>NC_041382.1:63020128-63101453 GCF_002162155.2 Triticum dicoccoides | reverse complement strand
CGAGCTGGTCCGACGGCGACGCGGGCGCGGTCGGACGAACAGTGGGGGGGGGGTGTGGGGAGGTGGTGACAGAGCTGGGGAGGTGGCAGCTGGGCCACCTGGGCCGACCGGGTGCGAGGGAATGGGCCGAAGCCCAGGGGGTCTTTCTCCTTTCCTTTTGCTTTAGTTTTAGTTTTTCTGTTTTTGCTTTTATTTATTTTCTTTTCTGTTTTAAATCACTTTAAATTATTTAGACATTTTATAAAAATGTGTTTGCTGCACCATAATTACCTTTGTAATATTCGACAACCACCGAACATTTTTGTTTTAATTTTTGATAACTTTTATTGCTATCATTAATTTGAATACGAATTTCGAACGGTTTCGAATTATTGCGAGGATAGTAACAGTAACCGAGGTGTCATGGCATGATGAGCGTGGAATTACTGTAGCTTAATTATCCGGGCGTCACAAGTGTTAGCAATTGTGAAAGACTAAATGATAGTTGAGTATGTGGATTTTGCTAAATCAAAGCTCTGACATAGACCCTTCCTGAAAATAAGGTGAATTGCAATTGTTTGATGACTGAGAATATAGTTTGTTAGTTTCAAGAGAGTTTATGACCTATACTTTAACATGTGAATAGCTTGTTACTTGATCATGAAAAGTTTTATGAAAATGAGCTACTGTTATGATATATAATGATGTTAGAAAAAGTGATTGGAACTATCATTGATGAAACTTATGCACTTGCTAGCATTCATACTTCATAAATTATTTCTTTTATCATTTACCTACTCGAGGACGAGCAGGAATTAAGCTTGGGGATGTTGATACGTCTTCAACATATCTATAATTTATGAAGTATTCATGCTATTATATTATCAACCTTGGATGTTTTATATGCATTTATATGCTATTTTATATGGTTTTTGGGACTAACCTATTAACCAAGAGCCCAGTGCCAGTTTTTGTTTTCTTCCTTGTTTTTGAGTTTTACAGCAAAGGAATATCAAACGGAGTCCAATGGACGTGCCAATTTTGACGATTTTTTATGGACCAAAAGAAGACCCCGGAGTAAAAGAGTTGGGCCAGAAGAGTCCCGGGGCGTCCACGAGGGTGGGGGCGCGCCCACCCCCCAGGCACGTGGGCCTGCCTCGTGGACGAATCAGGCACCTTCTAGATGTGAGATCGACGCCAAAAATTCCTATAAATACAGAAACCTCCAGAAAATAACCTAGATCAGAAGTTCCGCCGCTAGAAGCCTCCGTAGCCACCGAAAACCAATCTAGGCCCTCTCTGGCACCCTGTCGGAGGGGGCCATCATCACCGGAGGGCATGGAGGAGGATCCCAGAGGGGCCATCATCACCATGAAGGCCAAGGACCAGAGGGAGAACCTCTCCCCATCCAGGGGGAGGCCATGGAGGAGGAAGCACAAGGAGGAGAACCTCTCCTCCTCTCTCTTGGTGGCACCGGAGTGCCATCGGGAGGGGAATCATCGCCGCGGTGATCGTCTGTATCCATGGTTCTCTTTCTTTACCGTGTTTCATAGTAACAAAGTCTCTTATAATAACGTTGATTCTTTGATTGTGGGTTATCAAGATCAACAACAGGTTTAATCTCTACATCATTATCATTACTAGGTTGAGCATCAAGATGAACATCATCATAAACATTTGTACTAGGTTCATGTTCATTACCAGATTGTCTCTCAGCATCAGAAATAGAAATATCATTGGGATTCTCAGGTGTGTCTATAGCTGGTTCACTAGCATGGAAAGTCCTATCAGTTTTCTTTTTCTTTTTAGAACAAGGACTAGGTGCATTAGTATTAATCCTTTGAGAATCCTGCTCAATTCTCTTGGGATGCCCCTCAGGATACAAAGGTTCCTGGGTCATCTTACCACCTCTAGTCATAACCCTAACAACATTATCATTGTTCTTACTATTCAACGCATTAAGCAAATCATCCCGAGGTTTAAGTACTTATTCTACTGGAGTCGCAACCATGGAAGCATGTTTAATAATAGTCTTAAGATCATTAACAGTACTATTCATATAATTGCTCAGGTGATCTAGTATGTAAGCATTACGTTTCAGTTGTCTACTAACATAAGCATTGAAGTTTTCTTATTTAACAATAAAATTATCAAACTCATCCAAGCATTGTATAGCAGACTTATTATGAGGAATATCACCTTCACCAAATCTACGAAGAGAGTTTACCTCTACTACCTGTGTCGGGTTATCAAGACCGTGTATTTCTTCAATAGGTGGTAAATTTTTAACATCTTCAGCTTTAATACCTTTTTTTCATAGATTTCTTTGCCTCTTGAATATCTTCAGGACTGAGAAATAGAATACCCCTTTTCTTCGGAGTTGGCTTCGAAGTTGGTTCAGGAAGTGCCCAATCATTTTCATTACTCAATATATTATCCAATAGCAATTCAACTTGCTCAATAGTTTTTCCCTGAAAACACAACCAGCACAACTATCCAAGTGGTCTCTGGAAGCACCGGTTAGTCCATTATAAAAGATATCAAGTATTTCATTTTTCTTGAGAGGATTATCAGGCAAAGCACTAAGTAATTGGAGAAGCCTCCCCCCAAGCTTGTGGGAGACTCCCTTCTTCAATTTACACAAAATTATATATTTCCCTTAAAGCAACTTGTTTCTTATGAGCAGGGAAATATTTTGCAGAGAAGTAATAAATCATATCCTGGAGACTACGCACACAACCAGGAGCAAGAGAATTAAACCATATCTTAGCATTAGCATCACCATTTAATGAGAAAGGAAACAATGTAAGGATATATTAATAGTGAATTTTTTCCTCATGAGCAAATAAGGTGGCTATATCATTCAATTTAGTAAGATGTGCCACAACTATTTCCGATTCATAACCATGAAAAGGATCAGATTCAACCAAAGTAACTAACTCATGATCGACAGAGAATTCATAATCCTTATCAGTAACAAAGATAGGTGAAGTAGCAAAAGCGGGATCATATTTCGTTCTAGCATTCAAAGATTTTTCTTTCAGCTTAACTAACAATTTCTTAAGATCCTCCCTATCATTACAAGCAAAGAAGTCTGTATCAGTTTCTTCATCCATAACACAACCCTCAGGAACAATAGACAATTCATATCTAGGGGAGAATCATAATCATAATCTTCAATAATATCATCAGTTTTAGTAATTTGATTATCTCTAACCCTAGCAAGTTGTTCATCAAGAAATTCACCTAGTGGCACAATATCATCAAGCACAGAAGTAGTATCATCATAAGCATCATGCATAGCAGAAGTGGCATCATCAATAACATGCGACGTATCGGAATCAATAGCAGGAGTAGGTGTCTGTAGCGACCAGACCTCAAACGGTCCAATCTCTATGCTCAGGTGTCATCCCTGGATCAGTAATGCTGACACCACACGATACTTGAAGGATTTATAACAGAGTATCAATGACACACCTATTACATCGAGAGTCTCAAATGAGAACTTATTACAATAAATATGGCTTAAGGCCATCTAATAACGATAACAGCGGAAGACTTGGAAGATAAGTGAGTCCATCAACTACAACGACATCACTGAGTATAGAACCATGACCTAAAAGCACCTTAATCGTCGTCTGAAAAGTCTGCAGCATTAACGTTGCAGCTCGAAATGGGTCAGCACATGGAATATGCTGGCAATGTAACACATAGAGAGTAATGAAAAAATAAAGCTATACTATATGCATATTTGGCTGGTGGAAAGCTCTATGATTACAGTTTTGCGTAAAGCCAATTTTTCCCTACTGCAAAGGAATAAATTTTATTTAACTATCAAGGTAGTTGTTAAACATTGAGAATGGTTGACAGCATTCTCAATCCCAATTAAGCATCAACATTAAACAAAACCCAATAAAATTAATTTTAGAGTAACATGTTGAGATTCACATGATCATCCAGGTACTAGATACTCAAGATGTCCGTAACCGGGGACATGGCTAACCATGATTAGTTTATACACTCTGCAGAGGTTTGCACACTTTTCCGCACAAGACTCGATCGCCTCCGTTTGATTTCTTGCACTGCATGGTGTTTGAGAAACGGATGACCGAGACATAGTCTTTGAGAAGCGCTAGCACCTTACGATCGGGTAGACCGTTACACCTACTTTCCCCTACATCTGCTAGTCTACCACTGTAAGAGTTCGCACAACCTACTCAACTATGCTAGAGCCCATAGTAGCTTGTGGCTGCACACGGAAGTTTCTAGCATGAATAATCTCATGATCCCTTTGAGCCTGGGTGGCGGTCCAAAAGAAAAACAGGAAATCACTGGAATACCCAGGTGCCTCAATCCACCCAGATATATATTTAAGTTGCCACCTTAGACAAACCTTTTAATTTAAAAATCTCACATATGTCATGGATTTCACTCACCCAGTCCACGTCTACTAGCATAGCATGGCATAAAGCAAACGTAGAAGTAACTCCCAAGGGTTTGATAATAATAGGTAATAGGTACTACCTCAACTACTTCCCAAACCCACAATTTAATTAGATCCTAATCATGCAATGTGTGAGGGTTGATCTAATGCAATAAAACTGGGTAATTGGAAGTATGATCAAAGTGTTACTTGCCTTGTTGATGATCTGCAAAACCTAGCGATTCGAAGTAGCAAGCGGCGCACTCCGGGTACTCTATTGCAAACAAACAAGCATAAAATAAGTACTCAACTAATGCACAAGTAAAACTCAAATAAGAGATCTAACCAAAACGTTCAACTTAAGAACTTCGGTTGGCAAAAAGAATCAAATCGAACGAAGCAACGAAATACAAACGGCAAAAGAAACAGGCTTCATTTACTATTCTGGATCTAGGGCAATTTTTACATTGGCAAAAACTTGTTTGAGTTGGTTAAACGGAAAGAGGGTTTCGAGACGAAACTCCAGGCGCTTGAATCGCCTGATTCCGATAAACGAGCGAAAAGTTATACTAAAACGAACATCGGATCAAAGATCGCGATCAAAAAAATCACGGATTTAATCCGAGAAAAAGAAAAACGACGAACGTTCATTAAAACGAACGAACGGGAGAACACTCGCTAATTAAATAAAACTAAAAACCGATCTATTTAAAAAAACAAAACTAAAAAAATTGAACAAAACCGACGAAAAAACCGATCGGTTTTCTGAAAAAACCGATCGGTTTTCTGAAAAAAACCGGCGGAGAAAAAAAACTACCTCCGGCGGCGGCGGGGCGGCGGCGGCGCCGCGAGGCGGGCGGCGGGCGGCGGTGCGGCAGCGGCGACGGCGGCTCTAGGGTTAGGGTTTGGGGGCGGGGCGCGGCTGGGCTGTCGGGCCTCGGGCAGCGGCTATATAAAGGCCCGGCCAGGCGGAGTCCTGGCCGGTTACGGCCCAGAGTCGGTTCAGACTTTTTTTTAAATAATTACGCTCGAAAAAAAAGAAATACTAAACGGACTCCAAAAATCCCGAAATAAATTTTCCCCGGCTTCTAAAATCAAGCCGCACAGGATGAACATTTATTTGGGGCCTAAATGCAAATTTTAAAAAACGCACATTTTTCCTAAATTCAAATAAAATAGCAAATAAAACCAAAATAAAATCTTATTTGATTTATTTATTAAATCCTCAATATTTCTTTATTTTTGGGAAAGTCATTTTATTCCTCTCCCATATTTTGATAATAGAAATAATTGAAGATAAATAAATAAAATCAAATGATCCTATTTCCAAAATTTGAGAAAACTCAAATATGAAAATAACGAAATCCCCAACTCTCTCCGAGGGTCCTTGAGTTGCGTAGAATTTCTAGGATCAACCAAAATGCAAATAAAATATGATATGCAATAATGATCTATTTGTATAACATTCCAAATTGAAAATTTGGGATGTTACAGTGTCGCAAGTTTACTCAAAACAGAAGGAGAATCAAGTGCAGAGCTAGATGACAGTTCCTTACCTCCCCTCATAGTTGAGGCAAAAATCTTAGTTCTTTGATCTTTCAAGTTCCTCATAGTGATCAACAGATATAAATCCCAAGTGACTCAAAGAATAGAGCTATGCTCCCCGACAACGGCGGTAGAAAAAGTTCTTGATAATTGATACATCTCCAACGTATCTATAATTTATGAAGTATTCATGCTATTATATTATCCATCTAGGATGTTTTATATGCATTTGTATGCTATTTTATATGATTTTTGGGACTAACCTATTAACCTAGAGCCTAGTGCCAGTTTCTGTTTTTCGTTGTTTTTGAGTATCGCAGAAAAGGAAAACCAAACGGAGTCGAATTGACCTGAAACTTGATAGAGCTTATTTTTGGACCAGAAGAAGGCCAGGAAGTAAAATAACTGGGCCAGAAGAGTCTCGGGCTGCCAATGAGGGTGGGGCGCGCGCCCCCCTGCCTCGTGGACAGCCCAGAGACCCCCCTGCCTTGTTCCCGACTCCAACACCTCTTATATAACCCAAAACTTCTAGAAAGAAACCTAGATCAGGAGTTCCGCCGCAAGAAGCCTCCGTAGCCACCAAAAACCAATCTAGGCCCTCTCCGGCACCCTGCCGGAGGGTGCCATCATCACCAGAGGGCATGGAGGAGGATCCCAGAGGGGCCATTATCGTATGAAGGCCAAGGACTAGAGGGAGAACCTCTCCCCATCCAGGGGAGGCCATGGAGGAGGAAGCACAAGGGGGAGAACCTATCCTCCTCTCTCTTGGTGGCACCGGAGTGCCATCGAGAGGGGAATCATCGCCGTGGTGATCGTCTTCATCAACATCACCATCATCATCACCACCATCCTCATCTCTTTTACGCGGTCCACTCTCCCGCACCCCGCTGTAATCCCTACTTGAACATGGTGCTTTATGCCACATATTATGATCCAATGATGTGTTGCCATCCTATGATGTTTTGAGTAGATATCCTTTGTCTTTGGGTTGACTGATGATCTAGATTGGTATGAGTTGTATGTTTTACTTTGGTGCTGTCCTATGGTGCCCTCCGTGTCGCGCAAGCGTGAGGGATTCCCGCTGTAGGGTGTTGCAATACGTTCATGATTCACTTATAGTGGGTTGGTGAGTGACTGAAACACAAACCCGAGTAAGGGGGTTGTTGCGTATGGGAATAAAGAGGACTTGATGCTTTAATGCTATGGTTGGGTTTCACCTTAATGATCTCTAGTAGTTGCGGATGCTTGCTAGAGTTTCAATCATAAGTGCATATGACCCAAGTAGAGAAAGTATGTTAGCTTATGCCTCTCCCTCATATGAAATTGCAATAGTGATTTCCGGTCTTGTTAACAATTGCCTAGGACAATTCAGCACACCGATCCACCATTATTCCACACTCGCTATTTATAATATTTAGTAATATACTCTAACTTTATGAGAACAACACCTACTTTCATATTTTAGCTCTCCGATTTCATGCAAAGTTATCCACTTCATACCCACAACATAGTTTTATTTCTTGTTGTTAGTTGGAAGCAAACGTTCGGTGTACGTAGAGTCACATCAGTGGTAGATAGGGCTTGAGAGAATATTGATCTTACCTTTAGCTCCTTGTGGGTTTGACACTCCATATTTATCACTTCCACCTTTGGAAATTGCTACGATGATTCCTTGCACTTGGGGATTATCAATAACCCACAAGTATAGGGGATCGCAATAGTTTACGAGGGTAGAGTATTCAACCCAATTTTTTTGATTCGACACAAGGGGAGCCAAAGAATATTCTTGAGTATTAGTAGATGAGTTGTCAATTCAACGACACCTGAAAGACATAATATCTGCAACAAAGTATTTAGTAGCAAAGTAGTATGGAAGTCGCGGTAACAGTGGCAAAAGTAACAGTAGCAGTTTTGTAGCAATCGTAACAGTGGCAACGGAAAAGTAACGAAGCAAAGATCAATATGTGAAAAGCTCATAGGCAATGGATCCATGATGGATATTATGTCGGATGGCATTCATCATGCAAAGGTTATAACATAGGGTGACACAGAACTAGCTCCATTTCATCAATATAATGTAGGCATGTATTCCGAATATAGTGATACATGCTTATCGAAAAGAACTTGCATGATATCTTTTGTCCTACCCTCCCGTGGCAGCGGGGTCCTATTGTAAACTAAGGGATATTAAGGCCTCCTTTTAATAGAGTACCGGACCAAAGCATTAACACTTAGTGTACACATGAACTCCTCAAACTACGGTCATCACCGGGAGTGGTCCCGACTATTGTCACTCCGGGGGTGCCAGATCATAACACGTAGTAGGTGACTATAACTTGCAATATTGGATCAAGAACACAAATGTATTCATGAAAACATAATAGGCTCAGATCTGAAATCATGGCACTCGAGCCCTACTGACAAGCATTAGGCACAGCAAAGTCATAGCAACATCGATCTTAGAACATAGTGGATACTAGGGATGAAACCCTAACGAAACGAACTCAATTACAAGGTAAATCTCATCCAACCCATCACGGCCCAGCAAGCCTACGATGGAATTACTCATGAACGACGGTGAGCATCATGGAATTGGTGATGGAGGATGGTTGATGATGACGATGGCGACGAATTCCCCTCTCCGGAGCCCCGAACGGACTCTAGATCTGCCCTCCCGAGGAAGAACAGGGCTTGGCGGTGGCTCCGTATTGTAAAACGCGATGAATCCTTCTTTCTATTTTTTCTCCCTAAAAGTGAATACATGGAGTTGGAGTTGAGGTCGGTGGAGGTCCAAGGGCCCCACAAGGTCGGAGGGCCCACCCTAAGGGCTGGGTGCCCCCACCCTTTAGGCTAGGGTGTGGACCCCCTGGTGCTGATTCTTTCGCCAATATTTTTTATTATTTCCAAAAATAATCTCCATTGATTTTCAGGTCATTCCGAGAGCTTTTTATTCTGCACAAAAATAACACCATGGCAATTCTGCTGAAAACAACGTCAGTCCGGGTTAGTGCCATTCAAATCATGCAAGTTAGAGTCCGAAACAAGGTCAAAAGTGTTTGGAAAAGTAGATACATTGGAGACGTATCAGATACATATGTGTCGATTCCCCTTCTGTCAGTGGGATCAAGCACCGTAAGATCGAACCCATCACAAAGCACCTCTTCCCATTGCAAGATAAATAGATCAAGTTGGCCAAACAAAACCCAAATATCAGAGAAGAAATATGAGGCTATAATCAATCATGCATATAAGAGATCAAGAAGACTCAAATAACTTCCATGGATAAAAGAGATAGATCTGATCATAAACTCAAAGTTCATCGAATCCCAACAAACACACTGCAAAAGAATTACATCATATGGATCTCCAAGAGACCATTGTATTGAGAATGAAACAAGAGAGAGGAAGCCATCTAGCTACTAACTACGGACCTGAAGGTCTACAAAGAACTACTCACGCATCATTAGAGAGGCACCAATGGACATGATGAACCCCTCCGTGATGGTGTCTAGATTGGATCTGGTGTTTTTGGAACTTGCGGCGGCTAGAATTGATTTTCGTCGACTCCCCTAGGGTTTCTGGAATATTGGGGTAATTATAGAGTAAAGAGGCATTCTGGGGGGGGGGCACCCAGGGTGGGTACAACCCACCAGGGTGCGCCTGGGCCTCCAGGCGCGCCCTAGTGGGTTGTGCTCCCCTCGGAGCACCCCCAGGCGCTTCTCTGGCCCATTGGATATCTTCTGTTCCAAAAAAATCCACAAAAAAGTTTCGCTACGTTTGGACTCCGTTTGATATTGATTAGCTGTGATGTAAAAAACATGCAAAAAACAGCAACTCGCACATGGCACAATGTCAATAGGTTAGTACCAAAAATGATATAAAATGATTACAAAACATCCAAGAATGATAATATAACAACATGGAACAATCAAAAATTACAGACACGTTGG
Organism: Triticum dicoccoides; assembly: GCF_002162155.2. Classification (NCBI taxonomy): domain Eukaryota; kingdom Viridiplantae; phylum Streptophyta; class Magnoliopsida; order Poales; family Poaceae; genus Triticum; species Triticum dicoccoides. Next base: position 63,091,556 of record NC_041382.1, on the reverse strand, counting down.
AGACGTATCAAACATATTCTCCAACTTTGAACTCACGCTTTTGGATTCTTTTATCATGCCATCTTTTGACCTTTTCTTTAAATAACTTAGAATTTTCATAAGCTTGGGTTCTTCATTCATCTAATGAGCTAATATCAAATAAACTCTTTTCACCAGCAATTTTGAAATCATAGTTGAGTTCTTTAATTGCTCAGTATGCTTTATGTTCTAACTCAAGAGTAAAATGACAAGCTTTTCCATAAACCATTTTATAAGGAGACATACCCATGGGATTTTTATATGCTGTTCTATAAGCCCAAAGTGCATCATCTAATTTCTTAGACCAATTCTTCCTGGACCTATTGACAGTCTTTTGTAAAATTAATTTTATTTCCCTATTTCTAAGTTCAACTTGACCACAAGACTAAGGATGATAAGGTGATGCAATTCTATGGTTAACATCATACTTAGCAAGCATTTTACAGAAAGCACCATGAATAAAGTGTGAATCACCATCAATCATTAAATATCTAGGGACTCCAAACCTTGGGAAAATAACTTCCTTAAGCATTTTTATAGAGGTGTTGTGATCAGCACTACTGGTTGGAATAGCTTCTACCCATTTAGTAACATAATCAACAACAACCAAAATATGTGTATACCCATTAGAGGAAGGAAAAGGTCCCATATAATCAAAACCCGAAACATCGAATGTTTCAACAACAGGAGAATAATTCATAGGCATTTCCTTATGCTTACCAATATTTACAATTCTCTGACATTCATCACAAGATAAACGAAACTTACGCGCATCCTTGAACAGAGTTGGCCAATAAAACCCGGATTGCAATACCTTGTGAGCAGTTCCGTCTCCCGCATGATGCCCTATTAAGCTTCGGAGTGACGTTTCCATAGGATTTGTCCCTGTTCATGCTCAGGTACACAACTCTAATAGTACGATCTGCTCCTTCTTTATAAAGGAGTGGGTCATCCCAAAAGTAGTCTTAAATCATAGAAGAATTTTTTCTTTTGTTGGTAAGTGAAGCTAGGTGGTATGTATTTAGCAACAATATAATTAGCATAGTCAACATACCAAGGAGTGTTATGAGAAAAATTTATTACAGCTAATTGTTCATCAGGAAAACTATCATTAATAGGTTGTGGGTCATCAAGAATATTTTCAAGCCTAGACAAGTTATCAGCCACGAGGTTCTCAGCTCCTTTTCTATCAGTGATATGTCAGTCAAATTCTTGTAGCGAACGAACCCACCTAATGAGTCTAGGTTTGGCATCTTTCTTTTCCATAAGATATTTGATAGCTGCATGATCGGTGTGAACAATTACTTTAGAATCAACAATGTAAGATCTGAATTTATCACACGCAAACAACACTGCTAAGAATTCCTTTTCAGTAGTAGCATAATTTCGTTGAGCATTGTCTAGAGTTTTGCTAGCATAATGAATAACATTTAATTTCTTATCAACTCTTTTTCCTAGAACAACACCAACATCATAATCACTAGCATCAAACATAATTACAAAAGGTAAGTTCCAATCAGGTGGTTGAACGATAGGTGCGGAAATCAAGGCTTTCTTAAGTGTTTCAAAGGCTTCTACACAATCATCATCAAAAACAAATGTAACTTCCTTTTGTAAAAGATTTGTAAGAGGCCTAGAAATTTTAGAGAAGTCTTTAATAAACCTCCCTTAGAAACCAGCATGATCGAGGAAACTATGAATACCTTTGCTATCTTTAGGACATGGCATTTTCTCAATTGCATCAAATTTAGCTTTATCGACCTCAATACCTCATTCAGAAATTTTATGTCCCAAGACAATACCTTCCTTAACCATAAAGTGGCACTTCTCCCGATTCAAGACAAGATTCTCTGCAAAACTCGATCAAGGTTGCTTAAGCAATCATCAAAAGAAGTTCCGTAAATGGAGAAATCATCCATGAAAACCTCAACAATCTTTTCACAAAAATAAGAGAATATATCAGTCATACATCTTTGAAAAGTATCAAGTGCATTATATAAACCAAAAGGCATACGTCTATAAGCATAAGTTCCAAAAGGACTAGTAAATGTGGTTTTCTCTTGATCAGGCTGTGAAACAGGTAGTTGGGAAAAAACCAGAATATCCATCAAGGAAGAAAAGTGTGTGTGCTTTGATAATCTTTCTAGCATTTGATAGATAAAAGGCAGAGGGTAATGATCTTTTCTAGTTGCTTTATTTAATTTTCTAAAATCAATTACCATTCTGTAGCCAGTAACAATTCTTTGCGGAATAAGTTCATTCTTATCATTAGGAACAACAGTAATACCTCCCTTGTTAGGGACACAATGAACATGACTTACCCATCTACTATCAGCTATAGGATAGATTATACCTGCTTCCAGAAGCTTCAGTATTTCAGTTCTTACCACTTCTTTCATTTTAGGATTCAAACGTCGTTGGTGATCAACAAGACAACAATGGGTTTAGCATGAGGTTCCATATTAATTTTGTGCTGACAGAGAGTGGGAATAATGCCCTTTAAATCATCAAGAGTATACCCAATAGCAGCTCGGTGCTTCTTCAGAACCTTTAATAATATTTCTTCTTCATGTTCTGAAAGGTTAGCACTAATAATAACAGGATATATCTTTTTCTCATCAAGAAGAACATATTTCAAAGTGTCTGGCAATTGTTTTAATTCAAACACAGGATCACCTTTAGGTGGAGGAGGACCTCCTAGAGTTTTAATAGGCAAATTGTGTTTAAGCAGATGACGCTGTTCAAAGAAAATCTTATCTATTTCATTTCTTTCATGCATATGTATATCATTATCATGGTCTAGCAAATATTGTTCTAGTGGATCAGTAGGAGGTACAACAATAGAAGCAAGACCAATAATTTCATCCTTACCAGGCAATTATTTCTTATGATGCTTTCTACTAAACTTAGAAAAATTAAATTCATGAGACTCATCACCAAAAATAACACCGACAGTTTTTTCCTCACAATCTATTTTAGCATTAACGGTGTTCAAGAAAGGTCTACCAAAGATAATGGGACAAAAGTCATCTTGTGGGGAACCAAGAACAAGAAAATCAGTAGGGTATTTTATTTTCCCACACAAAACTTCAACATCTCTAACAATCCCAAGTGGTGTGATGGTGTCTCTATTAGCAAGTTTAATAGTAACATCTATGTCTTTGATTTCAGCACGTGCTATGTCATTCATAATCTCTTGATATAAACATAAATGGAATAGCACTCACACTAGCACCTATGTCACATAAACCATGATAAATTGATCTCCTATTTTAACCGAGACAACAGGCATGCCAACAACAGGCCTATGTTTATCTTTTTCATCGGGTTTGGCAATTCTAGCAGCTTCATTACAGAAGTAAATAACATGCCCATCTATATTTTCAACCAGGAGATCCTTAACCATAGCAACACTAGGTTCTACCTTAATTTGTTCAGCTGGTTTAGGTGTTCTAATATAACTTTTATTGACCACAATTGAAACTTTAGCATGTTCATTAATAGGGAAAGGTGGTTTTTCAATATAAGTAGTAGGAACAACTGGATCAACATTATAAATAATAGTTTCATCTTTAGCTATTACCAATTCTTTAATTTCTTCTTAATAGGTGGGTGATATTTGAACCACTTACCATTAGGGAGATCAACATGAGTAGCAAAAGATTCACAAAAGGAGGCTACTATCTCAGAGTCAAGTCCATATTTAGTGCTAAAGTTTTGAAAAGCATCGGTATTCATAAAAGATTTAACACAATCATACTTAAGCTTAATACCTCACTCTTTACCTTCGTCGACTTCCAAATCTTCATAGCTGCGTTTAATTCTTTCTAAAAGATCCCACCGGAATTCAATGGCCTTCTTCATAAAGGAACCAGCACAAGAAGTATCAAGCATGGATCGATCATCATGAGAAAGCCGGGCATAAAAATTCTGAATGATAATTTCTCTTGAGAGCTCATGATTGGGGCATGAATATAATGATTTAAGCCTCCCCCAAGCTAGAGCAATACGTTCTCCTTCATAAGGCCAAAGATTATATATGTAATTCCGATCACGATGAACTAGATGCATAGGATATCTTTTTTGGTGAAACTCCAATTTCAATCGATTCCAATTCCAAGATCCAATATGATCGCATAGCCTATACCATGACAATGCTTTTCCCTTCAAATGTAAAGGGAAAACCTTCTTCTTAGCTTCATCTCCGGGTAAACCCGCAAGCTTAAATAATCCACATATTTGTTCCACATATATCAAGTGCATATCAGGATGTTCGGTTCCATCTCCTGCATAAGGATTAGCTAGTAGTTGTTCTATCATACCCGTAGGAATTTCATAGCCAATATTTTCAGTAGGTGCAGTAGGTTGAGGGGTGACTAATTGTGGTTCCGGTCGAGGTGAAGATACCCCGAACAAACCCCTCAAAGGATTGTTTTCCATAGTAACAAGTGACAGTAAATTTCAGCACGTAGTAATAAATTTTCCTTACTAATTTCCACTTACCAAGAGTGCTTCACTCCCCGGCAATGGCGCCAGAAAAGAGCCTTGATGACCCAAAAATATAGGGATCAATTGTAGTCCTTTCAATAAGTAAGAGTATCGAACCCAACGAGGAGCAGAAGGAAATGACAAGTGGTTTTCAGCAAGGTATTCTCTGCGAGCACTGAAATTATAAGTAACAAGTAGTTTGATAGTGAGGGAGTCCTGGATTAGGGGGTGTCCGGACAGCCGGACTATATCCTTTGGCCGGACTGTTGGACTATGAAGATACAAGATTGAAGACTTTGTCCCGTGTCCGGATGGGACTCTCCTTGGCGTGGAAGGCAAGCTAGGCAATACGGATATGTAGATCTCCTCCCTTGTAACTGACCTTGTGTAACCCTAGCCCCCCCGGTGTCTATATAAACCGGAGGGTTTAGTCCGTAGGACAACATACAATCATATCATAGGCTAGCTTCTAGGGTTTAGCTTCTACGATCTCGTGGTAGATCAACTCTTGTAATACTCATATCATCAAGAACAATCAAGCAGGACGTAGGGTATTACCTCCATCAAGAGGGCCCGAACCTGGGTAAACATCGTGTCCCCTGCCTCCTGTTACCATCCACCTTAGACGCAAAGTTCAGGACCCCCTACCCGAGATCCGCCGGTTTTGACACCGACATTGGTGCTTTCATTGAGAGTTCCACTGTGTCGTCATCATAAGGAGGGATGGCTCGTCTTGTTGTCAAGGACAACATCACCTCTGGGGGAACCCTGGCTGTAGGCCAAACTCTCCGACTAGGTGGCTTCATCATGACCGCCCGCTCGGCCGCTGCGTCGATGATGACTTCTTGGGTCATCGAAAATAGCCTCCACATCGGCTCGAAATTCACCGAGCAGATGGATCCAATGGAACTCTCCTCTTTGAACGAGCTCTTGGATCGCATCGCCGCTCTGGGAGTCGCTACGGACTACGATCGGATTGGGCTTAAACCCAACCAAAGGGAGATTAACTCTCCGCCGATCACCCATCAGATAGCGGTGGTGGAAGAGCAATGCGGCAATTCTCCCTCTATCCCGAGGACGAACTATTTCCGGATTCTCGATCTCTCCGAGCTGGATACTCACCCATGGGAGGACATCGCCCTAACACTGAACCTAGAATCAGGCTGGATGTTCAACCTGCGGGGCAACTCCCGGAGCCCGAACTTCCAAGATCGGAAACTCCCCCGCCCCGGGGTCTCAGATTGGGTCAAGGTTTGGACTTAAATCCACCCACCCACCCAGATACAAACGATCTTTCCCACATTAGGCAAGAGCCCCAAGAGACAGTACATCACTATTGGGCCAGATTCCTACTTGTAATGAATGAGGTCAAGGGCTGTCGCGAGGAAGACGAAATTTCGTTCTTTTGCAACAATTGCATGGACAAGGGAATCCTCAACGCCATAAGTCGCCGTGACATAGCACACTTCGCTGACTTGGCAGCCGTAGTATGGAAGTACCGTGCGATGGAAAGCGCCTGGAAAACCCAAACAAAATTTTGGGATAATCCGGCTCTGACAAAACCCCCAGTCCGAACTAAAAGGGTGCACTCTCACAAGTCGCCCGAATCAATTACAAAGAAGCAAAAGCCTACTACAGGGTGTGGAACTGTATTGGAGGGATGGCTTAACGGGCCCTGCAAAATTCATAGTACAGCGAATACCATACCAACACACAACCTTAGAGCATGTTGGGTACTCCAGCAGGTGGCCAAGAGTGGCGAGGATCTCCTCACCCGAAACACCTCAGCGCACCATCCCGTGGACAATAATACAGTATTGACAGTCTTCGAGACCTTCGCCTCAAATAATAGGCGTAAGCGAGCACTCCGCAGTCTTGCCGAAGTATGCCACGTGGCAGCAATAAATCCATGGAGCGACACGACTATCACCTTCAATGCCAGTGAGGAACCTAAATTCCAAACAGCCCAGGCACCAGCCGTCTTGGTCCTGAGTCCAATTGTGGACAGCTTTGGGCTCACTAAAGTGCTCATGGACGGCAGCAGCGGATTAAACCTCATTTATGAGGAGACTCTTCAAAAAAATGGAAATAGACAGAAACCGTATTGAGCAAAGCAGCACGACCTTCCGAGGAATCATCCCTAGTCGGGAGGCACGTTGCGCTAGGAAAATCACACTAGATGTGGTATTCGGCACTCCGGAGAATTACAGGTCCGAAGAAATCACATTCCAAGTGGCCCCGTTCAGTAGCGGATACCATGCCCTTCTAGGGCGGGAGGCATTCACGATCTTCCAAGCCATACCCCATTACGGGTACATGAAGCTCAAAATGCCCGGGCCCAATGGAATCATCACTCTAGCTAGTGATCCGGATATAGCACTCCGCGCCGAGAACAAAACAGTCGCACTGGCCCTCGAGGCATTATCCGAAGCCTTTGTGGCGGAGGAGTTAACCGTGCTTCGCTCCATAGTGGACAGGGACAACGTGATACTAGACAAAAGATCCAAGTCCACCTCTTTTCAACCAGTGGATGAGATAGTCAAATTCCAAGTCCATCCAACGGACCCCACAAAAATAGCATCCATCGGGGCATAGTTAAACCCCACAAAAATTCCAAGTCGCACTATGGGAGTTCCTGCGCGAGAATTGGGACATATTCGCCTGGCATCCTTCAGACATACCAGGAATCCCACGCAGGCTGGCCGAGCATAGCCTTAACATTCTAAAAGGATTCAAGTAGGTCAAGCAGACTTTTCGGCGTTTCTCCGAACCTAAGCAACAAGCCATGGGAGAGGAGCTAGCCAAGTTACTGGAGGCCGGATTCATTAGAGAAATAAAGCATCCGGACTGGCTAGCAAACCTGGTGATGGTACCAAAGAAGGACAAATCCTGGCGCCTATGCGTCGACTTCAAGGACCTTAATAAGGCTTGCCCAAAGGATCCCTTCCCCCTCCCTCGCATCAATCAAATTATCGACGCTACCGCAGGACACGACTCATTGTGCTTCCTCGACGCATACTCCGGTTACCACCAAATTAAGATGGCGGAGTCCGATCAAGCCGCAACGGCATTTATCACTCCATATGGCCCCTTCTATTTTAACACAATGCCCTTCGGGCTCAAAAACACCGGCGCAATGTATCCGCGCATGATTCAGACATGTCTGGAAAAGCATATCGGCAAAACAGTGGAGGCATACATCGACGATGTGGTCGTTAAAACCAGACACGTCGACTCCTTAGTAGATGACTTGAGGCTCATGTTCGACAATCTCCGAACATACGACATTAAGCTCAATCTAGAAAAATGCGTTTTCGGCATACCCGCCAGAAAGCTCCTGAGCTTTATCGTCTCCAGCAGAGGAATTGAAGCAAATCCGGCTAAGATCCGGGCTCTGTCGCAGTTGGCTATCCCAACTGACCTCAAGCAAATCCAGAAGTTAACTAGATGTGTGGCAGCCTTAAGCCGCTTTATCTCCCGATTAGCAGAAAAGGCACTCCCCCTTTATCGCCTTCTTCGGCGCAGTGAACACTTCGAGTGGATGGACGCAGCCACGGCCGGATTGGAAGAAATAAAAGCCATCCTGGCCACCAACCCAATCTTGGCCGCGCCAAATGTTGGTGAACCAATGCTGTTAAATATAGCGGCAACTCACCAAGTTGTAAGCGCAGTGCTCGTTGTCGAACGAGAGACGGACGGACAAAAATTCCCACTTCAAAAGCCGGTATATTCTGTATCCACTGTCCTCATTCCATGCAAATCATGGTACCCACATTATCAAAAGATAGCATACGCGGTATTCATGGCATCCCAGAAATTACGACACTACTTTTAAGAGTGTTCAATTATGGTGACCTCCGAAGTACCACTCACCGACATAATAAAAAACCGTGATGCCACGGGCCGGATTGCCAAATGGGCTATCGAGCTCCTCCCGTTCGACATAACTTATAGACCACGGCGAGCCATTAAGTCGCAAGTACTGGCCGATTTTGTCGCTGAATGGACAGAAGCCGAACTCCCTAAAGAGTATGGCGCGTACTCCAATTGGATCATGCACTTCGACGACTCTAAAATGCTGGCTGGTCTGGGGGCTGGTGTCGTCCTGACGTCCCCCACCGGAGATAAAGTGCAATACGTACTCCAAATACTATACACAGACTCCAATAACGCAGCCGAATACGAGGCCCTATTACATGTTCTCCGGATGGCAGTTTCAATGGGAATTCAACGCCTGGAGGTACATGGGGACTCAAACCTCGCAATATCTCAAATAAATGGAGACTTCGATGCCAAGGATCCGAAAATGGTGGCATATTGCAACGCCGTCCACAAAATGTCATTTCGGTTCGAGGGGCTTGAATTCCACCATGTGGCTCGGGAAAACAATCAGGCGGCGGATATCCTCGCCCGTATCAGCGCTAAACGCGACCCTGTCCCACCCAACATCTTCCTGGAAAAACTATTTAAGCCATCCGTGGTATGGGAGGGGGACACTGGTAACAATAATCCGGACCCGGCCACAACATCAGATACCGAACACTCTGACACAATCGGAGGCTCTGCCGTCGAAATAACACCTTCAACCCACGTGATAATGGCCGTCATCGCCCCGTGGGCAGAACCATTTGCTGGCCTACCTAACCAGGCAGGAACTACCCGAGGACCAAAATGAGGCACGCTGCAAAGTGCGGCGATCTAAAGCCTACAAGGTCCACGAGGGAGAGCTTTATAGGAAAAGCACTACCGGAGTCCTTCAAAGGTGCATCTCCGAAGAGGAAGGGCGGAAGATTTTGGCAGAACTCCATGCTGGACTCGGCGGCCATCACGCCGCAGCCCGGGCCCTTGTAAGCAAGGCCTTCCGTACAGGTTTCTATTGGCCGACGGCTCAAGCAGATGCGCAACATCTGGTCCAACATTGCGTCGGTTGCCAGCTTTTTGCAAACCAAAGCCATATTCCGCCTACCGCGCTCCAAACAATCCCAATTACTTGGCCCTTTGCGGTCTGGGGGCTGGATATGGTCGGGCCCCTTAAAGGGGGAACCCATAAGAAAAAAATACTTACTAGTCATGGTGGATAAATTCACCAAATGGATAGAAGCCAAACTTGTCAAAACGGCTGAATCTGGACCGGTGATAGACTTCATATCCGGGGTTGTACACCATTATGGCATCCCCCACTGCATCATCACTGACAACGGCGCGAACTTTATAGCCGACGAGGTGAAACTTTGGTGCAGCAACATGGGCATCAAGCTCGATTATGCTTCTGTCTATCACCCACAAACTAATGGTCAATTCGAGCGAGCAAATGGTCTTATCATAAGAGGCATTAAACCCAGATTAGTGCGGTCCTTAAAGGAATCAAACACGCACTGGGTAGAGGAGCTCGACTCCGTACTATGGGGGCTGCGAACCACGCCGAATCACACTACCGGATACACACCGTTTTCTATGGTGTACGACGCAGAGGCAGTTCTACCTTGCGACATAATTCATGACTCACCTCGAGTGCGCATGTACGAAGAAAAAGAGGCCGAGCTCGATCAGCAGGACAGTTTGGATGCCCTGGAGGAGGAGTGCGACATGGCAAAAGCCCGTTCCGCATTCTATCAGCAACAGGCTCGAAGGTCTCAAAGCAGAGAAGTACGGGCCAAAACCTATAACGTTGGCGAACTAGTTCCACGCCTGCCGGAGAAGAAAAAAACAAGCTCAAGCCCAAATGGGAAGGTCCCTTCATTATTGACCAGGTTCTGACCGGTGGAGCATACCGTCTGCGGGATGCATCGGACAATCGACTCAAGCCAAACCCATGGAACGCAGCCGGACTCCGAAGATTCTACGCCTAGTGCCGGACTCTATGTTCATCTCCTTACCCCCGTTAATATTTTGCATATATGTCTTTTCTCTCTTTCTCTCTTTTTATTCTCCTCAAGGCCCTAAAAGGCTAAACTTGTGTCTTGGTTACACAATCTTGACGCACTAACCGTGCTCATTATACCTGGGGGCTTCTTATACAGAAGCTTAATCTAAATATTTTTGTGGGCTTTATGTCCCACACATGTTTTATTCTTCCACATGTACCTTTTTTGCCATTATATGAATCGATATGACTTAAGTTTTGGCCAAGTTGGGTTGCCTGGCTCTTGTATTTATGCCCTACGTTCCCGTTAATTCGGCTAGGGCATAAGGGGAGCACCTGTGTGATTGTTACTGTCGGGTCAGCCGGATGTGTACCTCAGACTGGGTGAAGCCGAAAGCTAGCGTTCTTAAGACAATATTCGGTCGGTGAATAAAAGATGACTTTTATTTGATTTGACACATGCCCCCAGATGTTTATAGCCTGCGTCTCTTTTCGCAGTTCGGACATGCACATTAGGGCATGCGTACCCAGGGAAAGCAACCCTTAACGGAACTATTCTCCCTGGAAGATGTTTCTTACTACCCATGTAATATAACATAGCTAGTTGGTACTTGTCTGTTCAAGCACTTATGACCCCTACGCCTCGTTTCCATGCATACCCGGTTTTTACATAACCGAGCGGGTATTCGGATACACTCCGGACTATCGGGTCCAGAGGTCGAAGCAAAAAGGTCCGCCATGACAAATGATTTACAATCCGGCTAGGGACATTATATATGTCACTTGAAGTACACAATCACTAAGATTGATTAAATTCTTCTTCTATACCATCCAACAGGCTGTCTAGCCTACAATCTTGTTGGGAATACTTTGCGGCTAATTCTACTTGGTCATACACTAAACTGACAGGGAACTCTTTCCCATCGGGCCCCACAGGTCCGACCTGAGCCATGTGGTTTGGGTCAGCTTTGGTATATCGTGTCTTCACCATAGCCCAGGCTTCCCTTGCACCTTGTCGGCAGGCTGATATCTTCCATAATCGGAAGCGCCGCCACGCTCCCTTGAGCTTCTCTATAAGCTCCCCCACGCCTCCTGGCGGGGACGCGGATGGCCACAAGGCTTGGGCAATACCCTGCATCACCTGTCGAACTTGCTCATGCAGTTGTGAGAGCTATGGTAGAAGATCACCCAAAGACCCGGGCATCTCCTCCGCGGGACGACCCGTCATCATACCTGTAGACATAACTTTGTTAGCCGGCTTCTTCGCCGAACTCTTTTAAAAGTCCGTTCAAGCACTTACTAAAAATGCCGCATCGAAGCCGCTTATTCTCCTTCACGGAGTCCGCAAGCTGGGCTCGGACGTCTTTCAGTTCCACGTCCAGCCAGATATTGGTGTCCTGGAGATTATTTTTCTCCTGCCTGACCCGTCTAAGCACGCGCTCGCCAGCATTTAGCTGTCGATTAGCATGTTGCGCATCCTCTGGCACAGCCTCCGGATTCACTCCGTGGTCATCTGCAACATCTACTATTATATTTGCATGCATGCCGCATACTATCTGGCACCTGTAATTATTTGCAATAAAAGCAGGTGTTACCAGAGGGGGCCTTCTCGGACTCCTTCAACGCGGCCACCGCAGCCTGTAGCTGGGCTTTGCACTCTTCCAGCTCTTGAGACAATTGGGTATTCTTCTCTGTAAGAACCTACACAAATAATGATCCTTAAATCAGTTGTGTCAACTGTTTCAAGTCTCAGGGGCTACTGATATATATAATCGTCAGATTTTCCTACCCGTATATCCTTTACATACTGGTTCGTGGCTTTGGCAAGACCATTTTGAGCAGCACGGATGTACGCGTCTCCTGAGTTGAAGGCATCGAACGCCTCTTGGGAGAAACATGCGTCACGGAGTACGGCCCGACGACGCCTGTGATTCATGGCTCTCTCCACTTCGGAATTTGTAGCGGATAGTCTGTCCGCATCCTCTGTAGGAAGAGCATCCGACGTCCGTCCCGTGTTAGCTTCCGCCTCTATGTCCGGCCCTGGAGCCTGACTGGTGGAGGCATGATCAGCAGCCTCTCCGGATATAGTCCGGCGAGCATTTTTTCTACTAGGAAACATGGATGTCATTATATTTTAAGAAAGACGACAACCACGGAGCAGGGTTTTGTGTCATACCTCTGTGACGGCATCTCCGTTCTGACCGCCTTCCTTTTTGGCCTACCCGGCTTAGGTGCCCCTTGTTGGCGAGTTGTTGTGGGTTCGGCTTGGCGTCCCGAAGGCCTTCCCTATAAAACACCATATGTGTATGGTAGGTGAAGTGCATAAAAGGGGATCCTTCTTGGAAGTTGGGGCTCCGGATTTTTCTTACATGCGATGCAGGGAGTAGTCCAGGATAGTCGACCGTGATGGCCACCATGGCGTCATCGCAGCTCAATTGATAGAATTTCCTGTCTATCAGCTCCACAAATATGTCCGGATCCTCTTCGAGTCCAGGATCGAGGGCCCGGTCAGGGTCCTCTGGTTGTGGAGGTGGGCTGTTGACCTCCCTTACAGCTTTTCGCAGTTCCTGCCATGAAAAGGCAAGGTGAGTATTTATGATGAAGAATGCGGGAAGGTTGGGAGTAAAGAGTGACAGCTCACCCAGCTTGGAGGGTTGTACATGGAGAATCCATCCCGTGGCTTAATACGGATGAACTCCTCTTCCTCTCCCTTGAACAACTCGGACAGAATTTTTGCTAGAGCAGCAGCGGAGTCCGGTCCCTTACGCCCGCAGCGGGTGGCATCATCTTCCCCGTTAAAACACCACAGGGGGTGCCCTCGATATTGAAGCGGCTGCACCCCCCGCATTATGCATATTGACATAACCTCGATTATTGTCAATCCTGATTGAGCCACCACTTTAATCTGGTCCATCAGGTAAAGGACTTCTCCGCTGTCTTCCTCCCGGGGGCTACGTGGGCGCCAACTTCGACGTTTCTTCAGAGGAGCATTGTTGAACTCGGGAAGACCCGTCCGAACAGGGTCTGGAAGGGGGACGTCCGCCATGTAAAACCACTACGAAGGCCAGTATTCACACGTCTTCTTCGGGGTACCGGACAGGTATCTGGTCCCGACGATGCGCCATATTTCGGCTCCTCCCACTTGATAAAGTGACCCCTCCTGTGTACGGGGCACAAGGCAGAATAGCCTCTTCCACAGCTTGAAATGAGCCTCGCAGCCCAAAAACAGCTCACAAAGGGCAACATAACCAGCGATGTGTAATATGGAAGCGGGGGTGAAATTATGCAACTGGAGGCCGTAAAACTCCAGGAGCCCGCGGAGGAACGGGTGGATTGGAAATCCAAGTCCCCTTCGTAAGTAAGGGACAAGGCATACCCGCTCCCCCTTGGAGGGATTGGGGAAGCTCTCCGCTTGCTCCCCGCCATTATAGGTGGCGAGCCCGGCTAGAACGGGGACCATATACGCTCGAGGGAGAAATCCCTGGGTCTGCAACTCTACTAATTGGCTGTGCGGGACGGAACACTTCTCCCAATCACCAGGCTTAGGGGTACGGGAGCGTGTTGTGATGTTGGAATGGATTTTTCCGAGCGTGTTCCGATGGAAACTCGCCGTGGGAGGATGGTGTGGTTTGGATCTAAAGAATCCCCATCCCTCTAATAGACAATTAATTTACATGGCTAGGGTGGCGAATGTAAAAATGCCCTGGCTCCTCGCATTCGCTCAACACGTGGAAGATAGCCCTTATTGGACGCAGAAGAAAAGAAGTGCAACATTTATGGAGAGCCGGACACTACTTAGCAGATATTCAGAATTTGGAGAAGAACCCGCCTTGCAATGTCGAAAACAATATGTGCACCGGACTCATCGTCATTGAAGCCTGGTTCGGGGGCTACCGAGGTAGTGCTGGATTAGGGGGTCTCTGGACAACCGGACTATATCCTTTGGCCGGACTGTTGGACTATGACGATACAAGATTGAAGACTTCGTCCCGTGTCCGGATGGGAATCTCCTTGGCGTGGAAGGCAAGCTAGGCAATACGGATATGTAGATCTCCTCCCTTGTAACCAACCTTGTGTAACCCTAGCCCCCTCCGGTGTCTATATAAACCGGAGGGTTTAGTCCGTTGGACAACATACAATCATACCATAGGCTAGCTTCTAGGGTTTAGCCTCTACGATCTCGTGGTAGATCAACTCTTGTAATACTCATATCATCAAGAACAATCAAGCAGGACGTAGGGTATTACCTCCATCAAGAGGGCCCGAACCTGGGTAATAATCGCGTCCCCTGCCTCCTGTTACCATCCACCTTAGACGCACAGTTCGGGACCCCCTACCCGAGATCCGCCGGTTTTGACACCGACAGATAGCAAGATAATTTTTCATGAGCAAGTAACGATAGTAGCAACAAAGGTGAAGCAAGGTAGCCCAATCCTTTTGAGGTAAAGGATAGGACAAAACGGTCTCTTATGATAAGCAAAGTGTTTTTGAGGGTACACGGGAATTTCATCTTGTCACTTTCACCATGTTAGTTTGATTTGTGTTCGCTACTTCGATAATTTGATATGTGGGTGACCGGTGCTTAGATGTTGTTCTTACTTGAACAAAGCTCCTACTTATGATTAACCCCCTCGCGAGCATCCGCAACTACGAGAAAAGTATTAAGAATAAATTCTAACCAAAGCATTAAACTTTTGGATCCAAATCAGTCCCTTACGGAATAGCACATAAACTAGGGCTTAAGATTCTGTCACTCCCGCAACCCATCAGCTAATAACTACTCCCAATGCATTCCCTTAGGCCCAAACATGGTTAAGTGTCATGTAGTCGACATTCACATGAGACCACTAAGGGAATAACAACATACATACCATCAAAATATCAAACACATATCAAGTTCACATGATTACTTGCAACAAGATTTCTCCTGTGACCTTAGGAACAAAAGTAACTACTCACAAATGATAATCATGCTCAAGATCAGAAGGGTATTAAATAGCATATAGGATCTGAACATATAATCTTCCACCAAATAAACCATATAGTAATCAACTACAAGATGTACCACTAGTCACCCACAAGTACCAATCTATAGTTCCGGTACAAAGATTGAACACAAGAGATGAACTACTGTTTGAGAGGAGATGGTGCTGTTGAAGATGTTGATGGAGATTGCCCTCTCCAAGATGGGAGAGTTGTTGGTGATGATAATGACGATGATTTCCCCCTCCGGGAGGGAAGTTCCCCCGCTGGAATCACTCCGCCGGAGGGCAAAAGTGCTCCTTCCCAAGTTCCGCCTCGAGACGGTGGCGCTTCGTCCCGTAAGTCGTCTCCTTATTTTTTCTAGGTCAAAATGACTTATATACCAGAGGAGGGGCACCAGAGGTGGGCCAAGGAGGGAACAACCCACCAGGGCGTGCCTGGGCTCCCTGGCGCGCCCAGGTGGGTTGTGCCCACTTGGTGGGCCCCTCTGGTACTTGTTGACTCCAATATTTCTTATATATTCCATAAAAAATCCCCGTAAAGTTTCAGCTCATTTAGAGTTGTGTAGAATAGGTAGCCTCACGTAGCTTGTTCATGTCCAGATTTCCAGCTGCCGAAATTCTCCCTCTTTGTGTGTACCTTGCATATTATGAGAGAAAAGGCATTAGAATTACTCCAAAAAACATTATTATGGATAAAAATAATATAAATAACAGTAGGTAAACATGATGCAAAATGGACGTATCAGTAGACGCATATTACGAGTTATGATCCGCATACCCCAAGGTGACAATAATTGGGATTCTTTTCGGTGATTATCGTAGTTTGAGGAGTTCATGTATTCACTAAGTGCTAATGCTTTGTTTCGGTTCTCTATGAAAAGGAGGCCTTAATATCCCTTAGTTTCCATTAGGACCCCACTGCCACGGGAGGATAGGACAATATATGTCATGCAAGTTCTTTTCCATAAGCATGTATGACTATATACGAAATACATGCCTACATTATATTGATGAATTGGAGCTAGTTCTGTGTCACCCTAGGTCATAACTATTGCATGATGAATGCCATTCGACACAATTATCCATCACTAATCCATTGCCTATGAGCTTTTCACATATTGATCTTTGCTAAGTTACTTTGTTGTTGCCACTATTACAATTGCTACAAAACTGCTACTGTTACTTCTGTTACCGTTACCGTTACTTCCGTACTACTTTGCTACTAAATACTTTACTACATATATTAAGTCTTTCAGGAGTGGTTGAATTGATAACTCAGCTGCCAATACTTGAGAATATTCTTTGGCTCCCCTTGTGTTGAATCAGTAAATTCAGGTTGAATACTCTACCCTTGAAAACTTTTGCGATCCCCTATACTTGTGGGTTATCAAGACCTTTTTCTGGTTCCGTTGTCGGGGAGCATAGCTCTATTCTCTCAATCACTTGGGATTTATATCTGTTGATCACTATGAGGAATTTGAAAGATACTAGAACCAAGTTTTTTCCTCTACTACGAGGGGAGGTAAGGAACTGCCATCTAGCTCTGCACTTGATTCACCTTCTGTTTTGAGTAAACTTGCGACACCTACACCTGCTATTGACTCTGATATATTGCATGTTATTGATGATGATGCTTCTCCAATACATGATGCTTATGATAATACCACTACTTTGTTTGACAATACTGTGCCACTGGGTGAATTTCTTGATGAACAAATTTCTAGAGTTAGTGATATTGAGAATGTTGAAAGTGATGATATTTCTGAAACTGATAAAATTATTGAAACTGAAAAGTTTGAAACACCTGATAAGACTAGCTCTCCTAGATATGAACTTCCTGTTATACCTGAGGGTTATGTTATGGATGGAGAGGTAGCTAGGGACTTTCTTGCTTGTAAAGATAGGGATGATCTTAAGAAATTATTATGCAAGTTTAAAGAAAAATCTTTGAATGATGGAATGCAATACGATCCTAAATTTTGTTGGGGAACGTAATATTTCAAAGATTTTACCTATGATCACGCAAGATCTATCTAGGAGATGCAGAGCAACGAGCGGGGAGAGTGTGTCCACGTACCCTCATAGACCGAAAGCGGAAGCGTTTAGTAACACAGTTGATGTAGTCGAACATCTCCGTGATCCAACCAATCCAAGCACCGAACGTACGGCACCTCCGTGTTCAACACACGTTTAGCTCAATGACGTCCCTTGATCTCTTGATCCAGTTGGGGACGAGGGAGAGTTCCGTCAGCACGACGGCGTGCCGACTGTGATGATGAAGTTACCACGTAGGGCTTTGCCTAAGCACTACGACCATATGACCGAGGTCTGTAACTGTGGAGGGGGGCACCGCACACGGTTAAGAGAAACTTGTGTGTTCTAGGGAGCCCCCTGCCCCCGTATATAAAGGAGGGGAGGGGGAGGCCGGCCGGCCCCTGTAGGGCGTGTCAGGAGAGGGTAGTCCTACTAGGACTCCAAGTCCTAGTAGGATTCCACCTGGAGGAAGGCGGAAGAAGCAAGGGAGAGGGGGGAGGGAAGGAAAGGGGGGCGTCGCCCCCTTCCCCTAGTCCAATTCGGACCCAAGGGGGGGTGGCCTGCCCCTTGTGGCCCTTCTCTCTCCCCACTAAGGCCCATGAAGGCCCATTAGTTCCCCCGGGGGTTCCGATAACCCTCCGGCACTCCGATAATTATCCGGTACCTTTCTAACTCAGCCGGTGTACAAATAACATCATCCAATATATCAATATTTATGTCTCGACCATTTCGAGACTCCTCTTCATGTCTATGATCTCATCTAGGACTCTGAACAAACTTCGGTCATCAAATCACATAACTCATAATACAAATAATCATCGAGCGTTAAGCGTGCGGACCCTACGGGTTCGAGAAGTATGTAGACATGACCAAGACACATCTCTGGTCAATAAGCAATGGCGGAACCTGGATGCTCATATTGGCTCCTACATACTCTACAAAGATCTTTAACAGTCAAACCGCATAACAACATATGATGTTCCCTTTGTCATCGGTATGTTACTTGCCCGAGATTCGATCGTCAGTATCATCATACCTAGTTCAATCTCATTACCGGCAAGTTTCTTTACTCGTTCCGTAATGCATCATCCCGTGACTAACTCATTAAACACATTGCTTGCAAGGCTCATAGTGATGTGCATTACCGAGAGGGCCCAGAGATACCTCTCCGATACACGGAGTGACAAATCCTAATCTCGATCAACAAACACCATCGGAGACACCTGTAGAGCATCTTTATAATCACCCAGTTACGTCGTGGTGTTTGATAGCACACAAGGTGTTCCTTCGATATTCGGGAGTTGCATAATCTCATAGTCAGAGGAACATGTATATGCCATGATGAAAGCAATAGCAATAAAACTAAACGATCATTATGCTAAGCTAACGGATGGGTCTTGTCCATCACATCATTCTCTAATGATGTGACCCCATTTATCAAATGACAACACATGTCTATGGTCAGGAAACTTAACCATCTTTGATTAACAAGCTAGTCTAGTAGAGGCATACTAGGGACACTCTGTGTTGTCTATGAATTCACACATGTACTAATTTTCCGGTTAATACAATTCTAGCATGAATAATAAAAATTTATCATGATATAAGGAAATATAAATAACAACTTTATTATTGCCTCTAGGGCATATTTCCTTGAAGTTTGCTACTTCACCTATCTTTGTTACTGATAAAGATTATGAATTCTCTGTCGATCCTGAGTTAATTACTTTGGTTGAATATGATCCTTTTCATGGTTATGAATCTGAAATTGTTGTGGCACATCATACTAAATTGAATGATATAGCCACCCTATTTGGTCATGAGAAAAAAATCGCTATTAGTATATTCTTAAGTTGTTTCCTTTCTCATTAAAGTGTGATGCTAAGACATGGTTTAATTCCCCTCGTGGTTGTGTGCGTAGTCCCCAGGATATGGTTTACTACTTCTCTGAGAAATATTTTCCTACTCATAAGAAAAAAAACTGCTTTATAGGAAATATTTAACTTCATGCAAAATGAAGAAGAGAGTCTCCCACAAGCTTGGGGGAGGCTTCTCCAATTACTTAATGCTTCACATGATCATCCTCTCAATAAAAATGAAATACTTGATATCTTTTATAATGGATTAACCGATGCTTCTAGGGACCACCTAGATAGTTGTGTTTTCAGGGAACGAACTGTTGAACAAGCTGAAGTGCTCTTGAATAATATATTGAGTAATGATAATGATTGGAATCTTCCCGAACCACCTCCTAAGCCAACTCCAAAGAAAAGAATTATTCTATTTTTCAGTCCTGAAGATATGCAAGAGGCAAAGAAATCTATGAAAGAAAAAGGTATTAAAGCTGGAGATGTTAAGAATTTACCGCCTATTGAATCAATACATGGTCTTAATAACCCAACACAGGTAGTAGAGGTAAATTCTCTCTATATTTTGATGAAGGTGATGTTCCTCATAATAAGTCTGCTAGCCAATGCTTGGTTGAGTTTGATAATTTTATTGTGAAGAAAGAAAATTTCAATGCTTATGTTAGTAGAAAATTGAAACGTAATGCTTATATGCTTGATTGCTTGGGTGACTACATTTATAGAACTGTCAACGATCTCTAGATTATTAGTAAACATGCTTCCATGTTAAAAACTCAAGTAGAACAATTTCTCAAAGCGTAGAATGATTTGCTCAATGAAATGAATAGTAAGAACAATGATCATGATGTTAGAGTTATGACTAGAGGTGGTAAAATGACTTAGGAACCTTTGTACCCTGAAGGCCTTCCTAAGAGAGTTGAGTAAGATTCTCACAGAATTAATGCTGATGCATCTAGTCCTGGGCGGGAAGGAGACACACCTGCATGACATTCTTTGGGCCGTCCATGAAGGAAAAAATCGTGGTAGAAGTGAGGGCGAGGATAATTTCGGGGAGTTCCTGGTTACGGTGGGTGGTCGGGGCCGAGTGATGCATAGAGGGATTGCATGTTTCTCTTGTACACGTATGCGCGTGTGTGCGAGGCATTGGGATCTAACTGAACCCGAGCGAGGCGTTCGCTTACTGAACCCGAGCAATTGCACTAGCTACGCTACTCAACCCGAGCGGTCGATCGATCCCTGGCCGTTAACTGAACTCGATCGAGGGATTCCTCCGCTACTGCTGCTAACTGAAGCCAATCGAACCTGCTGCCTCTTGTTGAACAGTGAACATGGGGGTTGGTTGAACGGGTCGAGACATACGTGGTTGGGGTTGGATGAACAGTTCCCGGTGGGGGTGGATGAATAGGACCCCGTGGTAGTAGTAGTAAGTTGTTACTGCTGGATGAACAGGACCCCGGAGGAGGCCGCCAGAGCCGACTAGATGGTTGGGGTGGATGAACATGACTAGTAACCCACAAGTATAGGGGATCGCAACAGTTTTCGAGGGTAGAGTATTCAACCCAAATTTATTGATTCGACACAAGGGGAGCCAAAGAATATTCTCGAGTATTAGCAGTTGATTGCTCTGTGACTATAGCACCAGAAAAACTCCTGTCTGCTAGGACAACGTTGGTATTTCCCCAAAGAGGAAGGGATGATGCAGCACAGCGATGGTAGGTATTTCCCTCAGTGAAGAAACCAAGGTTATCGAATCAGTAGGAGAACCAAGCAACACAATGTAAACAACACCTGCACACAAATTACAACACCTCGCAACCTGACGTGTTAAAGGGGTTGTCAATCCCTTTCGGGTAACGATGCCAGCAAATTGTAGTAGATTGAAACAATAGATCGCAAATAAAATAAAGTGAAGCAAAGTATTTTTGTATTTTTGGTTTAATAGATCTTAATAAAAATGCAAAGGAAAAGTAGATCGCAAGCAAATATATGAGGAAGAAGACCCGAGGGCCATAGGTTTCACTAGTGGCTTCTCTCGGGAAAGATAGCAAACGGTGGGTAAACAAATTACTGTTGGGCAATTTATAGAACCTCAAATAATTATGACGATATCCAGGCAATGATCATTACATAGGCATCACGTCCAAGATTAGTAGACCGACTCCTGCCTGCATCTACTACTATTACTCCACACATCGATCACTATGCAACATGCATCTAGTGTTTAAGTTCATGGAAAAATGGAGTAATGCAATAAGAACGATGATATGATGTAGACAAGATCCGTTTATCTATTGCGTAGATATAGATCCCATTTTTTATCCGTAGGAGCAACGATACATACGTGTCAATTCCCTTTCTGTCACTGGGATCAAGCACCGTAAGATCGAACCCACTACCGGGCACCTCTTCCCATTGCAAGATAAATAGATCAAGTTGGCAAAACAAAACCCAAATATCGGAGAAGAAATATGAGGCTATAAGAGATCATGCATATAAGAGATCAAAGAAACTCAAATAACTTTCATGGATATAAAAAGATATGACTGATCATAAACTCAAAGTTCATCAGATCCCAACAAACACACTGCAAATAGAGTTACATCATATGGATCTTCAAGAGACCATTGTATTGAGAATCAAGAGAGAGAGAGAGAGAGGTGAAGCCATCTAGCTACTAACTACGGACGCGAAGGTCTACAAAGAACTACTCACACATCATCGGAGAGGCACCAATGGAGGTGGTGAACCCCATTCGAGATGGTGTCTAGATTGGATCTCGTGGTTCTAGACTCTGTGGTGGCTGGATGAACATTTCGTTGACTCCCCTAGGGTTTTGGGATTTTTGGGGTATTTATAGAGCAAAGAGGAGGTCCGGGGGGCACCCGAGGTGGGCACAACGCACCAGGGCACGCCTGGGCCTCCTGGTGCGCCCTGGTGGGTTGTCCCCTCCTCGAGACTCCCCCCAGGTGCAACCAGGGCCCAACATGTTCCTTCTGGTCCATAAAAAATCTCTGTAAAGTTTCGTGGCATTTGGACTCCGTGTGATATTGATTTTCCGTGATGTAAAAAACACGGAAAAAATAGGAACTGGCACTTGGCACTATGTCAATAGGTTAGTACCAAAAAATGATATAAAATGACTATAAAATGATTATAAACATCCAATATTGATAATATAACAGCATGGAACAATCAAAAATTATAGATATGTTGGATACGTATCAGCATCCCCAAGCTTAACTCCTACTCGCCCTCGAGTAGGTAAGTGGTAAAAACAGAATTTTTGATGTGGAGTGCTATTTAACATGTCATATCATATTATTTTCTGTATAGCATGGACATTTGGACTTTTTATGTGATTGAAAGCAATAGTCTAGTGTTGACACAATAATTTAGATACTCAAGCATATCAACAAGCAACCATGTCTTTCAAAATATCAATGCTAAAATAAGTTATCCCTACAAAATCATATAGTCTTGTCATGCTCTGTCTTCTTAACACAAAGTATTTATCATGCACAACCCCGATGACAAGGCGAGCAATTGGTTCATACTTTTTACTGCGCTTTAGCTTTTTCAACTCTTACGCAATACATGAGCGCAAGCCATGGATATAGAACTATGGGTGGAATAGAGTATGATGATAGGGGTAAATATAGAGAAGACAAAAAAGTAAGAAAGTGTCACATCGATGCGGCAACCGAACGGGCTATGGAGATGCCCATCAATCGATATCAACATGAGGAGTAGGGATTGCCATGCAACGAATGCAGTAAGAGATATAAGTGTATGAAATCTCAATATGAAAATTAAGTGGGTGTGCATTGATACCTCTTGAGAGCTGTGTTGGTTTTCCCTTGAAGAGGAAAGGGTGATGCAGCAAAGTAGCATAAGTATTTCCCTCAGTTTTTGGTAACCAAGGTATCAATCCAGTAGGAGACTACACGCAAGTCCCTCATACCTACACAAACAAATTAAAACCTCGCAACCAACGCGATAAACGGGTTGGCAATCCCTTCATGGTCACTTACGAGAGTGAGATCTGATAGAGATAATAATAATAAGATAAATATTTTTGGTATTTTTATGATATAGATTGAAAGTAAATATTGCGAAATAAAATAGATTGGAAACTTATATGGTAAAAGATAGACCCGGGGGCCATAGGTTTCACTAGTGGCTTCTCTCAAGATAGCATAAGTATTACGGTGGGTGAACAAATTACTATCGAGCAATTGATAGAAAAGTGCATAATAATGAGAATATCTAGGCATGATCATGTATATAGGCACCACGTCTGTGACAAGTAGATCGAAACGATTCTGCATCTACTACTATTACTCCACACATCGACCGCTATCCGGCATGCATCTAGAGTATTAAGTTCATAAGAACAGAGTAACGCATTAGACAAGATGACATGACGTAAAGGGATAAACTCAACAAATATGATATAAAGCCCGTCTTTTTATCCTCGATGGCAATAATACAATACGTGCCTTGCTGCCCCTGCCGCCACTGGGAAAGGACACCGCAAGATTGAACCCAAAGCTAAGCACTTCTCCCATTGCAAGAAAGATCAATCTAGTAGGCCAAACCAAACTGATAATTCGAAGAGACTTGCAAAGATAACCAATCATACATAAAAGATTTCAGAGAAGAATCAAATATTGTTCATAGATAAACTTGATCGTAAACCCACAATTCATCGGATCTCGACAAACACAGCGTAAAAAGAGTTACATCAAATAGATCTCCAAGAAGATCAAGGAGAACATTGTATTGAGATCCAAAGAGAGAGAAGAAGCCATCTAGCTAATAACTGTGGACCCAAATGTCTGAAGTAAACTACTCACACATCATCGGGGGGGCCATGGAGTTGATGTAGAGGCCCTCTGTGATCGATTCCCCCTCTGGTGGAGCTCCAGAAAAGGCTCCATGATGGGATCTCTTGGGTACAGAAGGTTGCGGCGGTGGAAATAGGGTTTCGTGGTGCTCCTGGATGTTTTCGGGGTATATGAATATATATATAGGAGGAAGAAGTAGGTCGGTGGAGCCACGAGGGTGGAGGGCGCGCCCAGGGGGGTAGGCGTGCCCCCTGCCTCGTGGCCTCCTAATTGGTTGCTTGACGTCCACTCCAAGTCCCCTGGATCATGTTTGTTCCAAAAATAACTCTCCCGAAGGTTTTATTCCGTTTGGATTCCGTTTGATATTCCTTTTCCGCGAAACACTGAAATAGGCAAAAAAACAACAATTTGCACTGGGCCTTGGGTTAGTAGGTTAGTCCCAAAAATAATATAAAAGTGTATAAATAAGCCCATTAACATCCAAAACAGATAATATAATATCATGGAACAATCAAAAATTATAGATACGTTGGATACATATCAAGCATCCTGAAGCTTAATTCCTGCTCATCCTCGAGTAGGTAAATGATAAAAACAATTTTTTTGATGTGGAATGCTACCTAGCATAATTCTCAATGTAATTTTCTTTATTGTGGCATGAATGTTCAGATCTGAGAGATTCAAGACAAAATTTTAATATTGACATAAAAATAATAATACTTCAAGCATACTAACTAAGCAATCATGTCTTCTCAAAATAACATGGCAAAAGAAAGTTCATCCCTAGAAAATCATATAGTTTGGTCATGCTCCATTTTCGTCACACAAGAATGCTCTCATCTTGCACAACCCCGATGACAAGCCAAGAAATTGTTTCATACTTTAGTAATCTCAAACTTTTTTCAACTTCTCACGCAATACATGAGCGTGAGCCATGGATATAGAACTATGGGTGGAATAGAATAATGATAGGGGGTTATGTGGAGAAGACAAAAAAGAGAAAGTCTCACATCGACGAGGCTAATCAACGGGCTAGGGAGATGCCCATCAATTGATGTCAATGCAAGGAGTAGGGATTGCCATGGAACAGATGCACTAGAGCTATAAATGTATGAAAGCTCAACAAAAGAAACTGAGTGGGTGTGCATCCAACTTGCTTTCTCACGAAGACCTAGGGCATTTGAGGAAGCCCATTGTTGCAATATACAAGCCAAGTTCTATAATGAAAAATTCCCACTAGTATATGAAAGTGATAAAACAAGAGACTCTCTATCATGAAGATCATGGTGCTACTTTGAAGCACAACTGTGGAAAAAAGGATAGTAGAATTGCCCATTTTTATTTCATTTAAGTTTTGAGGGAGTCCTGGACTAGGGGGTCTCCGGACAGCCGGACTATATCCTTTGGCCAGACTGTTGGACTATGAAGATACAAGTTTGAAGACTTCGTCCCGTGTCCGGATGGGACCCTACTTGGCGTGGAAGGCAAGCTAGGCAATACGGATATGTATATCTCCTCCTTTGTAACCGACCTTGTGTAATCCTACCCTCCTCCGGTGTCTATATAAACTGGAGGGTTTTAGTCCATAGGACAACAGACAATCATATCATAGGCTTGCTTCTAGGGTTTAGCCTCTTTGATCTCGTGGTAGATCAACTCTTGTAATACTCATATCATCAAGAACAATCAAGCAGGACGTAGGGTATTACCTCCATCAAGAGGGCCGAACCTGGGTAAACATCGTGTCCCCTGCCTCCTGTTACCATCCGCCTTAGACGCACAGTTCGGGACCCCCTACCCGAGATCCGCCGGGTTTGACACCGACATTGGTGCTTTCATTGAGAGTTCCACTGTGTCGTCACCGTAAGGCTTGATGGCTCCTTCGATCATCGCTAGCAATGCGGTCCAGGGTGAGGCTTTCCTCCCCAGACAGATCTTCGTATTCGGCGGCTTCGCACTGCGGGCCAATTCGCTTGGCCATCTGGAGCAGATCGAGAGCTACGCCCCTGGACATCAGGTCAGATTTGGAAACTTGAAGTACACGGCCGACATCCGCGGAGACTTGATCTTCGACGGATTCGAGCCCATGATGGACGCGCCGCATAGTTGCAACAAGCATGACATAACTCTGCCGTCAGACGGTTTTCGGGAGATTGCATCCACAACTACCCCTGCAGTTAGCCCGGAGCAAATCACGCCATCCGAGAGCGGAGGGATAGACCCCGCCATGGAGGCCGCACTCTCAGAGGCGATGGAGCCAAATACTGACTTCACCCCTTACGACAACCGTGTCACTGAACCACTGGATTCATCTCCGGCCATGGACCCCGAGCCGCTCACTTCCGTGCCCGTCGAATCCGACCGGGCGCCAATTATGGAGTTCACCTCCGCGGATATCTTTCAGCACTCACCTTTCGGAGATGTGCTAAATTCATTAAGGTCTCTCTCCCTGTCAGGAGAACCTTGGCTGAACTATGTCCGGCTAGAATGGGATGCAGACGACGAAGAAATTCGCTGCCCACGCACCACCCACTTAGTTGCCACTGTCGACGACTTAACCGACATGCTCGACTTCAACTCTGAAGACTTCGACGGTATGGACGACGAAGCCGGAGACGAACAGGAACCACCGCCCCCAGGGCGCTGGACCGCCACTTCATCATATGATATATACATGGTGGACACCCCCAAAGAAGGCAATGACGACAAGACAGCGGAGGATGACCCCTCCAAGAAGCAACCCAAGCGCCGACGTCAGCGGCGCCGCTCTAAGTCCCGCCACAGCAAGAGCAGTGATACCGGCACAGGAGATGATAACACTCCTGATAGCACACAAAGACAACAACAATCCCCTCCAGCACGGTGTAGAGCTAGAGGATGAACAAGCTAGCCCTCCAGAGCAGACATCAGATGGAGAATCGGAGGAGGACAATTACATGCCTCCCTCCGAAGACGAGGCGAGCCTCGGCAATGACGAGTTTATCATGCCTAAGGACCTCGTCGAGCAAGAGTGCTTCAAGCGCCATCTTATGGCCACGACAAGTAGCCTTAAGAAAAAATAGCAACAACTTCAAGCTGATCAAGACCTGCTAGCAGACAGGTGGACCGAAGTCCTTGCGGCCGAGGAGCATGAACTCGAGCGCCCGTCCAAGAGTTACCCAAAACGCATGTTGCTACCTCACCTCGAGGAGGAAGCATTGAAACCTCATTCACCAGCGTATGATGCGGCTGACCAGCCACTATGCGGCAGAACCAGAGAGGCGTTTCAGCCTAAAGTTCATACCACACCCCGTCGCCACTCAGTCAAAAATATTAAGGCCCGGGGCAACACAGAGGACCTGTGCGACATCTTGGACAATAAGGCAAAAATCACAAGGTCAATATACGGGACATGGGCACGTGCGCCCACACGAGACGACGATCGTCGCGTCAGATACACCAAGTGTAAATCCGGCCGGGCTGAATACAGCAGACAAGACTCCTATGAACTACGTCGGGATATAGCCCGGCACAGAGGTGCCGCACACCCCTTATGCTTCACTGATGAAGTTATGAATCATGAATTCCCGGAGGGTTTCAAACCCGTAAATATCGAATCATACGATGGCACAACAGATCCCGCTGTATGGATTGAGGATTTCCTCCTTCATATCCACATGGCTCGCGGTGATGATCTACATGCAAGCAAGTACCTCCCACTAAAACTCAAAGGACCAGCTCGACATTGGCTAAATAGCTTGCCAGCAGATTCCTCGGCAGTTGGGAGGATCTGGAAGACGCATTTCTTGACAACTTCCAGGGCGCTTCTGTGTGGCCACCGGATGCTGATGACTTGAGCCACATAACCCAACAGCCAGGGGAATCGGCCAGACAATTCTGGACACGGTTCCTGACAAAGAAAAATCAAATTGTAGACTGTCCGGATGCAGATGCCCTAGCGGCATTCAAGCATAATATCCGAGACGAATGGCTCGCCCGCCACCTCGGCCAGGAGAAGCCGAAATCTATGGCAGCCCTCACAAAACTCATGACCCGCTTTTGCGCGGGCGAGGACAGCTGGCTGGCTCGCAGCAACAACACATCAAAGAATCCGGATACCTCGGATACCAAAGATGTTAACGGTAGGCAGCGTCGTAATAGACCAAAGCGCCACAATAACGGCGATAACACCAAAGATACGATAGTCAACGCCGGATTCAGAGGCTCTAGATCCGGTCAGCAGAAAAGGCCATTCAAAAGAAATACTCCGGCTCTGTCTAGTCTAGATCGCATACTGGATCGCTCGTGTCAAATCCACGGCACCCCCGATAAGCCAGCCAATCACACCAACAGAGAATGCTAGGTGTTCAAGCAGGCCGGCAAGTTAAATGCTGAAAACAAGGACAAGGGGCTGCATAGCGATGACGAGGAGGAGCCCCGGCCGCCGAACACAGGAGGACAAAAGGGGTTTCCCCCACAAGTGAAGATGGTGAACATGATATACGCAACCCACATCCCCAAGAGGGAGCGGAAGCGTGCACGAAGGGACGTCTATGCGATGGAGCCCGTCGCCCCAAAGTTCAACCCATGGTCTGCTTGCCCGATCACCTTCGATCGCAGGGATCACCCCACTAGCATCCGTCATGGAGGATCCGCCGCACTGGTCCTAGACCCCATCATTGGCGGATTTCACCTCACTCGAGTCCTTATGGACAGCGGCGGCAGCCTGAACCTGCTTTATCAGAATACAGTGCGAAAAATGGGTATCGATCCCTCGAGGATCAAACCCAGCAAAACCACCTTTAAAGGCGTCATCCCAGGTGTAGAGGCCCATTGCACAGGCTCAATCACACTGGAAGTGGTCTTCGGATCACCAGATAACTTCCGAAGCAAAGAGTTAATCTTCGACATCGTCCCTTTTCGCAGTGACTATCATGCACTGCTCGGACGGACATCATTTGCAAAATTCAATGCAGTGCTGCATTATGCATACCTCAAGCTCAAGATGCCAGGACCTCACAGGGTCATAACAGTAAATGGAAACACAGAACGCTCGCTCCGTATGGAAGAGCACACTACGGCCCTTGCAGCAGAGGCACAAAGCAGCCTGTTCAGGCAAACCACTCATTCGGCGTCACGACCCCCGGACACCTTCAACCGAGTCCGGAGCAAGCTGCAACAGGATCGCCTGGCATGATCAGAGCTCGCCTAGCAATCCGGCTCCCGTCCCAGTCCCAGTGAAGCGACGAAATCCGTGCCGCACGTACATAACTATCCATTGAAAATACCATGGACATAGGTGGGGGCACAATCAGGACACGCCCCACATTGTGGCACAATCAGGACACGCCCCTCATCTGCCACTAAGCGGGAACCCTTCAGGACACTTTCATAATAATTCTCGGGGCAGCGATGCTCCTTGCCCTTCGGCGGCCCCTCCTTCACCAGCTTCACGGCGTCCAGCTTCGCCCAGTGTATCTTTGCCCGGGCAAAAGCCCTGCGTGCACCCTCAATGCAGACGGACCGCTTGATGACTTCAAGCCGTGGGCAGGCTTCCACAAGCCGCCTCACCAGACCGAAGTAGCTGCCGGACAGGGGCTCGCCAGGCCACATCTGGACTATAAGGACCCTCATGGCCTGTTCGGCCGCCTTGTGAAGCTCGACCAACTGCTTCAGCTGGTTGCTCAAGGGCACGGGGTGTTCGATCCTAGTATATTGAGACCAGAACAACTTCTCTGTTGAGCTTCCCTCCGTAGCCCAGTAAAACTCCGCGGCATCTAGCACACTGCGGGGAAGATCTGCAAACGCTCCTGGAGAGCTTCGAACTCGGGTAAGAAAAAGGAAAGTCTCCTTCACATGCTTGCTTTGCATATTGAATGCCTTACCCGCTGCTATCTTGGTCGCCGCGTCAATCTCCTGGAGGGCCTTGTGGGCTTCGGCCTTGGCGCTCCGGACGCTTTCAAGCGCCTGCGCGAGCTCGGACTCTCGCGTCTTGGAGTCAAGCTCCAAGGACTCGTGCTTTTTGGCGAGAGCCTCGAGCTCTTGCTGCACCTCGCCCACTCGGGCCTCTTGTTTCTCCCGTTTAGTGCGTTCTTTGGCCGCTTTGTCTTCGGCCTCGAACAACGCCTTCCTCAGGGTCTCCACCTCGGTCGTGGCCCCTGACAAATTCATGATGATCCTATTACTTTACACCCAAACTTCTTTTTAACTATATAGACATGGGTATATCTTACCTTTGCTCTCTTCGAGCTGCCTCTTGGTAAGGCCGAGCTCGTCCTCGCACCGCTTCAGCGCCTGCTTCAGCGCAGAGGCCTCCGTAGTACATGCGGCAGCGGCCAGCAGTGAAGCCTGCACATACACATAGACATACTCTAATTAGACTCCTAAGTTATCATTTGATCCTCTATTCAGCTTTTCTTCGCGAACACCGAACAGAGCATCAGGGGCTACTATCTATGTGGTAATATTTTCTTATATTTTGATTGCTTACCTCAAAGCCTGTTAGGAGGCTGGCGCAAGCTTCGGTCAGTCCGTTTTTGGCGGACTGAACCTTCTCGACCACTGCACTCATAATAGTGTGGTGCTCTTGATCGATGGAAGCGCTGTGAAGCGCTTCCAGCAAGTTGTCCGGTGCCTCTAGTTGGACAGAGGACACCGACACGGATGGTTGGCCCCCCTTAATGGGGGACCACCTGCTGGAGTCCAGAACCATCAAAGGTTCCGGCGCAGTGTCTGGTTGGGGCCCGAACTCGAAGCCCGTAGGAGCCTCGCTCCCTTGGTACCCAGGTTCCGGGAGGTCACCGTGAGGCGCCCCTAGGATCACCTCCCCTTGGCTCGGTGCCTTTTGAGACAACACCTCGGCATTGTCCGCTGGGCGAGGGGTGGAAGCGGTCGGAGGAGGACCGCTATTCACATCCGACGAGCCCAAAGAGCCTCTCGACGAGGGTATGTCGAGACGAGCTCGGGACAGACTGCATAATCATGTTCGGCATGAGTAAAGGTAGTACAATAAAACATACCATGAAGTACTATGGTGTCCGGACACTTACGACTTCGCCAGGGGCTTGTCCCTGGGGAGCCACTCATCGCCGCTATCGGCGGCCGTCGTGGCATAGTCCGGAGGGAGGGTCCTTCCCTTCTTGGACCCTTCGGCCTCCCCGGATGGGCCGGCCTTCCTTTTCTTGTCTCCCCCGGCTGGGGGGGAGAACTTTTCTCCTCCTCCTCATTTCCGTGGGAGGAGTGCACGTCGGAGTCATCGTCCGATGATTCTGATACAACCTTGCGCCGGAGACCCTTTCGGGTCCCCGCGGCCTTCTTCTTGGTCTTCTTTTCCGGCACCTCGTAGGGTGCCAGAGTCAGCATCTTTGTTGGAAGAGCGTCTGCAGGATCTTTGGGCAGCGGAGCTGGGCTATCAAGCTGCTCCGCCGTCTCTATCCAGTCCTGTTAATGACATGGAAGTTCAGATCCTGCACACAACCAAATCGGGTCAAATAAATACCCTGAGAGATATAAAAGCCTACCGGATTGGCGTGGTGCTTTGCGCTAAGTCTGCGGTCCTCGGTCAGGGAGGGAGGCATCTCGGCACTCTTGAACAGCACCCTCCAAACGTCCTCGTGCGTCGTGTCATAGAGCTCTCGCAGCATCTGGTGCTTGGCCGAGTCGAACTCCCACGAATTGAATGCCCATCTTTGGCACGGAAGGATCCATCAGAAGAGCAAAACCTGGACCACATTGACAAGCTTGATTTTTCTGCTCGTCATGTTCTGGATGCAGGTCTGGAGTCCGGACAGCTCTACCGAAGAATCCCAGGATAGGCCCATCTTTTTCCAGGAGGTGAGCCGCGTGGGGATTCCAGATCGAAATTTGGGGGCCGCCACCCAGTTGGAGTCGCGCGGCTCGATGATGTAGAACCACCCCGATTGCCACCCCTTTATGGTATCCACATAGGTGCCCTCGAGCCAGGTGACATTAGGCATCTTGCCCACCATGGCGCCTCCGCACTCTGCTTGCTGGCCTCCCACCACCTTCGGTTTGACGCTGATGTGGAGGAAAGCCTCGCACACGACGATAAACGCTGAGATGTTGAGGATGAAATTGGGGGCCAGATCATGAAAATCCAGCCCGCAGTAGAACATGAGCCCGTGGACAAACGGGTGGAGAGGGAATCCCAGTCCGCGGACGAAATGGGTAAGAAAAACTATCCTCTCATGGGGTACAGGCGTTGGGACGATCTGCCCCGCATTCGGCAGCCGGTGCACAATATCCGCAGCCAGGTATCCAGCTTCCCGTAACTTTTTGATGTTCTCCTCCGTGACGGAGGAGACCATCCACTTGCCTCCTGCTCCGGAAATGCTTGGAGTGGTTTGAGAAGAAGAACGCGAGCTTGGGTGCTAGAGCTCGAGTGTGCGGGAATGGGTAAGCGAGGAGGAAGAAGGCGTGGGTGAAAAAAGTAAATCTTTGTCCCTTTTATAAGGGCGGAAGAGGCGATGTGCCTCCCCACTTGCCTAGCAAAACCGCTTATTCCCCAGGCGTCGTAATTGATGGCACGGTTGGATTACCCATGTCTGTATTGATGAGAATCCCCTGATAAGGGGAACACGATCTCTGCTTTGACAAGACGGGTCAAGAAAACCGCCTCGCGATATGTGCGGAGCTGGTTAAGAAAAGCGGTTCGAATAAAAACCGGGTCATGGCATGATGTCATGCTGTCAAAACGTGTCAACAGATTAGATTCGTGGAAATATTATTCTCTCTACGGTGGTATGTGGAACTTATTTTGCAGGGCCGGACACTATCCTTGTATTCAAAATCTTCAATGGTGTATTCGGAGGAGGAACCCGCCTTGCAATGCCAAAGACAACATTGCGCGCCGGACTCATCGTCATTGAAGCCTGGTTCAGGGGCTACTGAGGGAGTCCTGAAAGGGGGTCTCCGGACAGCCGGACTATATCCTTTGGCCGGACTGTTGGACTATGAAGATACAAGTTTGAAGACTTCGTCCCGTGTCCGGATGGGACTCTACTTGGCGTGGAAGGCAAGCTAGGCAATACATATATGTATATCTCCTCCTTTGTAACCGACCTTGTGTAACCCTAGCCTCC
Organism: Triticum dicoccoides; assembly: GCF_002162155.2. Lineage (NCBI taxonomy): Eukaryota > Viridiplantae > Streptophyta > Magnoliopsida > Poales > Poaceae > Triticum > Triticum dicoccoides. Next base: position 63,058,373 of record NC_041382.1, on the reverse strand, counting down.
TCCGGTGTCTATATGAACCGGAGGGTTTTAGTCCATAGGACAACAGACAATCATATCATAGGCTAGCTTCTAGGGTTTAGCCTCTTTGTTCTCGTGGTAGATCAACTCTTGTAATACTCATATCATCAAGAATAATCAAGTAGGACGTAGGGTATTACCTCCATCAAGAGGGCCCGAACCTGGGTAAACATCGTGTCCCCTGCCTCCTGTTACCATCCGCCTTAGACGCACAGTTCGGGACCCCCTACCCGAGATCCGCCGGTTTTGATACCGACACTTTTCTTTTTCTTTTTTGGGCCTTTTTTATTTGGCCATTATCTTTTTTTTGGTACAATGCACTATTAATGATGATCATCACACTTCTATTTATTTACAACTCAATGATTACAAGTCGATACTAGAACAAAGTATGACTCTATATGAATGCCTCCGGCGGTGTACCGGGAAGGGCAATGAATCAAGAGTGACATGTATCATAAATTTATGCATGGTGGCCTTGCCACAAATACGATGTCAACTACACGATCATGCAAAGCAATATGACAATGATGAAGCATGTCATAAATGAAACGGTGGAAAGTTGCATGGCAATATATCTCAGAATGGCTATGGAAATGCCATAATAGGTAGGTATTGTGGCTGTTTTGAGGAAGATATAAGGAGGTTTATGTGTGATAGAGCGTATCATATCACGGGGTTTGGATGCACCGGCGAAGTTTGCACCAACTCTCAAGGTGAGAAAGGGCAATGCACGGTACCGAAGAGGCTAGCAATGATGGAAGGGTGAGAGTGCGTATAATCCATGGACTCAACATTAGTCATAAAGAACTCACATACTTATTGCAAAAATCTACAATTCATCAAAAACCAAGAATTACGGGCATGCTCCTAGGGGGATAGATTGGTAGGAAAAAACCATCGCTTGTCCCCGACCACCACTCATAAGGAAGACAATCAAAGAACACCTCATGCTTCAAATTTGTTACACAACGGTTACCATACGTGCATGCTACGAGATTTGCAATCTTCAACACAAGTATTTGTAAAATTCACAACTAATCAACTATCACACTCTAATATCACCATCTTTATATCTCAAAACAATTATCAAGTATCAAACTTCTCATAGTATTCAATGCACTTTCTATGATAGTTTTTATTATACCCATCCTGGATGCCTATCATATTAGGACTAATTTTATAATCAAAGAAAATTACCATGCTGTTATAAAAGACTCTCAAAATAATATAAGTGAAGCATGAGAGGTCAATAACTTCTATAAAATAAAACCACCACCGTGCTCTAAAAGATATAAGTGAAGCACTAGAGCAAAATTATCTAGCTCAAAAGATATAAGTGAAGCACATAGAGTATTCTAATAAATTTCAATTCATGCACGTATCTCCCAAAAGGTGTGTACAGCAAGGATGATTGTGGTAAACGAAAAAGCAAAGACTCAAATCATACAAGACGCTCCAAGCAAAACACATATCATGTGGTGAATAAAAATATAGCCTCAAGTAAAGTTACCGATAGAAGAAGACGAAAGAGGGGATGCCTTCCGGGGCTTCCCCAAGCTTAGGCTTTTGGTTGTCCTGAATCTTACCTTGGGGTGCCTTGGGAATCTCCAAGCCTAGGCTCTTTCCACTCCTTGTTCCATAATCCATCAAATCTTTACCCAAAACTTGAAAACTTCACAACACAAAACTTAAACAGAAAATCTCATGAGCTCCGTTTGTATAAGAAAACAAACCACCACTTAAGGTACTGTAATGAAATCATTATTTATTTATTTTGGTGTTAAACCTAATTTATTACAACTTCTCTATGGTTCATAACCTCCGATACTAGCCATAGATTCATCAAAATAAGCAAACAACACACGAAAAACAGAATCTGTCAAAAACAGAACAGTCTTTAGTAATCTGTAGGCTTCGAATACTTCTGTAACCCAAAATATTCTGAAATAAATTTATGGGCGTGAGGAATTTGTCTATTAATCATCTGAAAAAATAATCAACCTAATCGCACTCTCCAGTAAAAAATGGCAGCAAATCTCGTGAGCGCTAAAGTTTCTGTTTTTTACAGCAAGATCGCAAAAACTTCCCCCAAGTCTTCCCAAAGGTTCTACTTGGCACAAACACTAATTAAAAGCATAAACCCACATGTAAACAGAGGCTAGCTGAATTATTTATTACTAAACAGAGTCAAAAAGCAAGAAACAAAAATAAAATTGGGCTGCCTCCCAACAAGCGCTATCGTTTAACGCCCCTAGCTAGGCATTGGCAATTTCGATGATGCTCACATGAAAGACAAGAATTGAAGAACAAAGAGAGCATCATAAAACACATTACAAACAAATCTAAGTCTAACATACTTCCTATGCATATGCATCTTATAGGCAAACGAATTATCAAGGCAAGCAAAAACTAGCATATGCAAGGAAGCGGAAAGAAACAATAGCAATCTCAACATAACGAGAGGTAATTTAGTAACTTGAAAATTTATACAACCATATTTTCCTCTCTCATAATAATTACATGTAGGATCATAATAAAACATATTATTAACGCGATCCACATGTATGCAAAGTTGACGCTCTTCCAAAATACTGGGATTAACATTAACTAAAATCATGACCTCTCCAAACCCACTTTTGTCAAAAATTTCATAAGATTGAACATTCTCCAAATATGTGGGATCTAAAGTTGACACTCTTCCACACCCACTTTCAGTAATATTGCAAACACTATTATCAATCTCATATTCATCATGGGTCTTAAACAAATTTTCAAGATCAAAAGAAGAATCACCCCAATCATGATCATTGCAACAAATAGTAGTTATAGCAAAACTATCATCCCCAAGCTTAGGGTTTTGCATATTATTGGCACAATTGATGTTAATTGAATTTATAATAACATCATTGCAATCATGCTTTTCATTGAAGGAACTATCAAGTATGGGTGCAATAGCAACAATCTCATGTTTAACATAAGGAACTATAGCAAATTCATCTTCATGAATATTGGCATCATGGCCACAAGAATGGCAATCATCATGTTCATCAAGGGATATTTCAATCAAATCATCGGAATCATAATTATCTATAGATTCATGCATATCATTATTTTCTTCAGAAGCAACGGTCATTCTTTCAATAAATTCTTTGACATAGATATTATGAGCATAGTTTTCATAGCAATATTTAAGTATGTCAAAATTTTCAGATTCGCAGAGAGTAACATCATACTTTTCAATCAAAGAGGCAACTTCATAAGCACACTTAAAAGCAACAAATTCTTCAATTTGTTCGATATCATCGTAACTATAAACACCCTTTGCATAAGAAGATAAGATTTCATTATCATTAAACTCACATAGGTAGGGGAGGTGTTTTTAGGGTTCTTAGAGCAATAAGTAAAATCATAAATTCACAAAGATTCCAAGCATAACACATCAATCTGTTTATTTGATCCCATAAAAGTTTCCCTTTTTCAGACAAACGGTGACACACAAAATTAGCATGCTCATCTAAAGATTTCCCATCAACTAGGCTAGTTGGGGTTTCAGCACGAGCGCATAAGAATCGAAGATGATCCAAGTAGAACACTTTAAGTGGATCCATATCAAAAGATATTTAACAAGCGAAGATGCAAGCTAATAGAAGGCACATGGTAACACGAGTAAACAGAAGGACGAACGGAAGAGGGAGAATGGAAAAGAGGGCGAACAGAACGACAAGGGTGAAGTGGGGGAGAGGAAAATGAGAGGCAAATGGCAAATAATGTAATGCGAGGGATGAGAGTTTGTGATAGGTACTTGGTATGTCTTGACTTGTGCGTAGATCTCCCCGACAACGGCACCAGAAATCCTGCTTGCTACCTCTTGAGCACTGCGTTGGTTTTCCCTTGAAGAGGAAAGGGTGATGCAGCAAAGTAGTGTAAGTATTTCCCTCAGTTTTTGAGAACCAAGGTATCAATCCAGTAGGAGACTACACGCAAGTCCCTCGTACCTACACAAACAAATAAGAACCTCGCAACCAACACGATAAAGGGGTTGTCAATCCCTTCACGGTCACTTACGAGAGTGAGATCTGCTAGAGATAATAATAATATAAATATTTTTGGTATTTTTATGATATAGATTGAAAATAAAGATTGTGAAATAAAATAGTTTGGAAAATTATATGATAAAAGATAGACCCGGGTGCCATAGGTTTCACTAGTGGCTTCTCTCAAGATAGCATAAGTATTACGGTGGGTGAACAAATTACTGTCGAGAAATTGATAGAAAAGTGCATAATTATGAGAATATCTAGGCATGATCATGTATATAGGCATCACATCCGCGATAAGTAGACCAAAACAATTCTGCATCTACTACTATTACTCCACACATCGACCGCTATCCGGCATGCATCTAGAGTATTAAGTTCGTAAGAACAGAGTAATCCATTAGACAAGATGACATGACGTAGAGGGATAAACTCAAGCAATATGATATAAACCCCATCTTTTTATCCTCGATGGCAACAATACAATACGTGCCTTGCTGCCCGTGCTGTCACTGGGAAAGGACACCGCAAGATTGAACCCAAAGGTAAGCACTTCTCCCATTGCAAGAAAGATCAACCTAGTAGGCCAAACCAAACTGATAATTCGAAGAGACTTGCAAAATAACCAATCATACATAAAAGATTTCAGAGAAGAATCAAATATTGTTCATAGATAAACTTGATCATAAACCCACAATTCATGGGATCTCGACAAACACACCGCAAAAAGAGTTACATCGAATAGATCTCCAAGAATATCAAGGAGAACATTGTATTGAGATCTAAAGTGAGAGAAGAAGCCATCTAGCTAATAACTATGGACCCGAAGGTCTGAAGTAAACTACTCACACATCATTGGAGGGGCCATGGAGTTGATGTAGAGGCCCTCCGTGATCGATTGCCCCTCCGGTGGAGCTCCGGAAAAGGCCCCAAGATGGGATCTCTTGGGTACAGAAGGTTGCGGCAGTGGAAATAGGGTTTTGTGGTGCTCCTTGATGTTTACGAGATATATGAATATATATAGGAGGAAGAAGTAGGTCGGTGGAGCCACGAGGGGCCCACGAGGGTGGAGGGCGTGCCCAGGGGGGTAGGCGCGCCCCCTGCCTCGTGGCCTCCTCGTTGGTTGCTTGACATCCACTCCAAGTCCCCTGGATCACGTTTATTCCAAAAATAACTCCCCCGAAGGTTTTATTCCGTTTGGATTTCGTTTGATATTCCTTTTCTATGAAACACTGAAATAGGAAAAAAACAGAATTTTGCACTGGGCCTTGGGTTAGTAGGTTAGTCCCAAAAATAATATAGAAGTGTATAAATAAGCCCATTAACATCCAAAACAGATAATATATTAGCATGGAACAATAAAAAATGATAGATACGTTGGAGAAATATCATGCATCTAATCCTATAATGAAAAATTCCCACTAGTATATGAAAGTGACAACATAGGAGACTCTCCATATGAAAAACATGGTGCTACTTTGAAGCACAAGTGTGGTAAAGGATACTAGCAATGCCCCTTCTCTCTTTCTTTATTATTTATTATTTATTATTTTCTTTTTCTTTATTTCTCCTTTTTTTTCCTTTTTCTTCTCTCATTGTCCGGAGTCTCATCCTAACTTGTGGTGGAATCATAGTCTCCATCATCCTTTCCTCACTAGGGCACTACTCTAAAAATGAATTATCATGATCATCACACTTCTATTTACTTATAACTCAAAAGAAATAAAAATTACAACTCGATACGTATGACAAAATATCACTCTATATAATTGCCTCTGGCATGTACCAGGATGTGCAATGATCTAGCACAACATGTATGAAAAATGATGAATGGTGGCTGAGCCACAAACTCTATGTCAGCTATATGATCATGCAAAGCAGTATGACAGTGAATGCTCAAGTCATCAAACGGACGCGGCGGAAGTTGCATGGCAATATATCTCAGAATGGCCATGAAAAAGCCATAATAGGTAGGTATGGTGGTTGTTTTGAGGAAGATATAATGAGGCTTATGTGTGATAGAGCGTATCATATCATGGAGTTTGGATGCACCTGCGAAGTTTGCACCACGTCTCAATGTGAGAACGGGCAATGCATGGTACCGTAGAGGCTAGCATATTGCGAAAAGGTAAGAGTGCATATAATCTGTGGACTCACATTAGTCATAAAGAACTCATATACTTCTTGCAAAAGTTTATTAGCCCTCGAAGCAAAGTACTACTACACATGCCCCTAGGGGGATAGATTGGTAGGAAAATACTATCGCTTGTCCCCGACCGCCACTCATAAGGAAGACAATCAAAAATAAATCATGCTCCAACATCATAGCATAACGAGAGACTATATGTGCATGCTTCGGGAATCACAAACCTTAACACCAATATTCCTACTAGAGCATAATTACTCATCAACATAACTCACATATCACATCATCATATCTCAAAACTATTACTAAGAATCAAGTTTATTTTGTCCAATGATCTTCATGACATTTTTATTTTCTTTATCCTTCTTGGATATCTATCACTTTGGGACTAATTTTCATGTGTTTCTCTTCATAAGCACAAACAAATATAAGTGAATATCATGAGCATAATATTTCTTTCTCTCAAAATAATTTAAGTGAAGCAAGATAGAATTTCTTCAAAATTTTAGTAACTCTCAAATAAATCTAAGTGAAGCAATAGAGAATTTCTTCAAAAATACTAAGCACACCATGCTCAAAAAGATATAAGTGAAGCACTAGAGCAACTCCTAGCTCATAAAAGATTTAAGTGAAGCATAGAGTGCAATTCTAACAAGTCATGACATAATTTTGGAATAGGTGTGTCCAGCAAGGATTGATGACTTAAAACACAAAATAAAACAAGCAAAGACTCATATCATACAAGACGCTCCAAGAAAAACACATATCATGTGACGAATAAAAATATAGTCTCGAGTAAAATACTGATAGTTGTTGGAATAAAGCGGGGATGCCACTCGGGGGCATCCCCAAGCTTAGTTGGTTGCTCATTTTTGGATAATAGCTTGGGATTCCGGGCCATCCCCAAGCTTAGGCTCTTCCAACCTTCCTTCATCCATCGTAAGATAACCCAAAACTTGAAAACTTCAATCACACAAAACTCAACAAAACCTTCATGAGATCCGTTAGTATAAGAATAATAAACCACTACTATAAGTGTTGTATCAAACCAATTCATATTTTGTTTTTGTGTTATATCTACTATATTCAAACTAATCAAAGAAAACCATAGAGCCATCAAAATAAGCACACAACATTAAACCTTCGTGAGATCCATTAGGACGACCTGAGAAATTTGTAAATTGATCCACTGCAAGTGGAATGGGTATTTTATCGCTCTGTGGTAAAAATGACAATTAATTTCATGAGTGTAAAAGTTTCTGTTTTTCAGCAAGATCAAACAACTATTACCCAAGAAGATCGTAAAGGCTTCACTTGGCACAAATACTAATTAAAACATAAAAAACACAATCATAACAGTATCATAATTGTTCTAGCACACAAGAACAAGAAGCCAACAAGCGCTATAGTTTTACGCCCTTAGCTAGGCATAAATCATGGATCTAAGTTTTGTCATCCAATGTTTTGGCAACTTTTGTAAGGGTTTTCTCAAACCCGGGAGGCTCTTTACGCTTCCCTAAATTCTCTGGGAAAGAAACCATCTTAAGATCAAAAATATCCAATCGCTTGTTGCAAAGAGTAATCAGGGTATTCATGCGATTGATACTACCTTTGAGGTGTTTGAGGGGTTTGTTATATTTCTATATTGCAACCATATGTTTATGCAAATCACTAAGTTTATGCAACATTTGAACCCCCTAGGGGTAAAAGAATACCCCTTCTTTTGAGGAGGAATTCCCAAAATCCCTTCCAAAATTTCATAGGCAGCGTTTCCATCAAGTTCGGTAAAAATTCCTTTAACGGCAAAATCCAAAAGTTGTCTATGATGCAAAGCTAATCCTATGTAAAAATGACGAAGCAAAACCTTAGCATACCCCTTCAGATTGGAAAAATGATATGATTCCATAAGATTCCCTCATGATTGATTCATAAGGTGGCTTAATTCTAGTTCTAGGAAAGTGTTCCATACCCTTCCTCAAAGGAAATTGGAACTTAATATTGCCTTATGCCTTATTTCATATCAATCACGACACCGATAGTGTGTAAAAACGGTCTACCAAGAATAATTGGACAAGACGGATTCCAATCAATATCAAGAATAATAATATCTATGGGCACATAATTCCTATTTGCAAGAACATCATTAATTCTACCCATAGCTTTTTAATAGTAGAATCCGCCAAGTGCAAATTCAAAGAGCATGATTCAAGATCGGTAAGACCAAGCACATCACATAAAGATTCCGGAATTGTAGAAACAGTAGCACCCAAGTCACACAAAGCAAAACACTCATAATTTTTAATCTTGACTTCGATAGTAGGTTCCCATTCATCATGTAATTTTCTAGGAATTGAAACTTCTAATTCCAATTTTTCTTCAGGAGCTTTCATCATAGCATCAACAATTTGTTTAGTAAAAGATTTATTTTGTTCATAAGCATGGGATGAATTTATCATGGATTTCAACAAAGAAATACAATCAATCAAAGAGGAACTATCATAATTAAAGTCTTTGTAATCCAAAAGATTGGGCACATCACTAGTTAAAGTTATGACCTCTCCAAACCCACTTTCATCAATTTTCTCAACAAGATTTTCACCCTCCGAAATATTAGGACTCCTTCTACCTAAAGTTGACTCTTCTCCAGTCCTTGTTTCATCAATCTTAACTTTACTAAACATGGAATCAATAGAAGAAACACCAATCATTTTAAGATCTTCATCACTTTTTGCGTAAGAAATCACTAGATAACGTTTTTTTCTAAAAATTCTCTTTTATCTCTAAGCATAGCGGTTCTTTTCTTACTTTCATCCATAGAAACATAAAGAGCTTTAATTGATTCATCAACCTTAGGCACAAAATTTTTCATCTTGAGATTTTCCACATCATAAGCAATTCTATCAACACTTCTAGACAAATCATCAATCTTACTCAACTTTTCTTCTATGGAAGTGTTGAAAACATTTTGTGTATTGATAAATTCTTTAATATTATTCTCAAGATCACAGGTGTTCCTATTATTATTATAAGATTGATGTCCATAGGAATTACCATAATTATTAGAGGAATTACTAGGAAAAGGCCTAGGATTAAAATTACCACTATAAGCATTGTTGTTGAAATTATTTTGAGAGATAAAATTCACATCTATGGCATCACTATTTTTCTCAATCAAGGTAGACAAAGGCATATCATTAAAAGCAATAGGATAACTTCTACTAGCAACCAATTTCACAAGAGCATCAACTTTTTCACTCAAAGAAGAAATTTCTTCAACCGAATTAACTTTTTTCCTAGTAGGAGCCCTTTCGGTATGCCATTACGAATAATTTGCCATTATATTGTCAAGCAATTTGGTGGCTTCACCCAAAGTAATTTCCATAAAAGTACCACCCGCGGCGGAATCTAAAAGATTATGAGAAACAAAATTTAACCCCGAATAAAATTTTTGTATGATCATCCAAAGATTTAACCCATGAGTTGGGCAATTACTTAGCATCATTTTCATCCTTTCCCAAGATTGTGCAACATGCTCATGTTCAAGTTGCTTGAAATTCGTGATTTGGGTTCTAAGGGAAATAATTTTTGCGGGCGGAAAATACTTAGTGATAAAAGCATCTTTGCACTTATTCCAAGAATCGATACTATTGCGAGGCAAAGAAGAGAACCAAATTTTTGCAGAATCACGCAAGGAAAACGGAAATAATTTCATCTTGACCACACCATTGTCCACATCTTTTTTCTTTTTCATGTCGCATAATTCCACGAAGGTATTAAGATGTGACGTGACATCCTCATTAGGAGTACCAGAAAATTGGTCTTTCATAAAAAGATTCGACAAAGTAGTATTAATATCACAAGTCTCCACACTAGTGGCGGGAGGAGCAAGCGGAGTGCCAATAAAATCATTGTTGTTGGTATTTGAGAAATCACATAAGTTGGTGTTCTCTTGAGTCATGATGACCACACAACAAGATTGCACTCAAAAACAGATCCGGCAAGAAAACGGCGAACGAGAAAGAGAGGTGAATAAAACGGCAAATTTTGTGAAGTGGGAGAGAGGAAAATGAGAGGCAAATGGCAAATAATGTAAATTGCAAGGAGATGAGATTTGTGATTAGGAACCTGGTTGTGAACAAGGTGCTCCCCGACAACGGCACCATAAGTTCCTTTTGATTTCTCTCTGACTATAGCGCCAGAAAAGCTCCTATCTGCTAGGACTACATCGGTATTTCCCCAAAGAGGAAGGGATGATGCAACACAGCAACGGTAGGTATTTCCCTGAGTGAAGAAACCAAGGTTATCGAACCAGTAGGGGAACCAAGCAACACAACATAAACAACACTTGCACACAAATAACTACACCTCACAACCTGACGTGTTAAAGGGGTTGTCAATCCCTTTCGGGCAACGATGCCAGAAAATTGTAGTTGATTGAAATAATAGATCACAAATAAAATAAATTGCAGCAAAGTATTTTTGTATTTTTGGTTTAATAGATATGAATAAAAATGCAAAGGAAAAGTAGATCGCGAGCAAATATATGAGGAAGAAGACCCGGGGGCCGTAGGTTTCACTAGTGGCTTCTCTCGAGAAAGATATCAAACGGTGGGTAAACAAATTACTGTTAGGCAATTGATAGAACCTCAAATAATTATGACGATATCGAGGCAATGATCATTATATAGGCATCACGTCCAAGATTAGTAGACCGACTCCTGCCTGCATCTACTACTATTAGTCCACACATCGACTGCTATCCAGCATGCATCTAGTGTACTAAGTTCATGGAAAACGGAGTAATGCAATAAGAACGATGACATGATGTAGACAAGATCCGTTTATCTATTGCGTAGATATAGATCCCATCTTTTTATCCTTAGTAGCAATGATACATACGTGTCGGTTCCCTTTCTTTCACTGGGATCAAGCACCGTAAGATCGAACCCACTATCGGGCACCTCTTCCCATTGCAAGATAAATAGATCAAGTTGGCCAAACAAAACCAAAATATCGGAGAAGAAATACGAGGCTATAAGAGATCATGCATATAAGAGATCAAAGAAACTCAAATAACTTTCATGGATATAAAAAGATATGACTGATCATAAACTCAAAGTTCATCAGATCCCAACAAACACACTGCAAACAGAGTTACATCATATGGATCTCCAAGAGACCATTGTATTGAGAATCAAGAGAGAGAGAGAGAGAGAGATCAATCCATCTAGATACTAACTACGAACTGGAAGGTCTACAAGGAGCTACTCACGCATCATCGAAGAGGCACCAAATGGAGGTGGTGAACCCCATCCGAGATGGTGTCTAGATTGGATCTGGTGGTTCTGGACACTGCGGCGGCTGGATGGATATTTCGTCGACTCCCCTAGGGTTCTGGGATTTTTGGGGTATTTATAGAGCAAAGAGGCGGTCCGAGGGGCACCCGAGGTGGGCACAACCCACTAGGGCGTGCCTGGGCCTCCTGGCATGCACTAGTAGGTTGTCCTCTCCTCGGTACTCCCCCCAGGTGCAAACAGGGCCCAAGATGTTCCTTCTAGTCTATAAAAAAGCTCTGTAAAGTTTTGTGGCATTTGGACTCTCTCTGATATTGATTTTTGTTGGGGAACGCAGTATTTCAAAAAATTTCCTATGATCACGCAAGATCTATCTAGGAGATGCATAACAACTAGAGGGGATAGTGTGTCTACGTACCCTCGTAGACCAAAAGTGGAAGCGTTTAGTAATGCGCTAGATGTAGTCGAACGTCTTCGCGATCCAATCAATCAAATACCGAACGCACGACACCTCCGCGGTCTGCACACGTTCCGCTCAGTGACATCCCTCGTACTCTTGATCTAGCTGATGCCGAGGGTGGTGAGTTCCGTCAGCACGACGACGTGTTGACGGTGATGATGAAGTTACCGATGCAGGGATTCACCTAAGCACTACGACAATATGAGCGAGGTGTAAAACTGTGGAGGGGGGCACCGCACATGGCTATAGATCAACTTGTGTGTCTATGGGGTGCCCCCTCCCCATATATAAAGGAGGGGAGGAGGAGGAGGTCCGGCCACAAGGGGCGCACCCAAAGGGGGGAATCCTACTCCTAGTAGGAGTAGGTTTCCCCCTTTCCTAGTCCTAGCAGGAGAAGAAGGAAGGAGAGGAAGAAGAGAGGAAAGGGGGCCGACCCCCCTAGCCCTAATCCAATTCGGTTTGGGCTAGGGGGGCACACCTTGGGCTGCCTCCTCTCTTCCACCATTAGGCCCATGAGGCCCAATAACTTCTCGGGGGTCCGGTAACCCCCGGTATCTAAAAATTATCCGAGACGACCCGAACAATTCCGGTGTCCGAATGTAGCCTTCAAATATATGAATCTTTATGTCTTGACCATTTCTAGAGTCCTCGTCATGTTCGTGATCTCATCCAGGACTCCGAATAACCTTCGGTACATCAGATCACATAACTCATAATACATATCGTCATCGAACGCTAAGCGTGCAGACCCTACGGGTTCGAGAACTATGTAGACATGATCGAGACACATCTCCGGTCAATAATCAATAGTAGAAGCTGGATGCTCATATTGGTTCCTACATATTCTACGAAGATCTTTATCGATCAAACCGCACAACAACATACGTAGTTCCTTTTGTCATCGGTATGTTATTTCCCCGAGATTCGATCATCGGTATCACCATATCTAGTTCAATCTTGTCATTGGCAAGTCTCTTTACTCATTCCGTAATGCATCATCCCGCAACTAACTCATTAGTCACATTGCTTGTAAGGCTTATAGTGATGTGCATTACCGAGAGGGCCCAGAGATACCTCTCCGACAATCGGAGTGACAAATCCTAATCTCGATCTATGCCAACTCAACAAACACCATCGGAGACACATGTAGACCATCTTTATAATCATCCAGTTACGTTGTGACGTTTGATAGCACACTAAGTGTTCCTCCGGTATTAGGGAGTTGCATAATCTCATAGTCATAACAACATGTATAAGTCAGAAAGAAAGGAATAGTAATAAACTAAACGATCATAGTGCTAAGCTAACGGATGGGTCTAGTCCATCACATCATTCTCTAATGATGTGATCCCGTTCATCAAATGACAACACATGTCCATGGCTAGGAAACTTAACCATCTTTGATTAGCGAGCTAGTCAAGTAGAGGCATACTAGGGACACTCTGTTTGTCTATGTATTCACACATGTACTAAGTTTCCGGTTAATACAATTCTAGCATGAATAATAAACATTTATCATGATATAAGGAAATGTAAATAAGAACCTTATTATGGCCTCTAGGCATATTTCCTTCAGTCTCCCACTTGCACGAGAGTCAATAATCTAGATTACACAGTAATGATTCTAACACCCATGGAGTCTTGGTGCTGATCATGTTTTTCTCGTAAGAGAGGTTTAGTCAACGAGTCTATAATATTCAGATCGGTATGTATCCTGCAAATCTCTATGTCTCCCTCCTTGACTTGATCGCGGATGGAATTGAACCGTCTTTTTATGCGCTTGGTTCTCTTGTGAAATCTGGATTCCTTTGCCAAGGCAATTGCACCAGTATTGTCACAAAAGATTTTCATTGGACCCGATGCACTAGGTATTACACCTAGATCGGATATGAACACCTTCATCCAGACTCCTTCATTTGTTGCTTCCAAAGGAGCTCTATATTCCGCTTGACACGTAGATACCGCCACGACGCTCAGCTTAGAACTGCACCAACTGACAACTCCACCATTCAATAAGAATACGTATCCGGTTTGTGACTTAGAGTCATCCGGATCAGTGTCAAAGCTTGCATCGACGTAACCATTTACGACAAGCTATTTGTCACCTCCATAAACAGGAAACATATGCTTAGTCCTTTTTAGGTATTTCAGGATGTTCTTGACCGCTGTCCAGTGATCCACTCCTGGATTACTTTGGTACCTCCCTGCTAAACTAATATCAAGGCACACATCAGGTCTGGTACACAGCAAGTCATACATGATAGAACCTATGGCTGAGGCATAGGGAATGACTTTCATTTTCTCTCTATCTTCTGCAGTGGTCAGGCATTGAGTCTGACTCAACTTCACACCTTGTAACACAGGCAAGAACCCTTTCTTTGCTTGATCCATTTTGAACTTCTTCAAAACTTTATCAAGGTATGTTCTTTGTGAAAGTCCAATTAAGAATCTTGATCTATCTCTATAGATCTTGATGCCCAATATATAAGCAGCTTCACTGAGGTCTTTCATTGAAAAATTCTTATTCAAGTATCCTTTTATGCTATTCAGAAATTCAGTATCATTTCCGATGAACAATATGTCATCTACATATAATATCAGAAATGCTACAACGCTCCCACTCACTTTCTTGTCAATACAGGTTTCTCCAAAAGTCTGTATAAAACCATATGCTTTGATCACACTATCAAAGCGTATATTCCAACTCCGAGATGCTTGCACCAGTCCATAAATGGATCGCTGGAGCTTGCACACTTTGTTAGCACCTTTTGGATCGACAAAACCTTCTGGTTGCATCATATACAACTCTTCTTTAAGATATCCATTAAGGAATGCAGTCTTCACATCCATTCGGACGGACTTAAGCATCGCTACAGGTGAGAAGGTCTCATCATAGTCAACTCCTTGAACTTGTCGAAAACCTTTCACAACAAGTCAAGCTTTGTAGACAATAACATTATCGTCAGTGTCAGTCTTCTTCTTTAAGATCCATTTATTCTCTATGGCTTGCCAATCATCGAGCAAGTCAACCAAAGCCCACACTTTGTTCTCATACAAGGATCCCATCTCAGATTTCATGGCCTCAAGCCATTTTGCGGGATTTGAGATCATCATCGCTTCCTCATAGTTCGTAGGTTCATCATGGTCAAGTAACATGACCTCCAGAATAGGATTACCGTACCACTCTGGTGTGGATCTTATTCTGGTTGACCTACGAGGTTCGGTAGTAACTTCATCAGAAGTTTCATGATCATCATGATTAGCTTCCTCAGTAATTGGTGTAGGAATCACTGGAACTGATTTTTGTGATGAACTACTTTCCAATAAGGGAGAAGGTATAGTTACCTCATCAAGTTCTATTTTCCTCCCACTCACTTCTTTCGAGAGAAACTCCTTCTCTAGAAAGGATCGATTCTTAGCAACGAATATCTTGCCTTCGGATTTGTTATAGAAGGTGTACCCAACAGTCTCCTTTGGGTATCCTATGAAGACACATTTCTCCGATTTGGGTTCGAGCTTATCAGGTTGAAGCTTTTTCACATAAGCATCGCAGCCCCAAACTTTAGGAAACCACAACTTGGGTTTCTTGCGTGTTGGAGATATGCCCTAGAGGCAATCATGTATGATGATATTTCCTATGTGTTTATGAATAAAGATAGTCCTTGGACATTATCAATGATGTGTATAAGCAAGTACGTGACCTTTTTGTGGGACTATGCATTGTATGACGACTGTCCTAAAAGGTCCCTAGTCGAAAGGGCTATATGGATGTGCATCCAACTAGACTAGCATATGACACGCTCGATGGCTTGGTCTCACTAGCCATGGAGCATTGGATGCTAACCAGATAATATGGACTTGGAAGGATCTGTCGGATTCGACGTAGTCAGATCCGAGTCGAGATAAGGTCCGAGTCGGACAGACCCTACTATGAGACACAGTGATATGTCAATTGTGAGTCTCTAGTACAACATATGTTCTATGTCCTAAGACCTAAGCTGACGCATGTACTCGGGATGGTGACATACTTGCTTTGGGCCGACCAAACGCTACTCCATAACTGGGTAGTTATAAAGGTAGGTTTCGGGTTTGTCTAGAACCATGTGCGAGACGTGGTCGAGCAAGATGGGATTTGCCCCTCCGATCAGGAGAGATATACTCTGGGCCCCTCATGTGATCCGACCAGGATAAGCATGGCCATGCAACAAGGATTATGAGATAATCCAGTTTGTGGTCGGCATCACTAGAACGAGAAAGTAGTCGGGCTAGCACAAGGATGACAGACCCGCCTTGAGCCCGACAACATATATCGTGTGGCAAAAGGAATGGACGTATAATGTATAGGTTCGCCTAACCAGCTTCATAGTCTGTTTGGTGTTTGGCATGCCTTGCTAGAGGCCGCTACCAACTGTGCAGTTCGGAGGTGATCCAAACTGCGACCAAGCCGGCTTGAACCTAAGGGGTCACCCGCTTAAGGGAAGGAACCTACGAGGTTGGATCAGAGGACACTAGTCGGATGTGATCGGAGCTGTATTCGGATTGTGGCCGAGTAGACCTATGGGCTTTAGGGTCCGTGCGAGGCCCAAGTGTTGAGCCTGCGACGGACGCCTATATAAAGTGGAGGTGCTGCACACTCATGGGGTTAATCGCTTCGGCGTTGTCACTAGGGTTTGCATGTGTTGCGAATAGACACCTGCACTCGCCGCCAGTTGTGTGATCGAACCTAGCAGTCCGCCGCACGACGTTCCTCCTGCACGCGCGGATACCGTTAGAGGCGGTGCACTTGCGCCGCTCGGGCGAACCTGTACGTGGGAACTAACTACCAGCTATACGAGGGAGATCGGACAAGGAGGAGACGATCCACGCGGACGCGTTGCCCCAACTCTTCTTCTGCTGCACGCCACTGCGCGTCTAGTGGTAACGAACTGTGATCCATCTCCCGTAGCATGTTCTTGGTTGTTCTGCGCATAGGAAAATTTTAATTTGCAGTCGACGGACCCTACCGTAGAGTCCAACAGTGCGAAACCACAATTCATATGGTGTCGTCTCAATGGATTTCGATGGTGCCCTATTTAATAAAGTGCGGTTACGACGTTCGGACACACCGTTACGCTGTGGTGTTCTAGGTGTCATGAGTTGCAAAACTATTCCGCATTGTTTCAAATGAAGGCCAAACTCATAACTCAAATATTCACTTCCACGATCAGATCAGATCGTAGAAACTTAATTTTCTTATTACGATGATTTTCCACTTCACTCTGAAATTCTTTGGACTTTTCAAATGTTTCAGACTTATGTTTCATCAAGTAATATACCCATATCTGCTCAAATCATCTATGAAGGTTAGAAAATAACGATACCCGCCACGAGCATCAACACTCATCGGACCGCATACATCAGTATGTATTATTTCCAATAAGTCTGTTGCTCGTTCCATTGTTTCGGAGAACGGAGTCTTAGTCATCTTGCCCATGAGGCATGGTTTGCAAACATCAAGTGATTCCAAAAGCCCATCGGCATGGAGTTTCTTCATGCGCTTTACATCAATATGACCTAAATGGCAGTGCCAAAAATAAGTTGCACTATCATTATTAAACTTATATATTTTGGCTTCAATACTATGAATATGTGTATCACTATTATCGAGATTCAATAAAAATAGACCACTCATCAAGGGTGCATGACCATGAAAGATATTACTCATATACATAGAACAACCATTATTCTCTGATTTAAACGAATAACCGTCTCGCGTCAAACAAGATCCAGATATAATGTTCATGCTTAACGCTCGCGCCAAATAACAATTATTTAGGTCTAATACTAATCCCGAAAGTAGATGTAGACACTACAAAAAAGACCCATACATGACATTTTGGGCCCAACGAATTTTTTTCCTGTCATACTTATGACACTTCTATGACGATAATTGTGACAAAACCTGGTATCATCATAGATGTGGTGGGGTCCTACTTCTATGACAAAAATCATGACAGAAAATGGGCTTTTCGTCCTGGGCGGGCCGGAGACGCAGCTGCATGACATTCTTTGGGTCGTACATGACAGAAAAAACCGTGGTAGAAGTGAGGGCGAGGAAAATATCGGGGAGTTCCTGGTTACGGTGGCTGGTCGGGGCCCGAGCAATGCTCGTTTCTCTCGTACGTACACGCGTGTGCGAGGTGTTGGGTTCTAACTGAACCCAAGCGAGGCATTGGGCTCTAACTGAACCTGAGCGATCGCACTACAGGCTACGCGTTACTGAACCCGAGCGATCGATCGATGGCTATTACCTGAACCCGATCGAGCGATTCCTTCGCTACTGCTGCTAACTGAAGCCGATAGATGTTGCCTCTGGATAAACAGTGAGCGTTATTGGCGGGGTTTGGATGAATAGTTCCTGGTGGGGGGTTGGATGAACAGGACCCCGTGGTAGTAGAGGTTGTTGCCGTTGGATGAACAGTACCCCGATCGATTGAGCCGGTGGATGAACAGGACCCTGTGGAGGGCTGGTTGAACAGTAGCCGGTGGAGGGCAGGTTGAACAGTAGTCGGTGGAGGGCTGGATGAATAGTAGCCCGTGGAGGGGTGGTTGAACAAGACCCCATGGAGAGGGCCGGTTGAACAGTAGCCAGTGGAGTATGGATGAACAGGAGCCCGTGGATGAACAGTCGCAGGTGGAGGCTGGAGGAGGTCGACGGTGGATGAACAGTAGCCTGTGGAGGCTGGAGGAGGTCGACGGTGGAGATGAACAGTATCCCGTGGAGTCCCGTTTTGCGGTACGCCACAGCCCTCCCGATGAACATGACCCCCATTTCGACCGTAGCTCTCCAACACAAGTCTGTTTCCTCCGTTTTGCGGTACGCCACACCCCTCCCGATCAACATGACCCTGTTTCGACTGTAGGAGGTCCAACAGAAGTCCATTTCCTCCGTTTTGCGGTATGCCAGACCCCTCCCGATGAACAGGATCCCGTTTCCACCGTGTCCATTCGAACACAAGGATGTTTCCTCCGTTCTACGGTACGCCAGGCCTTGTTTCCATCGCTTGTTCCGTCCAAGCCGGTTGGTCCCGATGAACACGATGACGCATTCCATTTCGACCTAGTCGGTTGCCTCCCCATGAACACGACGATGGCGCAGCTTCTCCGTTCCGACCCAGCCATGTACGCGAGCCCTGGCCGTATGTATGCGCGAGTAGGCATTCGAGACCCCGCCCGTATGTACGTACATGGCCGTATTTTATTTCTTGCACTCTGGCCGCTGTACGTACGTGTACATGCTACGTGTGCGCCTCTACTACGACACGTGCCCTTCCTTACATGGCCACGATTCATCGCTGCAGCCTGCAGACACACCGATCATATGTACATACACGTTCGCGACCGGAATGACAATGCTACGTACGCTTCAACCAGGTGGGTCCCGACTGTTAGGCACTTCCTTCCATGCAAAGATGTAGCTGGTGGGTCCCAGCAGCCAGGGGGCGAATATTTTTTCTGCCCGTAATATGGACGCACTTCCTTGCGTGCGAAGATATAGCTAGTGGGTCCCAGCAGTCAGGGGGCAAACTTTTTTTCCGCAAAAAACGGTGGCCCATCCGGTGGGTCCCTGCTGTCATGTGGAGGAATAATTATTTTGCGTGTAATAAGAAGGCACTTCCTTACTGCGGCCGTGGACCCAGCTGTCAGCCTCTCAACGTACAGTACTCTTCCGATGGAAGTTGTTTGTTGACCACATTGACCATGCTGCACCGAGAGCACCAAGGTGGTGGGCGACGGCGAGGCCTAGGAAGGGAACGACGCGGAGCCGGAGAAGACGCGGCAGCGGATGCCCGCGTAGAGAGGAGTATGAGGGTTCACTGGTTAGGCTGCGGTGTGAGGCTGCCGTCGTCGCAGGGCCTGGCCAGCGGTGGGAGTAGTATGGGGCGGTGCGGCCTCCGCGGCAGCACAGCCGGCCACGGGAGGCAAGAGCATGCGGTGGTTTGGACGACTGAAGCAAGAAAATCAGAGGTTGAACAATCCAACGGTCACTTGTGATAGAATCGTTTGTTGACTAAGTTGACAAAGCCCTCTGTCCGCGTCAACTTAGTAGGCCCACAAGTCAGCCTCCCACTATGGTGAGTCCTAGCTAGCAGGGGGAGTATTCATTTTTGTGCGTAATAAGGAGGCACTTCCTTGCGTGCGAAGATATAGCTGGTGGGTCCGAGCTGTCAGCGGGAGTATTCATTCTTTTTGGTGTAATAAGAAGGTACTTGCTTGTGTGCGGCCATGGACCACATGGGTCCTGAGGGAGTCCTGGATTAGGGGGTCTCCGGACAGCCGGACTATATCCTTTGGCCGGACTGTTGGACCATGAAGATACAAGATTGAAGACTTCGTCCCGTGTCCGGATGGGACTCTACTTGGCGTGGAAGGCAAGCTAGGCAACACGGATATGTATATCTCCTACTTTGTAACCGACCTTGTGTAACCCTAGCGCCCTCCGGTGTCTATATAAACCGGAGGGTTTAGGTTCATAGGACAACATACAATCATACCATAGGCTAGCTTCTAGGGTTTAGCCTCTCCGATCTCGTGGTAGATCAACTCCTGTACTACTCATATTATCAAGAATAAATCAAGAAGGACGTAGGGTTTTACCTCCATCAAGAGGGCCCGAACCTAGGTAAAACATCGTGTCCCCTGCCTCCTGTTACCATCCGCCTTAGACGCACAGTCCGGGACCCCTACCCGAGATCCGCCGGTTTTGACACCGACATTGGTGCTTTAATTGAGAGTTCCTATGTGTCGTCGTCGTTAGGCTTGATGGCTCCTTTGATCATCCATAGTGATGCGGTCCAGGGTGAGACTTTTCTCCCCGGACAGATCTTTGTATTCGGCGGCTTCGCACTGCGGGCCAACTCGCTTGGCCATCTGGAGCAGATCGAGAGTTACGCCCCTGGCCACCAGGTCAGGATGGGAAGACCGTGGCACTCGCCAAGGGTGGCGTGACCGACCTCGCGAGGATCGCTGGCAGGATCAGCCTCGCAAGGGAGGCTGGGGAGATCAACCTCGTGAGGATCGCCCGCACGACAACGCAGGCCTGCCTCCACTGCCGCCACCGCCAAGGAGGAACGAAGGCCAACATCAAGACGAGGGAGCTGGGGGCTTCTAGGAGCCACGCGCAATCGCTTGCATCTTGGGTGGCGCGCAGGCCCCAGCCTCACAGCACATCTTCAAGCAGTTTGCTCGCGAGGTGAATGCAGTCCTTCCCAAGCTTGAGGCCATGCGCCCACTCAGGTGGTCTGCATGCGCTATCATGTTTAGCTCAGCGGATCAGCTCAAGTGCGCGGCAATGGCCGGAGCCCTCCCGATGCTTTGCTCCCCGGTCAGCAGCAACGTGCAGGTCACTAGGACCCTCATTGACGGCGGAGCAGGACTCAACGTCCTGTCCGTCGAGACGTTCGACAATCTCCAAGTATCATACGATCAGCTTCAGTCGACCAAGCCCTTCTCAGGAGTCACTGGTGGTTCCACTGTTCTAATAGGGCAGGTTCACCTTCCAGCCACCTTTGGGTAGCACAACAACTACCGCACCGAGCTCATCGACTTCGACGTCGCCCACATCCGTCTACCATACAACGCCATCCTCGGGCACCCAGCCCTGGCCAAGTTCATGGCAGTGACTCATCATGGATACAATGTCCTCAAGATGCCAGGAAGCGGTGGAGTCATCACCGTACCCTGTGAAGAAAGGGACGCAGTGTGTTCACTTGAGCGCGTGTTCCAAGCTGCAGCAATCGAAGACCCGGACCACAGGAACGAAAGACTTCCCGAGGCGACCCTTAAGAAGAAGAAGGTTTCGCCTGGCCCAAGCCATAAGGAGGCAGGCGCCTTGGGAGGTGTTGCGTCAGGATCTGCGACCAATCAGGGAGCGCCACCCCCTCTCGCATAGGAAGGCGCGCCCGGCGCCTTCTTCAGGCAGGGCTCGGGGGCTCTTACTTGGAGAGCCACCGACTTTGCCAAGGTCGCGAGGGAGGCACTCGGGCACCACTTGGAGGGGTGCTTCCAGGCACGTTTCCCTCAGGAAGGTACAAGGCAAGGAAGACCAAACACTCAAGAGTTCATCGCAAGAAACACCCAGGAGCTACAAGAGTCGAGAGTCATGCGCGGCAGCCGCTGCTTGCCCATCGTAGCCCCACATCCAGGCGAGGATGGTGGGCTGCGCGTCTGCGTTAACGTGCCAGGGCTCAACCGAGCCGTGTCTCAGGAGTGCCTCTGGCCTTCGGGCGTGGTACGTTGCGAGGGTCCACCTCACAGCTACGTTCGCATGCCTTTCGGCCTGCCGAACATGGTCGCCGCTCATCAGCGCCTGCTGAGGAGCATTCTGGAGGCCCAGGAGGTCAGGCATTATGCGGTCCTGGCGGAGATGGAGATGGCCCTCGGAGACCCACCTGTGCACGGAGCCTCTCGAGGCTCCTGGGCCTGGGGGCTCGTGAGGGTCGACGTCATCATCGTGCATCGCCCACTTCTTCAACATCACTTCATCTTCAACGGCACCAGGTGACATCTTTCTAAGTTCCGTTTTTAGCTGGGAGTGCCCACAGCGCCGCATCATTCCCAGGTCGCGTGGGTCCGTCCCTGCGGCATGTATCCGTTTTGCTTATGCTCTTTACTTACCTTGTTGGGGGCGCCCTTCGGGCTACATCAACCCCGAGCTGCTCGGGCCTGGCCCAGCGGCGTTTGCTTTTCCCGCGTCTACTTAAAATGAATTTCCTCCTGCGTGCTTAACGTACCCGACCTAATCGCCTGCTCGATTGATGCCTACCTATGGAGCCGCTCGCTCTGGCACAGCATTTGCGCATGGGTCCGTCCCTGCAACACCGATAAATCTGAGTGGTCGAGCTCTTGCCGCGGCAGCCCCGCAAGGCGCCACCTCACCAGGCCCTCAGTGCCCCAATCACTTCCCCGGAGCGACCAATGGTTGGTTGGCAACTGTAACAACAGGTCTTGTTTCTCTTCATGATTGGTGTGCAGGACCTACTCCAGGAGCAACGCTGGGGACGTCGCGAGCTGCCTCTCCCTCTCTCCGGCACGGACCACTTGCACGTTAAAAGGGGGGCGCCTTAGCATCGCGACTCATGGGCTCCTACTGGCTCTCCAGCCCTCACCCCCTGGCCTTGACCCACGGCATCGCGACCTGTCATACCAGCGGCGGCTGAGCTCGCTCGAGGGCCGGGACCTGAGGACGTAGAGCATTAAGGAAAGTGCGGGGGAGTGGGAAGAAGCTCGCGAGGACCTAACCCAGCAGCGCCTCAGCTGCCACCACTCGGGCCGGGCGCTTCGTCGAGGAACCACACCAGACTCAAGAGATAAGTCACGCCCTTACAGGAGTTGGACCAACGCAGCACAAAACCCTCGCCCAGTGTGGCTCTGTCACGGCGACATTGCCTTCCTTTCTCGCCCAGCGAGGGCTGCTTGAGCGCTAAAGGGGACCTCCCGAGCATCGCGACTCGGGGGCTCTTACCACGGGCCTGATAACCCACAAGTATAGGGGATCGCAACAGGTTTCGATAAGTAAGAGTGTCGAACCCAACGAGGAGCTAAAGGTAGAACAAATATTCCCTCAAGTTCTATCGACCACCAATACAACTCTACGCACGCTTGACGTTCGCTTTACCTAGAACAAGTATGAAACTATAAGTACTTTGTAGGTGTTGTTGGATAGGTTTGCAAGATAATAAAGAGCAAGTAAATAAAAGGTAGGGGCTGTTTAGGTTAAGAAACAATAAAGTAAATATAGCGAGTGTGGAAAAGTGGTGGTAGGAGTTGTGAAATTGCCCCTAAGCAATTGACTACTTTACTAGACCGATAGCAAGTATTATGTGGGAGAGGCCACTGCTAGCATGTCATCCCTGACTTGTAATTCTATGCACTTATGATTGGAACTATTAGCAAGCATCCGCAACTACTAATGTTCATTAAGGTAAAACCCAACCATAGCATTAAGATATATTGGTCCCCCTTCAATCCCGTATGCATCAATTTCTATGATAGGTTGAAGCTTCTGTCACTCTTGCCCTCCAATACATAGTCCTATCAACATACAACTAACCCTAGGGTGTGATCCACGCGCGCAATCTTATGATGGGCACCAAAGGACAACAACATAACCACAAGCAAATTAAATCAATCATAGTAATTCATCAACCACCGATAGGACAACGAAAATCTACTCAGACATCATAGGATGGCAACACATCATTGGATAATAATATGAAGCATAAAGCACCATGTTCAAGTAGAGGGTACAGAGGGTTGCGGGAGAGTGGACCATTGTAGATAGAGGGGGAAGGTGATGGATATGTTGGTGAAGATGGCGGAGGTGTTGGTGTAGATCGCGGTGATGATGATGGCCCCCGGTGGCACTCCGGTGCCACCGGAAGCGAGGGGGAGAGAGCCCCCCTCCTTCTTCTTCCTTGACCTCCTCCCTAGATGGGAGAAGGGTTTCCCCTCTGGTCCATGGCCTTCATGGCAAGGGAGGGGCGAGAGCCCCTCCGAGATTGGATCTGTCTCTCTGTCTCTCTCTGTTTCTGTGTTCTCAGATTCTTCCCTTTCACCGTTTCTTATATTCCCGGAGATCCATAACTCCGATTGGGCTGAAATTTTGACACGATCTCTATCCGGAAATTAGCTTTCTAGTGGCGAAAGAAGGGCACCAACCACCTTACAGGGTGGTCACGAGGGTCAGGGGCGCACCTGACACCCTGGGGCGCGCCCCCCTACCTCGTGGGCCCCTCGAGCATCGTCTCGCATGGATTCTTCTTCCCAAAAATCATATATATTCCAAAAAAAAATCTCCGTCAGTTTTTATTCCGTTTGGACTCCGTTTGATATGGATATTCTACGAAACAAAAAACATGCAACAAACAGGAACTGGCACTGGGCACTGGATCAATATGTTAGTCCCAAAAATAGTATAAAATGTTGCCAAAAGTATATGAAAGTTGAATAATATTGGCATGGAACAATCAAAAATTGTAGATACGACGGAGACGTATCAGCATCCCCAAGCTTAATTCCTGCTCGTCCTCGAGTAGGTAAATGATAAAAAAGATAGTTTTTGATGTGGAATGCTACCTAGCATAATCTTGATCATGTATCTAATCATGGCATGAATATTAAGACACGAGTGATTCAAAGAAATAGTCTATCATTTGACATAAAAACAATAATACTTCAAGCCCACTAATAAAGCAATCATGTCTTTCAAAATAACAAGGCCAAAGAAAGTTATCTCTACAAAATCATATAGTCTGGCTATGCTCCATCTTCACCACACAAAATACTCACATCATGCACAACCCCGATGACAAGCCAAGCAATTGTTTCATACTTTTGACGTTCTCAAACCTTTTCAACTTTCACGCAATACATGAGCGTGAGCCATGGACATAGCACTATAGGTGGAATAGAATATGATGGTGGGGGTTATGTGGAGAAGACAAAAAAGGAGAAAGTCTCACATCAACTAGGCATATCAACGGGCTATGGAGATGCCCATTAATAGATATCAATGTGAGTGAGTAGGGATTGCCATGCAACGGACGCACTAGAGCTATAAGTATATGAAAGCTCAAACTGAAACTAAGTGGGTGTGCATCCAACTTGCTTGCTCATGAAGACCTAGGGCATTTGAGGAAGCCCATCGTTGGAATATACAAGCCAAGTTCTATAATGAAAATTCCTACTAGTATATGAAAGTGATAACTCAAGAGACTCTCTATATGAAGAACATGGTGCTACTTTGAAGCACAAGTGTGGTAAAAGGATAGTAACACTGCCCCTTCTCTCTTTTTCTCTCATTTTTTTGTTTTTTTTCTCTTTTTTTTGGGCCTTCTCTTTTTTTGGTCTTTCTCTTTTTTTTTGTCCGGAGTCTCATCCCGACTTGTGGGGGAATCATAGTCTCCATCATCCTTTCCTCACTGGGGCAATGCTCTAATAATGATGATCATCACACTTTTATTTACTTACAACTCAATATTACAACTCGATATCTAGAACAAATATATGACTCTATATGAATGCCTCCGGCGGTGTACCGGGATGTGCAATGATCTAGCGTAGCAATGACATCAAAAAACGGACAAGCCATGAAAACATCATGCTAGCTATCTTACGATCATGCAAAGCAATATGACAATGAATGCTCAAGTCATGTATATGATGATCATGAAAGTTGCATGGAAATATATCTCGGAATGGCTATGGAAATGCCATGATAGGTAGGTATGGTGGCTGTTTCGAGGAAGGTATATGGTGGGTTTATGGTACCGACGAAAGTTGCGCAGTACTAGAGAGGCTAGCAATGGTGGAAGGGTGAGAGTGCATATAATCCATGGACTCAACATTAGTCATAAAGAACTCACATACTTATTTCAAAAGTCTATTAGCTATCGAAACAAAGTACTACGCGCATGCTCCTAGGGGGATAGATTAGTAGGAAAAGACCATCGCTCATCCCCGACTGCCACTCATAAGGAAGACAATCAATAAATACCTCATGCTCCGACTTCATCACATAACGGTTCACCGTACGTGCATGCTACGGGAATCAGAAACCTCGACACAAGTATTTCTACTAATCCACAACTACCCACTAGCATGAATATAATATCACCATCTTTATATCGCAAAACTATTGCAAGGAATCAAACATATCATATTCAGTGATCTACAAGTTTTATGTAGGATTTTATGACTAACCATGTGAATGACCAGTTCCTGTCCTCTCTCTAAATAGATATAAGTGATGCAAGAGAGTTTAATTCTTTCTACAAAAGATATGCCCACGCTCTAAAAAGTATAAGTGAAGCAAAAGAGCATTCTACAAATGGCGGTTGTCTAAGTGAAGAGAAACAGGCAATCCAAACTTCAAATGATATAAGTGAAGCACATGAAGCATTCTATAAAGCCATACTCAAAGAATATAAGTGAAGTGCAAAGAGCATTCTATAAATCAACCAAGGACTATCTCATACCAGCATGGTGCATAAAAAGAAAAATAAGAACCTAAATGCAAAAGACGCTCCAAGACTTGCACATATCGCATGAACGAAACGAATCTGAAAACATATCGATATTTGTTGAAGAAAGAGGGGATGCCTTCCCAGTATCCCCAAGCTTAGACGCTTGAGTCTCCTTGAATATTTACTTGGGGTGCCTCGGGCATCCCCAAGCTTGAGCTCTTGCCTCTCTTCCTTCTTCTCACATCGAAACCTTCTCAATCATCGAACACTTCATCCACACAAAACTTCAACAGAAAACTCGGAAAGATCCGTTAGTATAATAAAGCAAATCACTACTCTAGGTACTGTTGCAAACCAATTCATATTTTGTTTTTGCATTGTGTCTAGTGTAGTATAACTTTTTCATGGCTTAATCCACTGATATAAATTGATAGTTTCATCAAAACAAGCAAACTATGCATCAAAAACAGAATCTGTCTAAAACAGAACAGTCTGCAATAATTTGAACATTCACCATACTTCTTATACTTGACAAATTCTACAAAAATTAGGAAAAATAAACAATTTGTATAAAAAGACAGTGAAAAAAGAATCAGAACCATTTGACATTGCAGCAAAAAATGTAAAATCGCGCACTACAGCCAAAGTTTCTGTCCTGCACCGTACAAACCATCAAGAAAATGTAAACATCCTAAAGGCAAACCTTGGCACATTATTTTTATAATACAATGGAATTGTACAAGGGGATAATTATTTTTATTGAAAAGTTTCTGTAATCAAGATTCACAAAGTTTCCGTGAGCATGCACAAAGTTCAAGGCTAGCTCCCACTTCAACAATGCTTGTCTTTCTCACTTTCGCTTTCCTTTTAGAAAAAGTTTTGGGTTCCCCTCTTTATTTTTGTTGTTTTTAAACTATGTGAAAGCACTCAACATAAATAAACGACTGTCTAAAACTTCCAGGTTGTCTCCCTGGCAGCGCTTTCTTTAAAGCCATTAAGCTAGGCATATAGTGCTCAAGTAGTGAATCCACCCGGATCCCAAGGTATATCAAAGCCAATTTTAATTAACAAAGATTTGTAATTGAGTGGTGAGCACAAGGTAACATATATCATGTAATGACGAAGTCTAACTCTCTTCCTATGCATCGGCATGCCATAAAAGAACAATTCATGCACACAAAGTAAAGGCCAATGCATAGTATAAATAGTTTCTTGCAATTTTATCATATTGGAAACATAGAGAGGTGGAGATATAGTTCCTCTCTCATAATAATTGCAAGTAGGAGCAGCAAGCACATGCATATTATATTTATCGAAATCATCATGTGCAACGGTAAAAGGCAACCCATCAATATAATCCTTAATAAGTGCAAACTTCTCTGATATAGTATAATCGGGAGAATTCAAAAAGATAATAGGACTATCATGCGTGGGTGCAATAGCAACAATTTCATGTTTAACATAAGGAACTATAGCAAGTTCATCTCCATAAACATAATTCATATTGGCATCTTGGCCATAATCATAGCAAGCATCATCAAAAAGGGATATTTCAAAAGAATCATAGGGATCATAACAGTCATCATAGGAATCATCCTTCGGTAAGCACGAAGGGGAATTAAATAATGTATGAGTTGAAAAGTTACTCTCATTAGAAGGTGGGCACGGGTGACCAATCCGCTCTTCCTCCTTTTGTTCTTCGCTCTCCTCCTCATCTTTTTCATCCAATGAGCTCACAT
Organism: Triticum dicoccoides; assembly: GCF_002162155.2. NCBI lineage: Eukaryota > Viridiplantae > Streptophyta > Magnoliopsida > Poales > Poaceae > Triticum > Triticum dicoccoides. The sequence goes on along the minus strand of NC_041382.1, from coordinate 63,029,671 downwards.
TGTCATCAACTTCTTCTTCCATAGATTCCTGCAAAATATTAGTCTCTTCTTGGACAGCGAAGACTTTCTTAATAAGTGCATTAATTTCATAATTGTATCCATAATTCTCATAGCAATATTTGAGTATAGCTAAATTTTCAGATCTATAACAAGCATCATCAATATCATCAAACTCTTTAAACATAGATTCAATTTCATAAGCACCCATAAAAGCAACAAATTCTGCTATTTGTTCCACATCATAGTAATCATATATACCTCTAGCATAAGAAGCCAAGGTTTCATTATCATTAAATTTGCATGAAAAGGGGAGGTGTGGAGAATTCATCCTAGAGCAACAAGTATAATCATATTCCGAGCATAGTTGTCTAGCATACCACTTCAATATATAAATTTGATCCAATAATAGTTTCCCTTTTTGTGTCAAGCGATAATCCCTAAAGTATTCACATTGAAACAACATTAGTCCCATTACATAATTGAATGGGGTTTTCTCAGGATTATTAAAGTAGTACATAATATCTTTCACATAACCAACATCGAGGGTTTTAGGAGGTTCCCCATCTCCATGAGTAGCAAGTACACCTAATTTTTTTGGTATTTCGTGTTCCATATCCATAAATAAAGATAAAGAACAACTAAGAACAGCAAATAAAAATTACTTAGTGATAAAGCAAACAAGCACACACGAGAATATTCACCCCACGCTATTGCTCCCCCGCAACGGCGCCAGAAAAAGGTCTTGATAACCCACAAGTATAGGGGATCGCAACAGTTTTTGATAAGTAAGAGTGTCGAACCCAATGAGGAGCTAAAGGTAGAACAAATATTCCCTCAAGTTCTATCTACCACCGATACAACTCTACGCACGCTTGACATTCACTTTACCTAGAACAAGTACGAAACTAGAAGTACTTTGTAGGTGTTGTTGGATAGGTTTGCAAGATAATAAAGAGCAAGTAAATAAAAGGTAGGGGCTGTTTATCTTAAGAAACAATAAAGTAAATATAGCGAGTGTGGAAGAGTGCTAGTAGGAGTTGCGAAATTGCCCCTAAGCAATTGACTACTTTACTAGACCGATAGCAAGTATTATGTGGGAGAGGCCACTGCTAGCATGTCATCCCTAACTTGGAATTCTATGCACTTATGATTGGAACTATAAGCAAGCATCCGCAACTACTAATGTTCATTAAGGTAAAACCCAACCATAGCATTAAGATATATTGGTCCCCTTCAATCCCGTATGCATCAATTTCTATGCTAGGTTGAAGCTTCTGTCACTCTTGCCCTCCAATACATAGTCCTATCAACATACAACAAACCCTAGGGTGTGATCCACGCGCGCAATCATATGATGGGCACCAAAGGACAGCAACATAACCATAAGCAAATTATATCAATCATAGCAATTCATCAACCACCGATAGGACAACGAAACTCTACTCAGACATCATAGGATGGCAACACAACATTGGATAATAATATGAAGCATAAAGCACCATGTTCAAGTAGAGGGTACAGCGGGTTGCGTGAGAGTGGACCGCTGTAGATAGAGGGGGGAAGGTGATGGAAATGTTGGTGAAGATGGCGGAGGTGTTGGTGTAGATCGCGGTGATGATGATGGCCCACGGTGGCACTCCGGTGCCACCGGAAGCGAGGGGGAGAGAGCCCCCTCCTTCTTCTTATTCCTTGACCTCCTCCCTAGATGGGAGAAGGGTTTCCCCTCTGGTCCATGGCCTCCATGGCAAGGGAGGGGCGAGAGCCCCTCCGAGATTGGATCTGTCTCTCTGTCTCTCTCTGTTTCTGCATTCTCAGATTCTTCCCTTTCACCGTTTCTTATATTCCCGGAGATCCGTAACTACGATTGGGCTGAAATTTTGACACGATCTATATCCGGAAATTAGCTTTCTTGCGGCGAAAGAAGGGCAACAACCGCTTTACGGGGTGGACACGAGGGTCAGGGGCGCGCCTGACACCCTGGGGCACGCCCCCTACCTCGGGCCCCTCGAGCATCGTCTCGCGTGGATTCTTCTTCCCAAAAATCATATATATTCCAAAAAAATCTATGTCAGTTTTTATTCCGTTTGGACTCCGTTTGATATGGATATTCTGTGAAACAAAAAACATGCAACAAAGAGGAACTGGCACTGGGCACTGGATAAATATGTTAGTTCCAAAAATAGTATAAAAAGTTGCCAAAAGTATATGAAAGTTGATAATATTGGCATGGAACAATCAAAAATTATAGATACGACGGAGACGTATCAGGGCCGCTCACCTCCTGGCCTTGACCACGGCATCGCGACCTGGCATACCAGCGACGGCTGAAGCCTGCCTGGGGACTGGGACCTGTCAGCGTAGAGCGCCAAGTCCTCGTGAGGATAGAAAGGGGGAGCCGAGCCGAGACAGGACAAGCGCCTCGCATTGATTCATATTAAGACATAATGTTCGCAAAAGACATGGCAGGCGCCTTACATACCCCCTCGGGGTGTTGCTTTGATTCCTCGCAGGGAACAAAAGTACTAATCCTAAGGAATGCTAATCGCCCGCACCTCCGCAAGGGATGCCATCATCAACAGTGGGCTGCCCAACGTCGGTGCCAACCCCATCTAGATCAGTGGCATCGGCGGCTGGACGCAGCTGCCCTGCTCCGAGCACGGCGCGACATCGGGGGCTCGTAGCTATCGTCGCTCGTGGCCTGCCTGCCTGCGGCGTGGCTCAAGTGGGGTCCCAGCGCGGCCCATCTTCATCAGCTCAAGCTCAAGACCCTCATGAGGGGCCAAGCCTCGTGGGGTGGACGACCGGAAGCTTCCTCAGAGGCAGTCTCATCAGGCAGGCTCACGAGGAGGTGGAGAGATCAAGGCAGGGGTACCTCGTGAGGAGCCCGTGATGCAAGCCGTGACGATCGAGACCAGGCAGGCGCTAGGCGGGCGCCGGCCTGCGCAGTGTCCTTGTTTCCCCTTTGGTGCAAAGGGAGAAAGCACAGGCCAAGGCATCGGGCAAAGGTTACCATTCCGGTGCAACGAGACCAAGACCAACAGAGCGGCAGGACGGAGATCACCGTGGAGCCCAAGACGGCGTCATCGCCAGTGCTTTTGGCAGCCGAAGACCACCTTTGGTCAGGATAACTTGTACTAGATGTTCCCCTTCAAAATAGCCAACTGTTGGCGCCCTTCCCGCTCATTATTTGGGGAGAGGCCCAGGGCCTCTATAAATAGAGCTAGCCACCACAGAGTAGAGGGAGATCGATCTAGAGATCAGACAGGAGAGATCGATCTAGAGATTGGACAGAAGGCAGAGATCAAGAAACATCTAGAGATCTGGTAGAACCCCAGCAGAGAGAGAGAGAGAGAGAGAGAGAGAGGCGACTGAACTCACCCAAGCAGTTCATCGCACCAGCTCAAGAACACCTCTCGCGAGGCTGTTCTTCCCTTGTACTGTTCATCATTAGCCCCTGAGGCAATCCACCATGCCACACACTGGAGTAGGGTATTACACCACAACGGTGGCCCGAACCAGTATAAACCTCGTGTCCCTTGTGTTGTTCGTTGTTTCCAGCTTAGATCACGCAAGGAGATTGGACGTAGATCGGTAGGGGAGAGATCTCTGCGCGAACCCTAGTGTTCGAACCTCAAGGGTCTGCCGAAACCCGAAATCCGACACGTCCAGTTTGGACCATATACTCGATCGCTCGTGTCAAATACACGGCACCCCCGACAAGCCAGCCAAGCACACCAACAGGGATTGTTGGGTGTTTATGCAGGCCGGCAAGTTAAATGCCGAAAACAAAGATAAGGGGTCACATAGCGATGATGAGGAGGAGCCCCGGCAGCCGAACACCAGAGGACAGAAGTGGTTCCCTCCACAAGTGCGGACGGTGAACATGATATACGCAACCCACATCCCCAAGAGGGAGCGGAAGCGTGCGCTAAGGGACGTATATGCGTTGGAGCCAGTCGCCCCAAAGTTCAACCCATGGTCCTCCTGTCCGATCACCTTCGATCGCAGGGACCACCCCGCTTGTATCCGTCATGGCGGATTCGCCGCACTAGTCCTAGACCCAATCATTGACGGATTTCACCTCACTCGAGTCCTCATGGACGGTGGCAGCAGCCTGAACCTGCTTTATCAGGACACAGTGTGCAAAATGGGTATAGACCCCTCAAGGATCAAACCTACAAAAACGACCTTCAAAGGCATCATACTACGTGTAGAGGCCCATTGCACAAGCTCAGTCACACTGGAAGTGGTCTTCGGATCCCCGGATAACTTCCGAAGCGAGGAGTTAATCTTTGATATAGTCTCGTTCCACAGCGGCTATCATGCACTGCTCGGGCGAACCGCATTTGCGAGATTCAATGTTGTACCGCATTACGCATACCTCAAGCTCAAGATGCCAGGACCTCGGGGGGTCATCACAGTCAATGGAAACACAAAGCGCTCTCTCCGCACGGAGGAGCACACTGCGGCCCTCGCAGCAGAAGCGCAAAGCAACCTCTTAAGGCAATCCACCAGTTCGGCGATTCAAGACCCAGACACCTTCAAGCGCGCTCGGAGTAATCGGCAGCAAGACCGCCTGGCACGTTCCGAGCTTGCATAGAAATGCGGCCCCCACCCCAGTACCAGCCAAACAGCGAAATCCGTGCCACGCGTACATAATTATGCATTAAAAATACCATGGGCACAGGTGGGGAGGGGGGCACGACTACGGCACGCCCCAAGACGCGGCTCAAACGCACTAGGGGCTTCCCGTTTTGTTATTTTTCTCTCTTTCAGGACCTTAATCTCTGGAAACCCCGTCCGGCAGTATGATTGCCGGACACACGATGCAACAACCAAGGAGGCAGAAAGCTACGTCGGACCACGGAACTCCCAGGTGGTCTCTCACAACGAGTGAAATACCTGCTTTAAATACCATTCCTCAGCTTGCCCTTGGAGGGGACATGTCAAATATTCCTACTTTCTACTTATCGCACTACTTGTATCATTCTGCTTTACGCACCTTTTTGAATAAACAATGCATAACACTAGACTATTATCGCATTCTCTATTCCACTTATATATATATATATATATATATATATATATATATATATATATATATGTTCATTTATGACATTCGGCACCCGTACACTCTGGTACAGCCAATACGCCAGGGGCTTAAGCGTACCCCATAATACGGCGTGAGAAGTCCGAACACTTTGACAGTGTGGCACCCTGAACTTATAGCATTATATGCATCAGCTCCGAATCATGTCTTCGGTCAATAGTTGGGTTTGCCCGGCTCCCATGTTTTGGTACCTTACGTTCCGCTATATCGGCTAAGGTAGCACTGGGAGAACTACTGCGATTGTGCCCCGGTTCAGCTGGGCTAAGCACCTTAGTAGAGAAAGTTAAAACTGACTGTCATGATAAGGCGAGAGTCTGGTCGCTGTTCGAGAGGTTTCGAGTCCCTAAAGACTTATGTCGCTTAGAGCGAGGAGTCGGCTTTGTCCGGCTTAAGGCGTGTATAGCGCCCTGAATTCGGCCTTCCGAATACTAGGGGCTTCGCCAAAATTTAAAATTATAGAATTCTATGGCTAAGTGAGAGTGATAAAGCATTATAGTCCGATTGCCTTGTTCGTTGTGCTGAGCACGTCCCTCGGAGGACCCAAAAATGGGAACAAGAGTGCTCAGGTTTATCCCGAACACCCCAGCACTCGTGGCATGGTGGCAGAAGCCGACGACTAGCCATATCTTGTTGCATAGCATATATGAACAAGTTTTCATAATACAGGATCACACGAGCAAGTTCATTCAAATATTACATCTTTCGCACATTCGTCCGCTAAAACACGGGCACCCTTTAGGACACCCTCATAGTACATCTCGGGGTGGCGATGCTCCTTGCCCTGCGGCGGCCCCTCCTTCACCAGCTTCTCAGCGTCCATCTTGGCCCAGTGCACCTTGCACGGGTAAAAGCCCGACGTGCACCTTCGATGCAGATGGACCGCTTGATGACTTCCAGCCGTGGGCAGGCATCCACAAGCCGCCTCACCAGGCTGAAGTAGCTGTTGGGAAGGGCTTCGCCAGGCCACATCCAGACTATAAAGCCCTTCATGGCCTGTTTGGCTGCCTTGTGCAGCTCGACCAGTTGCTTCAGCTGGTCGCTCACAGGCATCGGGTGTTCGGTCCCAGTATACTGAGACCAGAACAGCTTCTCCGTCGAGCTTCCCTCCTCGGCTGGTAAAACTTTGCGGCATCCGACACACTGCGGGGCAAATCTGTGAATGCTCCTGGAGAGCTCCGGACTCGGGTAAGTAACAAGTAATTTACTTTCACATGCTTGCTTTGCATATTGAATGCCTTACCCGCAGCTATCTTCCTTATCGCCTCAATCTCCTGGAGGGCCTTTTGGGCTTCAGCCTTGGCATTCTTTGCGCTCTCGAGGGCTGCGGCAAGCTCAGACTCTCACGTCTTCGAGGCAAGCTCCAAAGCCTCGTGCTTCGTCACGAGAGCCTGGAGCTCTTGCTGCACCTCGCCCACCCGTGCCTCTTGCTTTTCCCGCTCGGTGCGCTCCTTGGCCGCTTTGTCTTCGGCCTCGGATAGCGCTTGCTTTAGGGTCGCCACCTCGGTCGTGGCCCCTGGCACATTCATGATGATCCTGTCATTTCGCAACCACATTTTCTTTTATATATATATATATAGCTTGGCAAGGCTGAGCTCTTTCTCGGACCCCTCGAGGTCCTGCTTCAGTGCTGCGACCTCCGCAGTAAGTGCGGCAGAGGTCAGCAGTGAAGCCTGCATACGCATACCGACATACCTATATCAGACTCCTGCATATTTTATTTGATCCTCTATTAGGCTTTTCTTTGTGAACACCAATCAGAGCATCAGGGGCTACTGTCTATGCGGTAATATTTTTCCTACATTTTCAATACTTACCTCAAAGCCTGTTAGAAGGCTGGCACAGGCTTCAGTCAGTTCGCTCTTGGCGGACTGAACCTTCTTGATCACCGCACTCATAATAGTGCGGTGTTCTTCGTCGATGGAAGCGCCTCGAAGCACTCCCAACAGGTTGTCCGGTGCCTCTGGATGGACAGAGGTCACCGGCACGGGCGTCTTGCCCCTTTTGGAAGGGGGTGGCCTGCCCGAGTCCGGAACCACTGGAGGTCCCGGCGCGGTGTTCGGCTGAGAGCCGAACTTGGAGCCCCCGGGAGTCTTGCTCCCTTTGCTCCTGGAGTCCGGAAGGTTGCCTTGAGGCGCCTCCGGGACTGTCTCCCCCCAGCTCGGTGCACCTGGAGACAATACCTCGACATTGTCCGTAGGGCAAGGGGAGGAGGCGGTCGGAAGTGGATCGCTATCCATATCCAATGAGTCCAAGGAGCCACCTGACGAGGATACGTCGATACGGGCTTGGGACGGTCTGCATAATAATATTCGGTGTTAGGAGAAGCAGTGCGACAAAGGTATGCTATGAGTTACTTTGGTATCCGAATACTTAAGACTTCGCCAGGAGCTTGGCCCTGAGCAGCCACTCGTCTTCTCCTTCGGCGGCGGTGGTGGAGCAGTCCAGAAGAAGAGTCCTTCCCTTCTTGGACCCTTCGGCCTCCCCGGTTGGGGCGGCCTTCCTTTTCTTGTCACCCCCGGCTGGAGGGGAAGCATCTTCATCTTCCTCCTTGTTTTCATGGGAGGAGTGCGTCGCGGAGTTATCGGATGATGAGTCCGATACCACCTGGCGCCAGGAACTCTTTCGGGTTCCCTTGGCCTTCTTCTTGGCCTTATCCGGCACCTCATAAGGAGCCGGAGTCAGCATCTCCGTCAGGAGAGCGTCCACAGTGTCTTCGGGCAGAGGCGCCGGATAGTTAATCTGCTTCGATGTCTCCACCCAGTCCTATCAAAGGCATGGGAGCTCAGATCCCGCACATGTTTAAGCTATGGGAAATAAATACCCTATGTACAGAACTTACCAAATGCGCAGGGCGCTTCGCGCTTAGCCCACGGTCCTCGGTAAGAGAAGGAGGGACCTCGGCGCCCTTGAACAGCACCCTCCAGACGTCTATGTGCGTCGTGTCGAAGAGCTCGCTTAGAGTCTGGTGCCGGGCCGGGTCGAACTCCCATAAGTTGAAATCCCGTTGTTGACACAGGAGGATCCGGCGGAAGAGCATGACCTGGACTATGTGGACAAGATTAAGTTTCTTGCTTGTCATGTTCTGGATACACTTCTGAAGTCCGTCCAGCTCCACCGATGAACCCTAGGACAGGCCCTTCTCATTCCAGGAAGTGAGTCGCGTGGGGATTCCGGATCGAAACTCGGGGGCCGTCACCCAGTTGGTGTCGCGTGGCTCGGTGATGTAGAACCACCCCGATTGCCACCCCTTTACGGTCTCCATGAAGGAGCCCTCGAGCCATGCAATGTTGGGCATTTTGCCCACCATGGCTCCACCGCATTCCACTTGTTGGCCGCCCACCACCTTCGGTTTGACATTGAAGGTCTTCAGCCACAGGCTAAAGTGGGGCCGGATGGGGAGGAAAGCCTCGCACACGACGATGAACGCCGAGATGTTGAGGACGAAATTTGGGGCCAGATCATGCAAGTCCAGCCCGTAGTAGAACATGAGGCCGCGGACGAATGTATGGAGGGGAAACCCTAATCCGCGGACGAAATGGGGGAGGAAAACCACCCTTTCGTGAGGTTCCGGGATAGGGACGATCTGCCCCACGGCTGGCAGCCGGTGCGTGATATCCGCAGCTAAGTATTCAGCTCCGCGTAACTTTTTGATGTGCCCCTCCGTGACGGAGGAGGCCTTCCACTTGCCTCCCGCTCCGGACATGTTTGGAGAGAGTTGAGAAGGAGGATGCGGACTTGGGCGCTGGAGCTCGAGTGCGCGAGAATGGATGAGCAAGGAGGAAGAAGGCGTGGATAGAAAAAGGTGAGATCTTATCCCTTTATAAGGGCGGACTAAACTATGCGCCCCCACTTGCCTGGTAAAACTCGCTTATCCCCCAAGCGCCGTAATTGATGGCGCGATTGGGTAACCCACGTCTGTATTGATGGGAATCCCGTAATAAGGGGAACACGATCTCGGCTTTGACAAGACATGTCAACACTACAAAAAATACACATCCGTGACATTTTGGGCCGAACGTAATTTTTTCTGTCATACATATGACACTTCTATGACGATAATTGTGACAAAACCCGATATCATCATAGATGTGGTGGGCTCCTACTTCTATGACAAAAAATCATGACAGAAAATGGGCTTTTCATCCTTGGCGGGCCAGAGACATAGATGCATGACATTCTTTGGGCCGTCCATGACGGAAAAAACCATGGTAGAAGCGAGGGGGAGGAAAATTTCGGGGAGTTCCCGGTTACGGTGGGAGGTCGGGGGCCGAGCGATGCGCGTTTCTCTCGTACATGTACACGCGTGTGTGTGAGGCGTTGGCTCTAACTGAACCCGAGCGAGGCGTTGGGCTCTAACTGAACCCGAGCGATTGCACTGCAGGCTACACGTTACTGAACCGGAGCGATCGATCGATGGCTGTTAACTGAACCCG
>NC_041382.1:62978745-63019746 GCF_002162155.2 Triticum dicoccoides | reverse complement strand
GGATGAACAGTTCCCGGTGGGGGTGGATGAACAGACCCCGTGGTGTTGCCTCTGGATGAACAGGACCCCGATTGATCGAGCCGGTTGGGGCTGGATGAACAGGACCCCGATTGATCGAGCCGGTTGGGGCTGGATGAACAGGACCCCGTGGAGGGTTGGATGAACAGGACCACCCCGTGGAGGGCAGGATGAACAATAGATGGTGGAGGGCAGGATGAACGGTAGCCCGTGGAGGGGTGGTTGAACAGGAGCCGGTGGAGAGGGCTGGTTGAACAGTAGCCGGTGGAGTAGCGCGCAGTGGAGGCTGGATGAACAGGAGCCCGTGGATGAACAGTCGCAGGTGGAGGCTGGAGGAGGTCGACGGTGGATGAACAGTAGCTCGTGGAGGCTGGAGGGGGTCGACTGTGGAGATGAACAGTATCCCGTGGAGTCCTGTTTTGCGGTACGCCACACCCCTCCCGATGAATAGGACCCTCGTTTCGACCGTAGCGCTCCAACACAAGTCAGTTTCGTCCGTTTTGCGGTACGCCACACCCCTCCCGATCAACAGGACCCCCATTTCGACCGTAGGAGGTCCGTTTCCTCTGTTTTGCGGTATGCCAGACCCCTCCCGATGAACAGGATCCCGTTTCGAACATGGCCGGTCGAACACAAGGCCGTTTCCTTCGTTCTGTGGTACGCCAGGCCTCGTTTCGATCGCCTGTTCCGTCCAAGCCGTCCCGATGAACATGATGCATTCCGTTGTCTCCCCATGAACACGACGCATTCCGTTGCCTCCCCATGAACATGACGCATTCCGTTGCCTCCCCATGAACACGACGATGTCGCTGTTTCTCTGTTCCGACCCATCCATGTACATGAGCCCTGGCCGTACGTATGCGCGAGTAGGCGTTCGAGACCCCGCCCGTATGTACACATACGTCGCCGTATTTTCTTTCTTGCACCCTGGTCGATGTACGTACATGTAAATGCTATGTGCGCGCCTCTACTACGACACGTGCGCGCCTCTACATCAACCAGTATATATGTACGTACACGTTCGGGACGAGAATGACAACGCTACGTACGCTTCGACCAGGTGGGTCCCGACTGTCAGGCACTTCCTTGCCTGCGAAGATGTAGCTGGTGGGTCCCAGCAGTCAGGGGGCGAATCTTTTTTTTTTGCCCGGACGCACTTCCTTGCGTGCGAAGAAGTAGCTGGTGGGTCCCAGCAGTCAGGGGGAAATGCTTTTTTCGCGAAATACAGTGGCCCGTCCGGTGAGTCCCAGCTGTCAGGTGGAGGAATCATTATTTTCCGCGTAATAAGGAGGCACTTCCTTGCTGTGGCCATGGACCCAGCTGTCAGCCTCTCCATGTACAGTCCACGTCCGATGGAAGTCGTTCCTTGACCATGTTGACCACACCACGCCGAGAGCACCAGGGTGGTGGACGACAAAGAGGCCTAGGAAGGGGACGACACGGAGGCAGGGAAGACTTGGCAGTTGTTTCCCACGCGGAGGGGAGTACGACTGTACGAGGGTTTACTGGTTCATCTACCATCAACGGAGAATAACAGCAGGTGTGGGTGAGTAGAGGGATGGCTAGGCCAGCAATGGGAGTACAGTCGGGCGGTGAGGCCTGCGAGGCAGCATAGCCGGCCGCGAGGAGGAGGGAGCAGGCAGTCCCGCTGGCGCTTGTTTGAGCGGCTGGAGCAGGAAGAGCAGAGATTGAAGAAGCACGACGGCCGTTGGATGGACATCCAACAGTCAGTGCTTGTGCATCAACCTTTTTTTAGGAAAGCCTCAAATCTGTGGAAAACAGCATACAGCCCATCTGCCATTATTTCTAATAATTTATGGCCCATTTGCTAATTCTTAAGGTTTTTTTGGAGCCCGTATTCTTTTTGTTAGCATTACAGCCCATATTGTGGCAACAGTTAAAAAATTATACGAAATTTTGCATAATTCGGTGCGGTCCGAACTGTTTTTAATCCCGAAATTTCGACTCACGTTCAAACTGATTTTAAAAATAAATGTATATTAATATAAAATCCAAGCAATTCTCCACGCATAAAAATTAATGTAATTTAAAATCTTGAAATGAAAAAAAAGATATTAGAAACTAATTGTCGGTTTGATGTGTTTTAAAAATGTACAACCCATTTCTCATTACCGATGGGCCATTTTCTCGGCCAGCCAAATGAAAGCTCTCCTCGTCTTGAAAGATTTGCAGCCCAACAGGCCTGAAAAAGCGACTTACTTGGCAAATCACAAAAAAACTGGGCTGTGGCCGTGGACCCAGCTGTCAGCCTCTCCATGTACAGTACTCTTCCGATGGAAGTCGTTCCTTGACCACGTTGACCGCGCCGCGCGGAGAGCACCACGGCGGTAGATGACGGCGAGGCCTAGGAAGGGGACAATTCGGCAGTGGAAGCCCGCGGGGAGAGGACTACGAGGGTTCACTGGTTCGGCTGCGGTGTGAGGCTTTCGTTGCTGCATGGCCTGGCCAGCGGTTGGAATAGTAGGGGGCGGTGAGGCCTCTGCGGTAGCACAGCCGGCCATGGGAGGCAGGAGCATGCGGCACGACCGGCGCTGTTTTGGGCGGCTGGAGCAAGAAGACCAGAGGTTGAAGAAGCACTACGGTCGTTGGATGGACATCGTACGGTCAATGGAGCTAGAATCGTTCATATTGACTAAGTTGACAAAGCCCTTCGTCCCCGTCAACTTAGTAGGCCCACAAATCAGCCTCCCAGCAAGGTGGGTCCCAGCTAGCCGGGGGAGTATTCATTTTTTTGTGCGTAATAAGGAGGCACTTCCGGTGGGTCCGAGCTGACATCGGGGGGGACGTTTTTTTTCACGAAATACGGTGGCCCGTCCGGTGGGTCCCAGTAGTCAGGGGGAAAAGATTTTTTTTCGCAAAATACTGGTGGCCCGTCGAGTGGGTCCCCGCTGTCAGGTGGAGGAATAATTATTTTGAATGTAATAAGGAGGCACTTCCTTGCTGCGGCCGTGGACCCAGCTGTCAGCCTCTCCACGTACAGTACATGTCCGATGGAAGCCGTTCCTTGACCACGTTAACCACGCCGTGCGGAGAGCACCAGGGCGGTGGACGACGACGAGGCCAGGAAGGGGACGACGCGGAGCCGGGGAAGACACGGCAGTGGATGCCCACGCGTAGAGGAGTACGAGGGTTCACTGGTTCACTGCGGTGTGAGGCTGCCGTCGTCGCAGAATAACAGGGGGTGTGGGTGAGTAGAGGGATGGCCTGGCCAGCGGTGGGAGTAGTAGAGAGCGGTGAGGCCTCCGCCGCGTCGCAGCCAGCCACGGGAGGCAGGAGCACGAGGCACGACCGACGCTGGTTTGGGCGGCTGGAGCAAGAAGACTAGAGGTTGAAGAAGCACTACGGCCGTTGGATGGACATCGTACGGTCACTGGAGCTAGAATCGTGCATATTGACTAAGTTGACAAAGCCCTCCGTCCCCGTCAACTTAGTAGGCCCACAAGTCAGCCTGCCACTAAGGTGGGTCCCAGCTAGCAGGGGGTATTCATTTTTTTTGTGCGTAATAAGGAGGCACTTCCGGTGGGTCTGAGCTGACAGCAAGGGGAACGTTTTTTTCGCGAAATACGGTGGCCCGTCGGGTGGGTCCCAGTAGTCAGGGGCAAACGTTTTTTCGCAATATACTGGTGGGCGTGCGGTGGGTCCCTGCTGTGAGGTGGAGGAATAATTATTTTCCGCGTAATAAGGAGGCACTTCCTTGCGGCTATCGTGGACCCAGCTTTCAGCCTCTCCACATATAGTATTCTTCCGATGGAATTCGGTTGTTGACCACATTGACCATGTCGCGCCGACAGCACCACGGCGGTGGACGACGGCGAGGCCTAGGAAGGGGACGATGCGGAGCCGGGGAAGACGCGGCAGTGGATGCCCACGCGGAGAGGAGTACGAGGGTTCACTGGTTCGGCTGCACTGCCGTCGCCGCAGAATAACAGGGGTGTGGGTGAGTGGAGTGGAGGGATGGCATGGCCAGCGATGGGAGTAGTATGGGGCGGTGAGCCCTCTGCGGCAGCACAGCCTGCCACAAGAGGCAGGAGCAGGCGGCACGACCGGTGCTGGTTTGGGCGGCAGGAGCAAGAAGACCAGAGGTTGAAGAAGCACTACGGCCGTTGGATGGACATCGTACGGTCAGTCGAGCTAGAATCGTGCATATTGACTAAGTTGACAAAGCCCTTCGTCCCCTTCAACTTAGTAGGCCCACTATACTGGGTCCCAGCTAGTAGGGGGAGTATTCATTTTTTTGTGTAATAAGGAGGCACTTCCTTGCATGCGAAGATATAGCTGGTGGGTCCGAGCTGTCAGCGGCGGTAACGTTTTTTCGCGAAATACAGAGGCCGTTTCGGTGGGTCCTAGATGTCAGGTGGAGGAAATCATTATTTTGCGCGTCATAAGGAGGCATTTCCTTGCGTGCGACCGTGGACCCAGCTGTCAGCCTCTCCACATACAATCCACTTCAGATGCATGTCAGTCGTTGACCATGCTAACCACGCCACGCTGACAGCACCAGGGCGGTGGACGACGGTGAGGCCTAGGAAGGGAACGACACGGAGGCAGGGAAGACTCGGTCGTTGTTTTTGTTTCCCGCACGGAGGGGAGTACGACTGTACGAGGGTTTACTGGTTCGTCTGCCGTCGCCGGAGAATAACAGCAGGTGTGGGTGAGTAGAGGGATGGCTAGGCCAGCGATGGGAGTATGGTGGGGCGGTGAGGCATGCGCGGCAGCACAGCCGGCCGCTTGGAGGAGGGAGCAGGCAGTCCCGCCGGCGCTTGTTTGAGCGGCTAGAGCAGGAAGAGCAGAGATTGAAGAAGCACGACGGTGTGTTTTAAAAATGAAAAAAAATGATATTTGAAAATAATTGCCGGTTTGATGTGTTTTAAAAATGTACAGCCCATTTCTCATTACTGATAGGCCACTTTCTCGGCCAGCCGAATGAAGCTCTCCTCGTCTTGAAAGATTTACAGCCCAGCAGGCCTGATAAAGCGACATACTTGACAAATCACAAAAGAACTGGGCTAGCCATTTTCAGAAAGAAAAAAAAACTACTGGGCTGGTCTGTGGTAAACATAAAAGAAAAGGCTGTCTAGACAGGCCAGAGTGTCCCGCACAGCCCAGTTGACACCCTGCTTCCGTCTCAAAAACAAATTAGATAAATGCCACTCCAATTATGGCGATTCATAAAAATGCCACTGCAATTTCCTAACTTTGAAAAATGCCACTGCAATTTTTGCAAACTTTGAAAAACGCCACTGTAGTTTGCAAACTTTGAAAAACGCCACTCTAGACTTCGAAAAATGCCACTAGAAATGGCATGAAATGGCATTTTTCAAAGTTTGGAAATTGTAGTGGCATTTCTCGGATACACCAGATTTGGAGTGGCATTTATCAAATTAACGCAAAACAAAAATAACCAGGCGAGTTGCTGGCTCCCTGGTGTTAGCCGCTCGTTGTGAAATTCTCTCGTTTATTGACTACATTGACAATGGCATGGGACCCAGATGTCAGAAATCCACTAGGAGGAGCCATTTTTTTATTGGCTTCAAATAAGGAGGCACTTGTTTGCGTACTGCCATGACCTTGGCGGGTCCCTGCTGTCGTCCTCTCCACGTACAGTACCAGTTAGTCGTGCTTCAAAACTGATCGGCACGCCATTAAAAAAATAAAGGTCGATAACTAATGCGGCACCTCGGGCCAACGCGGCCAGATCGAATTTTGCACGAGAAATTACACACCATGTTTTGTTGACATGTGGTCCCGTTCCAACATATCAGTGAGACGACGACGAGTAGTTGGAGTATGTTCGAACAGATGTGTAGGCTGGGGCGCCTCTTCGTGAACCGTGGCAAACTCACAACCGTCCACCGACTCTTCGCCTTTCCCTCTCGATTTGGAACTGCTGCCGCACGCTCTTCCTCACCCTCCTCCATTTTCCTTCAGCCCTTCACCCTTTCTTCTGCCATTGTTCAATCGTCTTCTCCATGGAGGGAACAGGCCGTAAATGACCCCGCTATTCTTGCCCCGATCTGAAAGATGACATGGTGGAGGAACTCATTAATCGGTGCGACGTCATCACCTCGGCTAGCATGGCAGGTTCGTTCAAGCCCATTCTCGACTCAACTAATAACATAATTACAAAGAACCCAAGAGTCAAGGAGCGGTTTGATCTCCCCTATCTTCTTCGACGTGACCCTGATGACTGGCGCCGGCACGACGGAGGCGTCGCCCTGTGCCAGTTGATGACGCTTGATAATGATACGTATGATGTTAAGATGTCATCGCTCAAGGGCAAGGCTTGGGTGGGCGCAAATGGAGATTGGGTTGTTTACATTGGGTCCAACTGTGAGTGGGAACTTGTGAATGTGTACACTCGTCACCGGGTTCCACTTCCAAAAATCTCATCACACTGCCCAAAGGTTGAGCACACCAGTAATGTACGCACGTTCAAATATGATCATGGTGACTGTCTTCTATGGAAGATAGCAATTTGTCGAGTTCCCAACCGCTCTTGTAATTACAACAACTATCAAGTTGTTGCTATCTTCGACAAGCTTGTTGCCGTCCTTCGTGGTTCGACTCGATGGATATTGCTCAAAAATCAGTTTCTGTACACGGATGAGTATTGTGATGCAATTCAATACGAGGGCCTTGTGTTTGCTGCCACCACTCGTGGCACTATTTTTGCATGGCATCCTAGTAGTTTCAGTACGTTTGTCTTCCACCGTAATTATAATTGTTTCATCCACATGCATGCGGGTTAGCAAGTTTCCCTTTACTAATTAACCTTCTTCTTCTGTTTCCAAGGTCTTGTGAACATCCCACCACCTATACTTGAAAATTTTTATAACCAAGGGGGAGATGACGATGGTGATGATCACGAGCATGAGGACGAGCAGCGCCGATATACTCTGTGGCGCCTGGCAACTAATTCCGATGGATCACCTCTTCTTGTGTGTATACAACGCACTGATGATGTTACTGGTAAGGAAGCAGGTGTCTCCCATGGTCGCACTCTCCAGACCTATTCCAACACCCGTTGCATGGTATTCGGGATGGATACTAGTGTATTAGCGCCAACTCCTTCTCCCTGGCATAGAATTGATAGTCTTGGAGAAAACTCGCTCTTCCTTGGACAAAACTATCCAATGATGGTGAAAGGCGATCCAACTGTTGTTGACACATTTATGAGAAGCAACTATGTCTATACCTCAGACATTTGGGTGGTTCCCTACCCTCGTACTGATATAGTAGGTGGCTTCACCCTGGATGATCAGTCCTGCGTTGGTCTCCAGATCGACAACAGATGGCCCGTCCTAGAGAATCAGTTGTGGTTCAAAGCAAGCGTTTCCAACGCCGCGGAATGGTTGAGTTGAAGTTCATTTGATGGCTTGTTATTTGTCGTGTGGTGAAAACTTTAGTATTTATAATGTATCCTCGTTGTCGATGTGGGTTGATGACCTGTTGTATGTAATAAAATGATATGCCTATGATAAACTTACTAAATTTATGAATGGCTTTCGAGTCGCTTCTCTAAATTTGTACTAGCTTCACATGCTTCGCGCGTCGGGCGGGTGTTTTTACTATAGCCATATGTTAATGTGTTCGTTGTACGTAACCAGCACCTCGAATCCTCGATACTAGTATACTATATACTAGTAGGAGTAAGTAGTAGGAGTAGTAGGGTGGCATGGGCCAGAACAAGCATTCACGTCCAGGAGTACGGCACACGCCACCACCACGACATCCATCTGACACCATATTATTTCTTGGAGTCTATGCTAGAGCAATCTCTTCAACCTCGTCGTTTCTCTAAGGCTGGTTATAGTGGGGACTAACTTAGACTAGTGTCATGCATATGACACTAGTCTTTGTTACTACCTTCATAGTGCAAAGTAGCATACAAGTAGTATCATAGATGATTGCATTTATTACATTATAGACTCATTTTTCTTTGGTTTGCGTTATGTTATAGTAACATATTATGTTACTCCAAACATTTCTCACCTCATTAACTATATGCCACATAAGCAAACTTGTCTTGAAATGCGCTATGCTACTTGCTAAGTTACTCCCGCTATGACCAGCCTAACTTCAGCCATCGCGCGGTGGGCGAGGTGGGGTTTTGCCGATAGTCGGTTTCCTTAACTGCGGTCCCACTTGTAAGGCCAACTCCAACGCACGACCCCAAACAGACCTCCGTTTTGCACGAACTCCAACGATAATTTCTACTAAAAAAGAAAGACCAAAGAAAACAAGAACCACAAGAATACATTTTACTACTCCTGTAAGTTGGATTAGTGCCTTCTCGATGCATTCATTATTGATCTGTGGAGGCTCGATCTTGCGTGCTTCTTTCTTCTTCGAGTGTAAAGAAGTAGACGTTGCTTCCTCGCATCTAGTCTCATGTCTAGCCTCTATTCTAGTAGGAGTATCAACAAGTGCACTAATCTCATCCGATAGCAGAACCGAAGATTTGGTCGGGTTCTTCCTCCTTTTGCCGACACGTGGGACATCCAGCATCCAGGTTGTGTCATGAAAGAAAATAGAGTGGTAGTTGAAGCCACGAGATGTGCATCTTGGGTTAAACTGTAAATAGAATCTTACTACTCTTGAGTAACTCCAAAAGCGGCCACCGAAGATCTTTATTGGATTTGTTTTTCATCACCAGCATGTCAAGGTGAAAGATGTGCAGGTTCAGTGGGTCCTCTTGCATTTTCACTGACATGTGGGGCCGCATGTGAGCAAACAGACGATGGGCTCCACGCGTCCGCTGGCTGGCTGAGAAGAGAGATAGAGGAGGGCTGAGCACGGACTGCAGGAAATTTGTTCTACGTACCTCGATATAGTGGGGTGGCATGGGCCATAACTCAATAGCATTCACGTCTAGCAGTACGGCACATGCCACCCACACGAGTCCCATCCGACACCAATTTTCTTGCAGTCCATGCTACAGCCATCTCTTCTCCCTCCTATTTTCTCAGCCATCGTGTGGTGGGCGGGGTGGGGGTTTGTCGATAGTCGGTTTGCTCAATTGCGGTCCCACTTGTAAGTGAAAATGCAACACCGCACGCATTCCCGCTTGAGCGGCGTGCCGGACCAACCATGTGGGGGTGCGACGCGAACACGGCAGACTTTTCCTTTTGAACTCGTAACTTGTAAAATTTGGTTCTGCTCCATGGCACGACCGATAGATAGAAAATAACGATTTTGCCTAGAGTAATGAGAAGTTTGGTTCTGGCGCCGTTCATGCATGGAGTACGTACGAAAATTATGAAGTTGATGTGAAAGGTAAGATAATTACTGTAGTATCATATACTACTACATGGATTTGACGGAAAGATAAAAATACATACAGGTCCATCAATGCTCAACGACATCCTCACGCCCTAGTGCGCCGGGTCACCAACCGACGTGTGAGGAGCAGCGGCGTTGGCGGCGAGCTCAACGTGCTTCTGAATAGTGCCGTCCAAGGTTGCCCTGCACTCCAAGAAGGCCAGCGTCCTATCGTCCTCCTCTTGCATGTACTCGCCGAGTAGTAGTCCTTGTGGACGATTTGCGCGTAGACGTGGGTGATTATGTCGATGGTGTCTTGCTGCGCCAGGCGCTGCGCGGGGAGCGCAACCTCGAGGTGGACATTCTCCGGCACGACGGCGGGCAGTCGCAGGGCCACTAGTGCGTCGAAGAGGTTGTTACCATAGTGGCTGCTGAGGGTGGCGGGCATCGCAGAGCCTGGGCGCGTCGGCTGGAGGCTTACGTCAAAGTCATCTGCAAGCTTCTTGACGACGGTGAACTTGTCGAGGAAACCGATGAGGACCTCGTCGAACAAGGAGACGAAGTTGTCGTCCAAGCGGCCCCTCGCCCTGGCGGCCTCAAGAAATACTACCTGGAGATGTTCCTCGGTGCTGGGCCGCAGGCCGGCGTCATGGACCATCTGGCACAGCTGGCTGATGCTCGTGCTCATCGCCTCCATGGGTCTAGCGTAGCTTCTAGTCAACTGTTCTTGCGATTCGAGTGATCACTCGGCCCTTGGTTAGCGTGCGTAGGATTTTGTACTACTCCTCGGCCCTCTATTGCACCTGCCTTTGGCTGTATGATAGGTGGGCCAGCCACCCCCTGGGGCCACGTGTCATTCACCCAAAGGCAGTTGCTGTAAGTCAATGAAGCTGCGTCCCCCTCCGTGCCGGTGCAGTATAGTCATCTCGCCGGACCTCTAGTTGGGGCCAAACGAGAGAAGTTTGATGTTTACTGGTTTATTGGTCCCCTTTGCATTTTGTGCCAAGTTCTGACCTTTGATTTAACTAGTAAATGTTAATGCATGTAAACAAAAATGTTGTGTAATTCACCTTACGAGAACCAAATAATCCCAAAATACTTAGGCACGATGCATTAACTTCCTCCTTGTTTCTTATTTCGTGACATATCAACCAATGAGAGATGTGGGCCGTGCATGCTTTCAATGACTTGAGACTACCAAACATGACATGCAGTGTTTAGTTCATTGCATGTAATCCTATTAGTACTCTAGTTAGGAGTAGCAAAAAAGCATTAAGTTCTCTCGCCGATAGGAATAAAACACCATGTATTTATTTACATAGGGAGTAGTACATTTTTGGTCACATGCATTACTAGATATTGCTAGTCAAATACTAAAATCCAGATGGATGTGGTAGTACTCCTAAATCCAGACGGTGGTGCTACTAGTACTAGTAGTAGTACTACCAATGTAGTAGTAGGAGTACTAGCACTGTACTATCCGTTGGTCAAATTATTACGTGCTGCTCCTCACAGTGAAGTAACAAGACCCTGCGCCGGAGATGACACCTGAGTATAGGCACCGTGTTTTGCATACCATAGTCAGCCTCACGGTATGCAGTCACTATCATCATGGCTGTAGAGCTAGCCTGCTTACAACTAGCCCTGTTCGACATAATTTCCCGTGCGTAGATGCCCGTGCATTGCACGGAACACCAACATTGGGGGTGGACGGCTCCGGCAGCGGCCATCGCGCCAGATTTTTCCACGGCCTTCTACTCCTAGATGTGGTGGGGAGGAGATGAGGCTGATTGTGAGAGACAAGGAGTTATTTTTAAATAGGGGACAAGTGCGGGCATCTTTTTGCAAAAAATGGAGAAGCTTGGTTTGTATGCGTCAGATCTAGATCCGACGGCTATTGGTGAAAGATGGGAGGCACAACATCATCACCAACTCAGGACTTGTTTGATTCGCATGATTTTGAAAACGCAGGAATAGCCGAATAGGACACGGCAATATTACAAGTTTCAAACTGATATTACAAATGTTAGGAGTAATGCTACACCTACGAAGAGGGAATTACTAGGAAGTTTACGTAAGAACTTCGTTACTTTAGGTTGATGCCGCATTACCACTGCCCTGACAAGTCACTAATGGGCAAATAAGTTTTCGAGTCTCTGGCCACTTGATGTTTCAAAAACAAATTTAGCTTCTGTGGAGAAATGAGCTCCACCGTGTACCCGCGCGGGTGTGGCTGGGCACAAAGCGTGAGTACGTGCACGGTGCACCTATTCTCTTCTTGTATACGTACACCACCTACGTGGGGTTGTGTGAGAGAGATACAAACCTCGAGAGATATAGTGTGTGGGTTCTTGAGAGTTTTTTTGTGGGAGGGGGGGGGGTCAATCAAAAAATTTAACATATGCAATGTGTCTGAAATAGAGTCCTGGATATAACATATGTATAGAGGGGGCGATCCACGAGAAGAAAGTGGAGGTATCATCGGCTTGAGGTGTCCATAGAATCGAAGAGATGGATGATGTGTGTGTGTGTGCACGCGCGCGCGATCGATAAAGAGTGCCATCGAATTTGTGTGTGCCCACGTCAAAGATATAGAGTGGTTGGCCTAATGGAACGTGAGATGGGACATGTGCAGTTTGTCTCTATGGCATGGATACCTACCTGCAGCGCTCGACTATCGGTGTGTGGTGGGGGAAGAGGGAGGCCCAATTAACTATAGAGGTACAATGGCTGGTGTACGTGTGGAAGAGGAGAGAGGCCTACCTCATGTATTAAGGAGATCGATCTGCCTCATGTATTAAGGGAGATTGATCGGCATCCATGCATATGTGCAGGAGATGAATAAGGTTGGGAGAGAGATAGAGCTAGAGTGTTGGAGGGGGTGGTAGTGGAGTTGCTTCTAACAAATGGTGGGATAGGCTTGCTAGACAAACGGAGGGCACGCCCGCAATATCAATAAGAGAGGAGATGGCTGCTTGTTGTCTGTGCACGTGCGTGTGAGAGACGGGTCAGGAGGCATGCACGAATGATGAGGGGGACGATGTGGCTGTGGTAAGCAGACGTAACTACATAGGAAGATCAATCGCCCTTTGTAAGATAAAGGAGAGACATAACTTGTGAGGTACGTCGATCGATGGGGGGTAGTTAAAGTTGATCTAGGTATATGTTGGGAGATAGATCGGTATACATGCATGTGTGTGTTAGAAGCAAATGAGGCACGAGGAGAAGGATAGAGAGAGAGGGATGCATGTAGGAGGTGGTACGAGAGGCATACTATATCGAGGGGGAGGAGTGTGCGAGTACGAGAACGATGAAAAGAGTGGTGGGAGTGAGGCATGGACGGTGATAAGAGAGGAGGGGAAGCTTGTGTTTGTGCTAGGCACACCTGGCTAGAGAGGCATATCGATTGATGTGTGCCCTAAAGAAGGAGCTGGGGGGCCTACACACACCGTGGGTGAACGACCTAAAGTGAAAAGACGAATTTGCACGATGGAGCTAGAGAATGCTGAGGGAGGGTGAGAGGGATGCGGGCGTGTGCATGCACAAGAGAAAGTTAGCGCTAGCTACAAAGATAAGAGGGTTGTGTGGGTGTAAAAGACGAATAGAGATCATATATACTTCATTATAAAAAGTGAATTTGGATATTTGAAGAATTTATCTTAGTGTTTCAAACCGGTGGATGTGTGAATATATATAATGGTGATACACATGGTGTGGTTATGAACATGGTATACTACATTTAATATGTTTTATCTCTACTCTTATAAAATAACGGAGTTGTTGATGATGATGTGCCTGCCATCCTGCATTATAGGCCGTCTGATTTATATCTGGCGGATAGCAAGGAAACTATGATGGTTGAAGTTGGCAACAATCATGATTGTAGATTCTTATTGAAATAGAGAAACGAATTCAAATTTAGTTCGAATTGCAACGGTAGTATAGACATTTGGAATGCACTAAAATGTTGGTATGAGTAGGTTACATGCATTATACAGCAAGCGAAAAAATTTAATCGGACATAACATGGATTCATACTCCCTCCTTCCATCTATATAGGGCGTAATGAGATTTTTAAGACCGCCTTTGACTATTGACAAGATTAATAGTACATGAAATGCACAATGTGAAAATTATATCATTGAAAGAACCTTTCACAGACGAATTTAACGGTGTGCTTTGTGTAAGTTGCATGTCATATATCATTGCTCTAATATTTGGTCAAAGTTATCATCGAAATACGCATTAGGCCCTATATAGATGGAAGGAGGGAGTAGCTTTGAATAGCATTTGTATAGTAAAACGGGGCAAGACTCTCTCTTTGTGTGGTGTGAATAGTTTTATTTTTTTCGTTTTCTTTTTGGTTGAGGGAAGTGCGAATTGATTTGGTATGTACAAGTACAATATTACTACAAGTTAGGCTTGTCCCTAAAGTTCAACCCGCGTCTTGTTATATCCCAAAAATTCAGATATCGTGCTCCCAAAACGGGCGCCTTCACAACCCGCGCCTTGCTATCCCGAAATTACAACGCGCGCGAAAACTCCGTCTAGCTGCTAAATCCCGACACGCGAAATCCCCCTTCTAACCTTGAGCCGAAAGGGCCGCTAGTTCAAATCGGTGGGGGTACTTTTGTAACACACCCTACATTTTGGACAAGCGCGTTCCTAAGTCATGCTTCACCCCATCCCATCGCCCCATTTTCGCCATTCGAAATCCCAGGCCGCCATAACCTCTCCGCTCCAGCCACGAAAGCCCACCCTCCTCTGTCTGCCACGTCACCGCTGCCCAGCCGGAGCATCTTCCTCGACGACGTTGTCCAGCGCAATAGCTCGACGTCCCTCGTCCACCTCCCCAGATGAGGATCTATCGTCCATCTCGCCGTCCCGCCGGTTCAGTCACCCCGTCCTCCACCTCCAAGGGGCTGCTCCGACGATCGCCTCGTCTATCGCGGCTGCTCCATCCCCACAGCGCCACCTTAACCTGCTCCACCGAAACTGCAGCATCCTCACCGACTCCTCGGATGAAGCCGAGGCCTACTCGGCGCCACCAAAGAGGTTGTACACTCATTTGCATCGCACCTTCTCCTTAACTCGACCTCCTGGCGCCGATGGTGCTCCATCCCGCACCCCCATGGAGCGGCTACCTTGAAGCCGGCGCCGCGGGCGACATCTCCACGGCGGCTCTCCCCCAGTGCGAGGCCCCTTCGGCGGCGGCGGCCATACCAGCCGGATCTGCTGCTGCTGCTCCGGCTTTCGCTCGATCGCTCGCCCGCCCAGCTGCTGCTGCTGTTCTCCCCCTCGCTCATGTTGCTGCTCTGCTCCGATTAGGCCACACTTCAGTCGACTGAATCGACTTTTGGGTCAGTCGATTTTCAGGGGTTGGGGGGCTCGCCGGATTTAAGGAAGAACCACCCGCAGCGGGGACGGGGGCTCGCCGGAGAGGTACCCCACTATCTATCTTAGGGTTTAGGGTGGGGGCGGGGGCCTAGAGGGCAGGCTGGGGCGACGGTGGCGAGTTGTTTCGGGGCGGCGAGGCGGCGCTGGGGCCGGCGGTTCGGCCGGTGGTGGCTGGCGGCTCAGGGGGGTGCAGGTTGAAGATGAACTGCAGGCCCTCCCTAAACTACATGTCAAGTGCCTCTCTGCTACCATTGCGTTCAGTTTCGACAGTACCATTCAGATTCCACAGTAAATTTCAGTTTCGACAGTTAAGTTCAGAGTCAACAGTTTTTACCACATCTATTGTAGTCAGGTGGTTTTTGGAGATGTTAATTTTACATCCATTTTACATCATCTATTGGAGATGCTATTAGAATCCCACTTGAGATTGACGATGTCTGTCTTGTGCTGCTTCAGCCTTGACGTCTTAAGGCTCACCGGAGCTGCTCCAACGACAAAACGATCCGTCACAACAGAGCAGTGCCCTGGACGCCGTCTACAGATTCCTCAGATCTTCCTCCACACCTCCGACAGCCACCTCTGCCTCAACTGCTTCAGCGACCAACCCAATGATGATGAGGTCGACATGGCTACGGCAAAGAGGTTGTACACTTGTTGCATCACTTATTACTATACATTCACGTCGATCCATTAGGGCTATTTTGGTTCAACGGAAAAACATCGATCCACTGGTTGTTACCATCACCCTAAATTTCTACATGCTCTCCTTACATAATCTCACCATATTTTTTCGTATGCATGTCAGATATTGTACACAGTCATGCTGAACATGTAGAGAAAAAGAGAAGAGTTTTGCGCGGCAATACAATGTCATGCAGACATCGCTCCATGGTGGGTTCAATGGAAAACCCTCCCCACCCCTCTCCAGATTGTAATCTAGAGGAAGATATCTGTTCTAAGGCGGATACGGACGCCGCTGACCACTCCTATTTACCCCCAAGGTGTTTGCTCTACCTTGGCATGATGATGTTAGTCATATCATGCATATGTTGCCTTGCAGTGCCTACTTTTAACATCATATATGTCATCTGCTTAGTTTAGACATGTTCTATAATGCCACCTGTTTAGTTTCTATATCATATATGGGAATTATGCAGTCTCATGTCTTTTAGCCAGCCATAATATATGTGAAATGTGCAATGCCATCCTGTTTAACCAGGCATCATATATTTGAATGATATCTTGCCCATCCTTTTCTTCATGACATTTCCATTTGTCGACAATGTTTGTACATTAAACTACTCTTCCTGTGAATCAGCCAGTTGGGTGGGAGATGGAAAAATCTGGAGTGAAAACAAGGCCTTCAGAGCAGACAGTGCTACCTGTCAAAGCAGATCTCTTGTTGGGTCCCGATAGCTCCTCGGAGATGGATTCAGAGACAGATGACCAGTCCTATTCCACCACTGAGGTGTACGCTCTAACTTGGCACGGTTATACTGCTCATATCATGCATACGATGTCTTACATTGCATAGTTTAGACATCATATACACAATATTCAACACCATGTTCTTAGTTCAGACATCATATCGAATGCACTCTGTTTAGCATATAAATCACATATGTGAATTAAATGATGCGATACTGATTACTTAGATAACATGTAGGTGAATTATGTCATGCGATCATGTTTAGTTATTCATCATATCTTTGAATTATGTTATGCTATGCTATCTAGTTTAGATAGACATCATATATGTGAAAATATGTCATGCTATCCGTTTTAGTTAAACAATATACATGTCAACTATTTCATGCCCTCTTTTTTCCACACTATCTACTGCATCTATCTCTCATACAACTGTACATTCAACTATGTTTCCTGTTTATCAGCCATTTGAATTGGAGCGGGTGATGCCAGTATCTAGCGGACTAAAAACACGGTCTTCAAATAAAATAGTGCTACATCTTGGTGGAGATAGCACCCTGGTTGTACATGCACAAGAACCAACCCTACCACACATAACCCAAACTCTCGCAGATTGTACCCCTACTACGTTGGACAGAGAACCAGCTTCACCCAATCTAACCCCAACCCCAGCCGATAGTAACCCAGTTCCTATTGACACAGCACCATCTCCACCACAGAGCTCCCAAACAAGAGCAGTTAGTAAGGCAGCTCCAGTGCCCATAGGGCCAGTACTATCACGGCGAACCCCAACTCCACCAGTTAGTACACCTATTCCTGTGGAGGAAGCACAACCAGCTAGTCGTAGTTTAGCATCTATCGCATTTGATGTTGTTAAATCGTATGTGCGTATCTTCCCATCTTGGAAATATTATACTGAAGATAAAGGAAAATGCCAGTTGCAGGTGTTTGTCCAGGAGTTATGTGTAAGGAATGTTATTCATGGCAATTACTTTGCTTCATCCCATACATCCTACCTCCATGATGGTTATAATACAACAACTTTTCCCATTTTTCTCTATAGAGAAGGACCGATTTGGAAACTCAGGATGAGGTAACCTGTGCTAATACCTCTGCTATCTTCAAGAATGCTTGGTGGCAGTATCGGAATTACCTGAAGAAAACGTACCTCACCAGCAAAGAAACTCATCAAATTCCCTTACATTCTCCTGAGACACATTTACTGGACGATGACTGGGAATGCCTTGTTCTGTACTGGTCCCGAACCAAGAATGCAGTAAGGTCTATGAGCTCATTTTCTATTTTTAATTATTATATTCTTGCGTCTTACTGTACTCTGTTCATGTAGAACAAGTGCCTAAACCTGAAGAACAATTGTTCTAATTTAAGATTCCATTGCTACCATTGGACATAGATATATGTTTGTTTGATGCTTTTATTATGTACTAGTACTTGGCAGTAGAAGACTTGGTAGTTTAATCCTGTCCACCTTACTAATGAACTGGTTCACCGAAATGAGTTTCATATACTAGTACATGCTAAAATTGTTATGTGTCTGCTTGCTTCTTCTTTTAGAATGCTAACAGAATATTGGGGAAGAGTGCCTTATTAAGCAACGGTAAAGGAAGTAATGCAGATAAGGTTCAGGATAGTGACAAATCCTGTCTTAGTTTAGTGTTGGAGTTACTGGCCACTACCGCTTGCACAAGCTATTCAAACTCACTGTCTGAATCAGTTCAGTTTGTTGAGTCTCAACTACAAGCTGAAGGACATCGATCAGCTATGCTGCGACAAGAAGCGGAAGGACTGCGGAATTCCCTGGAGCATTCAGATGCATACTTTCTGGTGCAACAACAAGCGTTGGAGGATTTTAGCGCCAAACAGGACAAAGCTAATCAGCTTGCTAAGCCTATTGCCAGCATGGTGGATACCCAGGATAACATTTCTTGAGCTCTTCTGAAGTTGTTTCAGTTATGCTCTTGTTTTGTTGTCGCGTTTATTTGCACTGGTGGCCAATTTTGACGGTGAGTGTATATGATATGTTGCTTTGTTCCCCATATTTGCACTGGTGGCGAACTTTGATGCCCAGTGGATGTAATATGTGTAATAGCCGTGATAGCCTAGCGTTAATTGCTTGCTTATTTATTTCCTTGTTGTCTTGTTTATTTGTTTGCTTGTAGTCATTGCAATTCTTTTTCCGCGGTTAACTAGTGGCTGCAATAACCTATTTTTTAAAACTAGGCCACAATAACCATGGGCTAATATTTATTGTAGTGACACTGGGCCTCCTACGGGCTATAGAAACAGTGGGCCTTCTACGGGCCATAGAAATAGTAGGCCTTCTACGTGCCGTAGAAACAATGGGCCTTCTACGGGCCATATCATCAATGGGCCTTATACGGGCCGTATGATCAATCGGCCAAACATGGGCCAATAACAGGCCGCATTATGGTCGTAAACGGGCTAGAGTTGGAATCGTCCCTTCATGGGCCGACCGTAACGGGCCATCGTTAATAGGCCGTATTTGATGATGCTATGAAAATGGCCCAACATATTAACGAACCACAAACGGGCCGACTGTAACCATGGGCTAAATTTGGCCCACAAGCAGAAAATGACAGTAACGGGCCGTAAGTAAACGAATGCTGGAAATGAGCCCAAGAATAAATGGGCTCTGAGAAGGCCGAAAGATAACATGGGCTGGAAACGGCCCAACGGAACAACTTGCCGTTAATGGGTATAAAGTGATACACTGTTCATTATGGGCCAGTTTCACCACGGGCCGTTAATGGGTGTAAAGTGATACACTGTTCATTACGGGCCAGTTTCACCACGGGCCGTTAATAGGCCAAGAGTTACATAGGGCATCATATGGGCCGAAAGACGTCATGGGCCATACATGGGCCAGAAGTGAAAACGGGCTGGAATCATATTGGATGGCCCAGATGACGCTACTGGGCCTAATTCGGATAGGGCGTAACGGGCCTTGGGTTAGCAGGCTGTAAATGGGCTATATGCGAACAGGCCGTTAACAGGCTTTCCATGGGCCGGCCCGCCACCTTTTGACCAAGTCAAATGGGCCGGCCTTTTCATAAGAATGGGCCTCTGTTGGGGCCGTGCCACGTGTCGACGTATCATAGGCGCCTTCCGTCCAATGAGTGGTTGACATCTGTCCCAACGATGAGCCGACACGTGTTTCCTCCAGCTAACGATGATTTTACACGTGGAAAATCCCCATTGGTCGGGGTTGTTAACGGGTTATCGGATGCAAAACCCAACCCGATAGCTTAACGGCGTTCCGTTACGGTGGATGCCACGTGTCGGTCACCCTTGACGAAAGCACTTCTGTGACGCGCGATTTATCGTCATGGAAATGGACACTTCCGTGATGATAATTTTGGTAATGTCATGGAACACTTCTACGATAGCACAGGTATGACTATCTTGATTTTCTCATAAATTTGTCATGGATGTACATGCATGACAAAAAAAGCTACCTACTGTGACAAACATGTATCATCACGGAAGTGTATTTTTTGTAGTGCAAGAAACCGCCTCGCGTTATGTGCGGGGGCTGGTTGAAGAAAAATGGTTCGAATAATTACCCGGCCGTGGCGTGATGTCACCCTGCCAAAACGTGTCAGCAGATTAGATTTGTGGTAATATTATTCTCTCTACGGTGGTATGTGGAACTTATTTTGTAGGGTTGGACATAACCTTGTATTCTAATTCTTCTATGGTGTATTTGGAGGAGGAACCCGCCTTGCAATGCTGAAGACAACACTGCGCGCCGGACTCATCGTCATTGAAGCCTGGTTCAGGGGCTACTAAGGGAGTCCTGGATTAGGGGGTCTCCGGACAGCCGGACTATATTCTTCGGCCGCACGGTTGGACCATGAAGATACAAGATTGAAGACTTCGTCCTGTGTCCGGATGGGACTCTAGTTGGCGTGGAAGGCAAGCTAGGCAACACGGATATGTATATCTCCTCCTTTGTAACCGACCTTGTGTAACCCTAGCCCCCTCCGGTGTCTATATAAACCGGTGGGTTTAGGTCCGTAGGACAACATACAATCATACCATAGGCTAGCTTCTAGGGTTTAGCCTCTCCGATCTCGTGGTAGATCAACTCTTGTACTACTCATATTATCAAGAATAAATCAACCAGGATGTAGGGTTTTACCTCCATCAAGAGGGACCGAACCTGGGTAAAACATCATGTCCCCTGCCTCCTGTTACCATCCGCCTTAGACGCATAGTTCGGGACCCCCTACCCGAGATCCGCCGGTTTTGACACCGACAGTTCCCAACTGTCAGCCTCTCCATGTACGTCCCTCTTCCGATGTTGTCGTTTATTGACAATGTTGACCACGCCGTGCCAAGAACACCAACGCGATGGACGATGATGAGACCCAGGAAGGGAATGACCCGGAGGCGGCAAAGCCATAGCAGTGGAGGGATGTGTGTGAGTAGAGGGATGGCCTGGCCAGCGGTGGGAGTAGTAGGGGGAGGTGAGGCCTGCTCGGCAGCACATCCAGCCACGGGAGGCCGGAGCAGGCGATCCCGCCGGTGCTGGATTTGGCGGCTGGAGCAAGAAGATCAGAGATTAAAGAAACACGACGGCCGTTGGATTGACATCCAACGGTTACGTCTACTAGAATCGTTTGTCGTCGTATATGATAAGTAAAAAAATCTTGCATACGCGTCAACTTAATCGGCCCACAAGTCAGACCATTCCCTATTTTTTTAATAATTTATATATAGCTCATTGCAACTTCTTATGCAATTTATTGCAGTCCATTTTTTGTTGGCCAGGGCCAGGGTTAAAAATTTAAACGAAATTGCGCATATTTCTATGGGTTCCAAACTATTTTTAATACCAAAATCTCAAGCCAGATTTAAAGTACTTTGAATATATATTTGATTTAGGTTAAAGTCAGTGAAATTGGAATCTAAAAATGTGAAAAAAATCAGAAATTATAAAGTAATTGCCAATTTGTCATATGTTTTCTATATTTACAGCCCATTTCATATCACTTTCAACATAAGTGGGTCTAGATTGGGTATACTTCAGAAAAAATAAACTGGGCTCATTTTCACAAACAAAAAATAGCTGGGTTGGTCATGTGGTGAACATAAAATATAAGCCTGGTCTAGACGGGCCATAGCCTAGTTGAAACCCTACTCCATATCAACAATAACAAAAAAATACTGCTCGAGTAGCTACGTCCCAGGTGTCACCGATCTTGTGTTGTTCTCTTGTCTATTGACTATATACGGCTACGCTGACAATGTCGTGGGTCCCAGATGTCAGGAAACCACTAGCAGGAAGCATTTTCTTTTTCCATACGCTGACAATGGAGTATATATACTAGCACATATGCACGTGCGTTGCAACGGGGAAAATTGATGGTTTGCACAAGCATAATGTCCCACAGCATCGGATTCATTATGAAGAACATGTTGTAATGCAGCATCGTCCTTCTACAAAATGAACATAAAAAAATACATCGCAATTTAGTTGTGTTCATATTTTCTTTGCGGGGCATAATGTCCCACTGATTTAGCCACATTCGTTTAAATATTATATTTAAGCCCACAATCCTTCCTTTATTAGCTCATTCGCTTAATTATCTCTCCCTAAACATGAGCCTTGGACCTCACCCTTCTCCATCTACAGGACCGAAGGGCGATTTGTGCGAACCCCGGGCTCTCCACCTCGCCGTTGTCGAATCGGCGGCTCCCTCGCCCTCCGCCAGACGCTCCAGTGGCGGGAGGATGGGGGAGGCCCGATTTGCAGTGTGTACATAGTGTAGGAGTGCCTAGGGAGCTAGCCGGTGGCGTCGTGGAGGCGGCGGTGTGACTGGATCGGCTTTTTGCAGGTGTTGGTCTCCCCTTCGACGGCGAAGTTCCGGTGGAGCTCCACGGTGGACCAGCTCCTTTCTTCGTGCTCGCTGCTCGATGGAGAGGCTGTGCACGGTTCCCTTGTGCCGGAGATCCAGTGATGGCGATTCCGGCGGTTGAAGATCTGGAGAAGGAAGGTGATGTTGAGCGGTGCGATGATGACGACGCCCATGAGTATAGGTCCTCAGGGACCGTTGATCGGAGACTTCCTGTTTCTCCCGGGGGCTGCTTCGATCCAAGGCGTCAGCGAGCAGCAGCGAACGACGCGTCACCGGCTCATCCACGGTGCTGGCGTAGTCGGATTGCAGAGGGGCTTGGCTGTAATTTCCTTTTCTGCGTGGACCTTTCAGTAATTTGGCCATTTTAATATCAACTCCTTTTCTCACAAAATAAATAAATAAACATGATGACTGCTACTCGTATATTTAGAGTGAGTTGGGATTAGTAAATATGAAAGGTGCATAAGTCTTTGGTTGTTACATCTAAGAGATAGACAGGAGGTCTTGTGTTCAATTCCCACAATGTTGATTTATTTTCACCCAATTATTTTTCGCGGTCTCTCTATGAAAGCCCATAAAAGGCCCATCAACATACAAATAACTGGCCCAGATTGCTTAACATGTGTATACCAAACGTAAAGGACTAAACCAAACCAAGAATACCTATTCCCTTTAATAGTAGGTATAGATAACAAAAAAATGAGGAACTTCCTTGCGTCCGGCCATGGATATGGTGGGCCCCTACTGTCATCCTATCCACGTATAGTCCTCTGTCGATTCTTCTTGTTTGTTGACCATGTTGACAACGCGAGAGGGTGGCGCCGCAGCAAGCGCAACAAAGCGCACAGAGGACGACGACGAGGCCTCGGAGGTCGGCGTTAATTATTTAGGAGACGGTGGGGAGGCGATGCGTGCGCTGAGGCGCAGCGAGCCGTGGGAGGCGGAAGCAGGTGGCCCCGCCGGCGCTGGTTTGGTTTTGGCGGCTGGAGGAATATAGGACTGAAGAAACATGATAGATTGTAAAAGCAGTAGGACTACTTAACAATCTTAACTGAAACCAGTAGGGGCACTTAACAACCATAGCTGAAAGCAGTATGAGTACTTATACAGCTTCAACCGTAAGAAGCACGCCTCGAACAGTGCTACTTTGGCTATAGTTAACCAAAGGGTGAGGCCGCCAAGCCCCAGGCGCCACCCCACGCATCCACAACTTTCCGTAAGCGGCTTCTTCTCGCAATGTGGTCAATAAATAGGATATTCACTTTAGAGCCATGGAAAAGCAGGAACATAATCTTTTGTCCTATTCTCCAAGATAGACGGGCCTTCATTATTTGAGAGCACCCAGTAATAAGTATCTTTTCACCTCCAAGGGGAATGGAGTAGGTCGACGTAAACATCATGTTGTGACCAAGCGCAAGTCTGACCCGACCATGGTCAGGCATCTGTATAGGAAAAATAGACCTGGGCAGTTCCTGTTTCAAGAAGATCATAGCTGTAAAACTGTGCATATGCAAGAGTTTATGAACAACATATATAACAAAAAACAACTTGTACCATAAGTTTCTCAACACAGTTGGACCTGTTCAACGAGTGCAGCAGTGGCACACATATCCCACGTGGCCTTCCACCATTGAAACGCCCCACAAGGACCTCAAGACGATCAATAAAGTGTAGGAACTTGTGGATGTCGTCCAAGTCAACTTCAGTGCCATGAGTAACAACCAAGTTCTTATAGAGTAACAAACGAGTAGCCCGCTTAACCAAGTTCTTATAGATGTATCACGCGTGCCACAAATTATAAGAAAATATTAGATAGAAGTAGCATCTTCGTGAGAGATTCGTTGCTACTTCTAAAGTTAAATTGTGATTAATTAGACAAAATAGGTGTATTAAAAAGTAATCGAGGCAAGAAGCAAGAACCAGATACAAAACTAACATGGATGAACAATTGGAACGACGTCGGGGTCGAAGATCGCAGTGAAGAAGAGACCAGGTTCTTCTATTTCCATCAACATTCGTGCGCCAACTTTCAGTCCGTAACACTTGAGGAAGTTTATCCAAGTTTGGCCATAAAAAAGCAGTGATCTTCTTGGTTCATAAACCCAACTCGAAACTCATATCCATGGCTTGTATTCACTGTGACCATTAAACTGGTGTATTCGGTTATGGCAAGGCCGAGCATCTTGAGTACATGTGTGATATGTCTCCAATGTATCTACTTTTCCAAACACTTTTGCCCTTGTTTTGGACTCTAACTTGCATGATTTGAATGGAACTAACCCGGACTAATGATGTTTTCAGCAGAATTACCATGGTGTTATTTATGTGCAGAAACAAACGTTCTTGGAATGACCTAAAACTTCACGGAGCAACTTTTCAGAAAATATGAAAAATACCTGCAAAAGATGAAGGCCAGGGGGCCCACCACCTGTCCACGAGGGTGGGGGCGCGCCCCCTACCTCGTGGGGCCCCTGTTGCCTCTCCGACTCCAACTCCATATATTGTGTTTTGGGGAGAAACAAATCAGAGAGAAGAAAGCATCACGTTTTACGATACGGAGTCGCCGCCAAGCCCTAAAACCTCTCGGGAGGGCTGATCTGGAGTCTGTTCGGGGCTCCGGAGAGGGGAATCCGTCGCCATCGTCATCATCAACCATCCTCCATCACCAATTTCATGATGCTCACCGCCGTGTTTTAGTAATTCCATCATAGTCTTGCTGGACGGTGATGAGTTGGATGGGATCTATCATGTAATCGAGTTAGTTTTGTTAGGGTTTGATCCCTAGTATCCACTATGTTCTGAGATCGATGTTGCTATGACTTTGCTATGCTTAATGCTTGTCACTAGGGCCCGAGTGCCATGATTTCAGATCTGAACCTATTATGTTTTCATTAATATATGAGTGTTCTTGATCCTATCTTGCAAGTCCATAGTCACCTATTATGTGTTAAGATCCGTTAACCCCGAAGTGACAATAATCGGGATACTTACTAGTGATGACCGTAGTTTGAGGAGTTCATGTATTCACTATGTGTTAATACTTTGTTCCGGTTCTCTATTAAAAGGAGGCCTTAATATCCCTTAGTTTCCGTAAGGACCCCGCTGCCACGGGAGGGTAGGATAAAAGATATTATGGAAATTCTTTTCCATAAGCACGTATGACTATATTTGGAATACATGCCTACATTACATTGACGAACTGGAGCTAGTTCTGTGTCACCCTAGGTTATGACTCTTACATGATGAACCGCATCCGGCATAATTATCCATCACCGATCCATTGCCTACGAGCTTTCCATATATTCTTCTTCATTTATTTACTTTCCCGCTGCTATTGCTATCATCACTACAAAATACCAAAAACATTGCTTTTACTACCATTACGTTTTGTTACCGTTACCACTACTATCATATCATTTTGCTACTAAATACTTTGCTGCAGATACTAAGTTTCCATGTGTGCTTGAATTGACAACTCAGCTGCTAATACTTGAGAGTATTCTTTGGCTCCCCTTGTGTCGAATCAATAAATTTGGGTTGAATACTTTACCCTCGAAAACTGTTGCAATCCCCTATACTTGTGGGTTATCAAGACTATTTTCTGGTGCCGTTGACGGGGAGCATAGCTCTATTCTTTGAGTCACTTGGGATATATATCTGCTTATCATTATGAAGAACTTGAGAGATCCAAAAACCAAGATCTATCCCTCAACTACGAGGGGAGGTAAGGAACTGCCATCTAGCTCTGTACTTGATTCACCTTCTGTTTTGAGTAAGCTTGCGACACCTACACCTGCTTCTGCTATTCGTTCTTAGATGTCGCATGTTATTGATGATGCCACTTCTGCTATGCATGATACTTATGATGAAACTACTTCTATGCTTGATACTACTGTGCCACTTGGTAAATTTCTTGATGAACAACTTGCTAGAGCTAGAGAAATTGAAAATATTGAATCTGATGATATTGATGAAAGTGATGATGAAGAATCACTTGTTATTCCTAAGGGTTATGTTTTTGATCAAGAAGCTTCTTTAGCTATTTTAGCTTGCAAAAATAGAAATGAACTCAAAAGGTTATTAGCTAAATGGAGTAAGCAATCTCTAAATGCTAGAATGAAACCTGACCCTTCTTTTGCTACTTTACCTATCTTTGTTACTGATAAGGATTATGAATTCTCTGTTGATCCTGATATAATTACGTTGGTTGAATCTGATCCTTTTCATGGTTATGAATCTGAAACTATTGTGGCACATCTTACTAAATTGAATGATATAGCCACCCTGTTCACTAAAGATGAGAGAACTCGTTACTTTTACATCCTTAAAATATTTCCGTTCTCATTAAAGGGTGATGCTAAGATATGGTTTAATTCTCTTGATCTTGGTTGTGTGCGTAGTCCCCAGGATATGATTTATTACTTCTCTGCTAAATATTTCCCTGCTCATAAGAAACAAGCTGCTTTAAGGGATATATATATAATTTTGTGCAAATTGAAGAAGAGAGTCTCCCACAAGCTTGGGGGAGGCTTCTCCAATTACTTAATGCTTTTCCTCATCATCCTCTTAAGAAAAATGAAATACTTGATATCTTTTATAATGGACTAACCGATGCTTCCAGAGATTACCTGTATAGTTGTGTTGGTTCTATTTTCAGGGAAAGAACTCCGGATGAAGCTGAAATTCTATTGAATGATATGTTGGCAAATGAAAATAATTGGACACCTCCGAAGCCAATTCCTGAGCCTATTCCTAAACCAACTCCGAAGAAGAGGGGTATTCTATTTCTCAGTCCTGAAGATATGCAAGAGGCAAAGAAATCTATGAAAGAAAAAGGTAGTAAAGCTAAAGATGTTAAGAATTTACCTCCTATTGAAGAAATACATGGTCTTAATTTATCGCCTGTTGAAGAAACATATAATCTTAATCCATTACCTATTGAAGAAACTCATGGTCTTGATAACCCTACACAGGTAGTAAAGGTAAATTCTCTCTATAGATATGATAAAGCTGAAATCCCATTTACTAAGTTTGCTAGCCCATGCTTAGATGAGTTTGATAGATTTATGGCTAAGCAAGAAGATTTTAATGCTTACTTTGGTAGACAATTGAAATACAATTCAAATATGCTTGAACACTTGGGTGATTATATGGCTAATGTTAAAGGTGAACTTAAACTTATTAGTAAACATGCTTCTATGGTTACCACTCAAGTAGAACAAGTACTTAAAGCTCAAAATGATTTGCTCAATGAATTGAATAGCAAGAATAATGATAATGTTGTTAGAGTTATGACTAGAGGTGGTAGAATGACTCAGGAACCTTTGTATCCTGAAGGCCATCCTAAGAGAATTGAGCAAGATTCTCAGAGAAATAATATAGATGCACCTAGTCCTTCTAAAAGGAAGAAAAAGAAAAATGATAGGACTTTGCATGCTTCTAATGAACCTATTACTGAAACACCTGAGAATCCAAATGACATTTCTATTTCTGATGCTGAAACACAATCAGGTAATGAACCTGAAACTAGTGATAATGTTAACAATAATGTTCATAATGATGATCAACCTAGTAATGATAATGACATAGAAATTGAACCTGCTATTGATCTTGATAACCCACAATTAAAGAATCAACATTATGATAAGTAAGACTTTGTTGCTAGGAAACATGGTAAAGAAAGAGAGCCTTGGGTTCAGAAACCCATGCCTTTTCCTCCCAAACCATCCAAGAAAAAGGATGACGAGGATATTGAGCGCTTTGCTGAAATGACTAAACCTATCTTTTGGCGTATGCGATTAACTGATATGCTCAAAACCAATCCTTATGCTAAGTACATGAAAGATTTAATTACAAATAAAAGAAAGATACCGAAAGCTGAAATTTCCACCATGCTTGCTAATTATACTTTTAAGGGTGGAATACCAAAGAAACTTGGAGATCCCGGTGTACAAACTATACCGTGCTCCACTAAAAGAAACTATGTTATAACTGCTTTATGTGATCTTGGAGCCGGTGTTAGTGTTATGCCTCTCTCTTTATATCCTAGACTTGATTTGAATAAGTTAACACCTACTGAAATATCTTTGCAAATGGCTGATAAATCAACTGCTATACCTGTCGGTATTTGTGAGGATGTGCCTGTTGTAGTTGCAAACGTTACTATTTTAACGGACTTTGTTATTCTTGATATTCTTGAGGATGATAGTATGTCTATTATTCTTGGAAGACCCTTTTTGAATACTACAGGGGCTGTTATTGATTGCACTAAAGGCAATGTCACTTTTCATGTTAATGGTAATGAGCATACGGTACACTTTTCGAGGAAACAACCTCAAGTTCATAGTATCAACTCTATTGGAAAATTTTCATCGATTATATTTGGAGGTTTTGAATTTCCTCTTCCTACTGTCAAGAAGAAATATGATATTCTTATTATTGGGGATGTGCATATCACCGTTGAGTTAACATAGTGTTATTCGAAATTTCTCCGGTTCCATGTTATTCGGAATGAGTTCGTTAACAAGACTTGATCAACCTTGTTAGTAGATTCCTTTTGATGGTCATGAGGTGGATGAAACTAGAAGGCACAACCTTCTGTATGCACTTTTACTTTCTGATATTTATATTAAATAAAATAAAAATAAATATTTTTCTGTCTGTTATCTGATTATCCGTGCAATATAAAAATACCTCGAAAATAAAAGTTCTCCAAATGCCCTGAAATTTAAATATGATTTTTTTCCAAAATATTTGAGAATATTTGGCACTAAGAACACAGCAGGGGGGTCAACCACCTGCCCACGAGGGCAGAGGGCGCACCCCCTGCCTCGTGGGCCCACGGTGGCCCTCCTCCACTTATCCTTTCACCCATACACTCGTTCCTCCCCCAAACACGAATATCCAGCTCAAGCACGAGTTCTAGCTCACTTTGCTACCATTTTTGATCTCCTTGCTCAAAGCACCTCTCACAAAACTGCTTGGGGAAATTGTTCCTTGGTATGTGACTCCTCCATTGGTCCAATTAGTTTTTGTTCTAGTGATTTATTCATTGCAAATTTTTGCTGCTTAGGTGACCCTGTTCTTGAGCTTGCATGTCAAATTTATATGGTCAAAAGTAGTTTTGATGCATGATATAGGCTCTAGGCACTTGTAGGAGTAGTTGCTATCAATATTGTTGAGTTTGGTTTACTTTTATTTTGAAGTTACTAAAAAATTTCAGAATTTTTCAGAGGAAGAAAAATGCTTAGGAAAATGTTCCAGGGTGGTTCCTCAAGGAAGCAAGGCCCCAGGCTTGCAATGCTTGATGCTGATGAAGAGCCACCAAGAGACGCTGCAGTGCGTCCTTGTGAGTGGCCTTCTGAGAACTTTATGGATCGAGCGGGAATTAAGGAAGAATTCAACGCATATTTGCGTAACGCTGATCTTGTGAGCTTCGAGGAAGAGAAGTGCAGCCAGTACCACAACCTCACCAGTACCTTTGTGAGGAGGTTTGAATCTTCAGCTTCACGGAATTCTCCAACTGTCCTGTTTGATCTTTATGATAATTCTTACATATGGACATAGAGGATTTTACCACTGCTTGCAAACTTCCACAATGGGGTAGTATAAGGGATCCTCGCAAATCTGAATTTAGAGATTTTCTTGCTAGTATAACTGTGGGAGAATCTAGAGACATAACACAAGCCACCATAGGAAGCATTCACTTTCCTGCTATACATTATTTTGCTCTCTTCATAGGTAGATGCATTAATGGTAAAGATGAGGCATGTCACATGTGTGTCCCTGACCTCAGTATTCTTCGCAGTGCTATGTTAGGAGACAAATCTTATAATTTGGGAGCCATTGTTGCACGTAGGTTGCATATTAATAGATTTAATGGAGATTTCTTTGGAGGAATTTATGCAACCCGCATAGCTAATTTTCTTGGTATAGCCATACGCGAAGATGATATTGAATTACCTCATGCTTACCTAGACTTTAATGCTATGGTTCACCACCAGTTTTTCGAGAGGAATGAATCACCTCTCCAGTATCGACTAATCTTTGACAGACGTCGTGCTGTCCGTATTACTCTCCCTGCTCCTGCTTTCTTTAATCATCAGGCAAAAGGAAGATATACTATTACCAGAGAGGAGGCAGATGAGTACGAGAGGAGAGAGGAGGCCACTCGTCGCCACGCTGCAGCTCAGCAGGCGATAACCGCTGCATCGCAGTACGACCCCAACTACTATTATGGATGTGGGAGTCCTGGATTCGGGGGTCTCCGGACAGCCGGACTATCTCCATTGGCCGGACTGTTAGACTATGAAGATACAAGATTAAAGACTTCGTCTCGTGTCCGGATGGGACTCTACTTGGCGTGGAAGGCAAGCTAGGCAATACGGATATGTGTATCTCCTCCTTTGTAACCGACCTTGTGTAACCCTAACCCTCTCCGGTGTCTATATAAACCAGAGGGTTTTAGTCCGTAGGACACAACAACTACAACATACAATCATACCATAGGCTAGCTTCTAGGGTTTAGCCTCTCCGATCTCATGGTAGATCTACTCTTGTACTACCCATATCATCAATATTAATCAAGCAGGATGTAGGGTTTTTCCTCCATCAAGAGGGCCCGAACCTAGGTAAAACATTGTGTCCCCTACCTCCTGTTACCATCCGCCTTAGACGCACAGTTCGAGACCCCCTACTCGAGATCCGCCGGTTTTGACACCGACATTGGTGCTTTCATTGAGAGTTCCTTTGTGTCGTTGCCGTTAGGCTTGATGGCTCCTACTATCATCGATAGCGATGCAGTCCAGGGTGAGACTTTTCTCCCCGGACAGATCTTCGTGTTCGGCGGCTTTGCACTGCGGGCCAATTCGCTTGGCTATCTGGAGCAGATTGAAAGTTACGCCCTTGGCCACCAGGTCAGGTTTGGAAGCTTAAACTACACGGCCGGTATCTGTGGAGACTTGATCTTCGATGGATTTGAGCCTCTGCCTTGTGCGTCACGCAGTCACGATGAGTACAATTTAGCTCTACCGCCGGACAGTGTTCAGGAGATCGCACTGGCAGCCGCCCCGACCCTCAATTCGGAGCCAGTTGCGTCGTCCGTGGACGGGTGGATGGACCCCGCCACGGAGGCGTTACCCTTAGCGGCGATCGAGCCGAACATCGACCTTACCTTGCACGAGAGCCGTGTTGTTAAACTGCCGGACCCTTCTCCGGCCACGGACTCCGAGCCGCCTGCGCCCGTTCCTATCGAATCCGATTAGGCGCCGATCATGGAGTTTACCTCCGTGGATATTTTTCAGCACTAGGCCTTCGGCGACATACTGAACTCATTAAGGTCTCTCTCCGTGTCAGGAGGATCCTGGCCGAACTATGTCCGGCAGGACTGGGATGGGGACGACGAAGAAATTCGCGGCCCACCCACCACCCACTTAGTAGCCACTTTCGATTGACTTAACCGACATGCTCGACTTCGACTCCGAAGACATCGACGGTATGGACGACAATGCGGGAAACGAAGAGGAACCACTGCCCACAAGGCACTGGACGCCCACTTCACCACATGATGTATACATGGTGAACACACCAAAGGAAAACGACGACGAGGAACGGAAGGACGCAACGAAGGGTTGTCCCCTCAAGAAGCAGTCAAAGGGGCAGCGTAAGCGCTGCCCCAAATCCCGCCTCGGTAGAAACAATGATCATACAGACCCAGCGTTAGAGCAGGGTAAACCATTGCCGGACCATGGCAACACGGAGAATCAAACCGAACAACCCGATTCTGTCAAAGATAATAGCCCGGATGACATAACATCGGACAGACACCCGGAGCAACAGAATGCCCATCAAAGGCTTGTTGCCACCGCGAGGAGTCTAAAAAAGCATAAGCAAAGGCTCAAGGCTGCGCAAGACACACTCCAAATCAGATGGAGCAAAGTACTCAACACAGCAGCGAAGTATAGCGGTAATCGCCCCACCAAGAGCTACCCGAAGCGGAAGTTGCTACCTGAATTCGATGAGGAGGCCTTAGATCCCCCACACCAAAAATTAAAACGGCCACCTGGCCGGATAGACAACCTCACGGCCAACATAGAGCGGCAAGCAATGCCGCACATGAGCCAATACGCGATCCACGCGAGGGCTCGCATCAAAAGGACGACGCAACCAAATCCATCTGTGGACCACGCAGGCGCGCTCCAGCACACGATGCAACACAACAATCATCCGAACACTACGGTACACCCAGATGCAGGGGTGCCGCACACCCCCTATGTTTCACCGACGAGGTGCTGGACCATGAATTTCCAGAGGGATTCAAACCCGTAAACATAGAGGCATACGATGGAACAACAGACCCTGGGGTCTGGATTGAGGACTATATCCTCCATATCCATATGGCTCGAGGAGATGATCTCCACGCCATTAAGTATTTACCCCTCAAACTCAAAGGGCCAGCTCGGCACTGGCTTAAAAGCCTCCCCAAAAGCTCCATTGGAAGCTGGGAAGAGCTCAAAGACGCTTTTCGGGCAAATTTTCAAGGGACTTATGTCCAACCTCCGGATGCGGACGATTTAAGTCATATAACTCAACAACCCGGAGAGTCAGCCCGAAAGCTTTGGAACAGGTTTCTTACTAAAAAGAACCAAATAGTCGACTGTCCGGATGCCGAAGCCTTGGCAGTTTTTAAACACAGCGTCCGAGACGAATGGCTTGCCAGACACCTCGGCCAAGAAAAGCAGAGAACAATGGCAACATTAACAAGCCTCATGACCCGCTTTTGCGCGGGCGAGGATAGCTGGCTAGCCCGATGCAGCACCAACGACCCAAGTACATCCGAAGTTAGAGATGGAAACAGAAAATCACAATGTAGCAAAAATAATAAGCGCCGAAATAAAGAAGACAGCCCGAAGAGCACGGTGGTAAACGCCGGATTCAGAAGCTCTCGGCCAGGTCAGCAAAAGCCGCCCTCTAAAGGCAGCAGAGACGAACTGTCCAGCCTACACAAAATTCTGGACCAAATATGTCAGATCCATAGCACCCCTGGTAAACCCGCTAATCATACCCACAAAGAATGTTGGGTCTTCAAGCAGTCCGGCAAGCTCAACGTCGTGCACAAGGGGGAGGATACACCAAGCGAAGACGAGCATGAGCCTCTAAAGCAAGACACTGGGGAACAAAAGAAATTTCCACCGGAAGTCAAAACAGTAAACGTGTTACACGTGATCAAGGGGAGAAACAAAGCGGCACTCCCAAAGAAATATGCCCAAGGGCCTATCACCGCGGAGTCCTGCCACTGGTCGTCTCAACCGATCACTTTTGACCATCGGGATTACTCAGCAAGTATCCGGCGTGCAGGATGGGCTGCCTTGGTATTAGACCCAATAATTGAGGAATACCTCTTCACACGAGTCCTGATGGACGGTGGCAGCAGTCTAAACCTGATATATCAGGACACAGTCCGCAAAATGGGGATAGACCCAACAAAAATTCGCCACTGCAATACTACCTTTAGAGGAGTAATGCCAGGCTCAGGGGCTCATTGCACGAGCTCCCTGCTACTAGAGGTTATATTCGGCTTCCTCGATAACTTCCGTAGTGAAAATATAACCTTCCACATTGCTCCATTCCAAAGTGGCTATCAAGCACTACTCGGACGTGAAGCTTTCGCTCGCTTTAATGCAATACCGCATTACGCCTCCCTCACGCTTAAGATGGCATCATTACAGTAAATGGAAATATTGAGCGATCCCAACGCGCCGAAGAGAGTGTGGCTGCCTTGGCAGCCGCACACTAAAACGGCCTCACCAACTAAAGCACTCGATAGGTCGTCAACACTGCGGACACGGTTAGACGAGTCCGACGCAGCTATATGTAATTCATACAGGTTTGATGGCCACACCCCTATTACAAATACAAGGGGCTCGAAGACGCTTTTCGGGCAAATTTTCAAGGGACTTATGTCCGACCTCCGGACACGGACGATTTGAGTCATATAACTCAACATCCCGGAGAGTCAGCCCGAAAGCTTTGGAACATGTTTCTTACTAAAAAGAACCAAATAGTCGACTGTCCGGACGC
Organism: Triticum dicoccoides; assembly: GCF_002162155.2. Classification (NCBI taxonomy): domain Eukaryota; kingdom Viridiplantae; phylum Streptophyta; class Magnoliopsida; order Poales; family Poaceae; genus Triticum; species Triticum dicoccoides. Next base: position 62,985,640 of record NC_041382.1, on the reverse strand, counting down.
TAAAGCCTTGGCAGCTTTTAAGCATAGCGTCCGTGACGAATGGCTTGCCAGACACCTCGGCCAAGAAAATCCGAGAACAATGGCAGCATTAACAAGCCTCATGACCCACTTTTGCGCGGCTGAGGATAGCTGGCTAGCCAGATGCAGCACCAGCGACCCCAGTACATCCGAAGTTAGAGATGGAAACGGGAAATCACGGCGCAACAACAATAAAAAACGCTGGAATAAAGAAGACAGCGCGAAGAGCACAGCAGTAAACGCCGGATTCAAAAGCTCTCGGCCAAGTCAGCAAAAGCCGCCCTCTAAAGGTGCCAGAGACGAACTCTCCAGCCTCAACAAAATTCTGGACCAAATATGTCAGATCCATAGCACCCTTGGTAAACCCGCTAACCATACCCACAGAGAATGTTGGGTCTTCAAGCAGTCTGGCAAGCTCAACGCCGTACACAAGGGGGAGGATACACCAAGCGAAGACGAGGATGAGCCTCTCAAGCAAGACACTGGGGAACAAAGAAAATTTGCACCAGAAGTCAAAACAGTAAATGTGTTACACGTGATCAAGGGGAGAAATAAAGCGGCACTCCCAGAAAAATATGCCCAAGGGCCTATCACCGTGAGTCCTGCCACTGGTCGTCTCAACCGATCACTTTCGACCATCGTGATTACTCAGCAAGTATCCGGCGTGCAGGATGGGCTGCCCTGGTATTAGACCCAATAATTAACGGATACCACTTTACACGAGTCCTGATGGACGGTGGCAGCAGTTTAAACCTGATATACCAGGATACAATCCGCAAAATGGGGATAGACCCAACGAAAATTTTCCTCAACAATACTACCCTTAAAGGAGTAACGCCAGGCCCAGGGGATCATTGCACGGGCTCCCTACTACTAGAGGTTATATTCGGCTTCCCCGATAAGTCCCGTAGCGAAAATTTAACACTCCACATTGATCCGTTCCAAAGTGGCTATCAAGCACTACTTGGACGCGAAGCTTTCACTCGCTTTAATGCAATACCGCATTACGCTTCCCTTATGCTTAAGATGCCCGGTCCACGTGGCATCATTACAGTGAATGGAAATATTAAGCAATCCCTGCACGCCGAAGAGAGTGTGACTGCCTTGGCAGCCGCACACTAAAACGGCCTCACAAGCTAAAGTACTCGATAGGTCGTCAAGACCACGGACACGGTTAGACGAGTCCGGCGCAGCTATATGAAATTCGTACAGATGACCATCGTACTACACATGTCCAGGATACGGCACCACGGAGACACAGGCGCAGACGTGCAGCAGGGACCCGCCCCAAGATTTCTTTTTAGATTAAGACCCTGCGTCAACCTTTTTTACTGTCTCTTGTTGATACACATCCCTCGGATTCTCAGTGCAATTGAGAAGGATGCTGGCGTCTTGGCATGGGGCCGCGTTAGAATAATGCACGTACCTGGACACCAGGGGCTTCTTACAAAGGGCACTATTTAGGCCCGGTTTATACCATAAAGACCGAATACCTTCGGGAGTGTTCGGCGTCATGAGTTTGGCCTTATATGCATCAGCTCCGAATCATGTCTTTGGTCAAATGTTGGGTTTGCCCGGCTCCTATGTTTTGGTACCTTACGTTTCGCTCTATCGGCTAAGGTAGCACTAGGAGAACTACTGCGATTGTGCCCCGGGTCATCCGGACGAGCACCTCAGTAGAGAAAGCCGAAAACTGACTATCATGATATAGCGTGAGACTGGTCAACCACTTGATGACCTATCAGAATGATAGAATTCCTTCGCCTTAACGAAGGGCCGTTTCCCGGCCAGGCATGTACGCACCGCGAATTCGGGAGAATGCGGAGCCAACAGGGGCTATATAGTAGCCCCACCGTCAAACTCCTATGTCTAAGTGAAAGTGTTAAAGCATTATAGTCCGGTTGCCTCGTTCGCTGCGCTTTCACCTCCTTAATAGGACCAAGACATTGGGTTAAGTGTGAACGCACGTCTTCTGTGAACACCTCCGCATTATATGCGTGGGGGCTGAAGCCGACGACTGCAATCTTTCAGGTTATACACATGTATACATAAACGGCCGCACAGGAGGCATCCTATTACTTTCAGGCAAAAGTATAAACACAGCCTTAATAAATTTCATAAAAACATTGTGTTTACAATGGGAATACATGTCACTCAAACATAATATTCTTCGAGCACTGGGCCTCTATCAAACGAGCACCCTCGAGAACCTCTTCGAAATAGTGCTCGGCAGCCACTTGGTCTATGGACGAACCCTGCGCCGCAACAGTGGTAGCATCCATCTCCACCCAGTATGCTTTCACACGGGCAAGGGCCATCCGTGAGCCTTCTATGCACGCTGACCTCTTCATCGCATTGATGTGCGGCACCACACCAAGGAACTGCTGCACTAAGCTGAAATAGCTGCTCGGCTTTGGCTTTTCCGGCCACAGCTGATCCACGACAGACCTCATGGCGAGTTCGGACAACCTATTTAGTTCGGCCCATTCGGCTAGCTGATCAGTCAATGGAAGCGGACGCTCTAGAACATTGAATTGCGACCAGAACAGCTTGTCCACTTCACGATCTGTTTGACCTTGGAAGTATTTGGCCGCATCGGCAGCGCTCGCCGCCAAGTCCATATATGCGTCTGCCGAACTCCACAGCCGATACAGAGGGGCATACCGTGGATCTCCGAATTTTCTCCGTAGCATGAAGGGCTTCCCAGACGCAATATCCCCGGCTTCACGCAGCTCCTCCTCCTTCGCTCTCATAGCAGAGCGGGTGTCTTTGTTTGCCATCGTGGCCTTTTCAAGGTCTATTGCCTTCGCTCGGTTTTATTTTTCAAGGAACTGGCAACGGTCGGCAGTGTCTTTTAACTTTACGACCATCTTGGCCATCTTCTCTTTGCTATCACAATGCATGGCCTTCTCGGCTTTCAACTCTTCGGCCGCCTTCAAAGCAGCCGCATTACTAATCCTTGCTTGTTCTTTGGCTCGGGCAAGTTCCGCCCGCAGGGTTTCCACGGTGGCAGCTCCATCTACAGTCACAACATATTAAAGATACTGGCATCATGATGCTCTTACTATGTGGCATTCACCAAAAAATAACACTTACCCTGTGCCTCGTCAAGCCTCTTGTTAACAAGCTCGATGTCGGCATCCGCCGCATCCAGTTGCCGCTTCAGTTCGGCAAACTCATGAGTCCGGCTAGCCACCGGAGCTCCCGCTACATGCACATTAAAGCGGTATGGTTATTGCCTGGGACTACGATCCTCTGTTTGCCGCCGTTCTCGGTGACAACCAGAGTTTCAGGGGCTACTATCTACACAGGGCACACCTAAAAATGTCTGGTACCGTCACAAATGTACATCATTTTACGTACCTCAAAGCCCGTCAGTAGACTCATAAAGGCATCATGCAACCCGCTTTCGGCGAATGAGATCCTTTCCATCACCGTACCCATCAATGTATGGTGTTCTTCTGAGATGGCCGCTCACTCCAACAGCTCTCTCAGTATGTCCGATCGCATACCAGTCGGTGCCGGACTCTTCTGTTTGCTCTCTTCGAGAGCCGGACGTTGGGGACTTCGGGTGACTATAGGATTATCTTCTGGCCCCACCGGATCCGGAGAGGCCCTCCGTGACGACACTTCAAGGTCGCCTGCTTCCTGAGTGGAGGAGTCCAAGGGAGGCGTTTTGCTCTCCATCATCTCCGGAAGAAGATCCCCCAAAGACGAGCTCTGCTGAGAAGGGCAAAGATCCGAACTGCAAGATAAATACTTCGGTTATTTTCCTCAGAGGTAAGGAAATATATCTTCACTATTAAAGTACTTTTTAATTACTTACAGCTCGTTAGAGGGCTGATCCCCGCGCGGACTTTGTGCGGCAAGAGCACCCTCCAAGGCAGGACCCTCTGGTGGAGATTTCTTCTCCCACTTGGAAACCATGGTTTCCGGATCTTCAGAGGTAGTCCTCTTCCTCCCCCGGGGTGAGAGAATGTCTAATTCCTCCCCTCGATTATCCTCCTTCATGGAGGTGCTCATTCCCTCGGTTGGAATTGGTAGCGACGGGGGCCCGCTTTCGACCTCATTATCCCCCCATTTATCTTCCTTTGAGGGCTCCGGGCAGGGTGCTAGCTCGAGCATCTTTTCCAGTACCGGATTCTCCAAACCCTCAGGAAGGGGGGCCGAACACCGAATCATCTTTGCCTTATTTAGCCAGTCCTGGTCAAAGAGCGACTTCTTAGAATGACGTCGTGGTAAATAAAAGATGGTGTGTGTGACGCCCCCGATTCAATCGTACACTAATCATACACGCAAAGGTGTACGATCAAGATCAGGGACTCACGGGAAGATATCACAACACAACTCTACAAATAAAATAAGTCATACAAGCATCATAATACAAGCCAGGGGCCTCGAGGGCTCGAATACAAGTGCTCGATCATAGACGAGTCAGCGGAAGCAACAATATCTGAGTACAGACATAAGTTAAACAAGTTGCCATAAGATGGCTAGCACAAACTGGGATACAGATCGAAAGAGGCGCAGGCCTCCTGCCTGGGATCCTCCTAACTACTCTTGGTCGTTTTCAGCGGGCTGCACGTAGTAGTAGGCACCTCCAGTGTAGTAGTCGTCGTCGACGGTGGCGTCTGGCTCCAGGGCTCCAGCATCTGGTTGCGACAACCAGAAAGAAAGGAAAGGGGGAAAAAGGGGGGAGAAAGCAACCATGAGTACTCATCCAAAGTACTCGCAAGCAAGGAACTACACTACATATGCATGGGTATATGTGTAAGGAGGCCATATCAGTGGACTGAACTGCAGAATGCCAGAATAAGAGGGGGATAGCTAATCCTGTCGAAGACTACGCTTCTGGCAGCCTCCGTCTTGCAGCATGTAGAAGAGAGTAGATTGAAGTCCCCCAAGTAGCATCTCTAAGTAGCATCTCCAAGTAGCATCGCATAGCATAAACCTACCCGACGATCCTCCCCTCGTATCCCTGAGGGAGAGCGACCACCGGTTGTATCTGGCACTTGGAAGGGTGTGTTTTATTAAGTATCCGGTTCTAGTTGTCATAAGGTCAAGGTACAACTCCAAGTCGTCCTGTTACCGAAGATCACGGCTATTCGAATAGATTAACTTCCCTGCAGGGGTGCACCAACTTACCCAACACGCTTGATCCCATTTGGCCGGACACACTTTCCTGGGTCATGCCCGGCCGCGGAAGATCAACACGTCGCAGCCCCACCTAGGCAAAACAGAGAGGCCAGCACGCCGGTCTAAACCTAAGCGCGCAGGGGTCTGGGCCCATCGCCCTGAGCACACCTGCACGTTGCGTGGGCGGCCGAAAGCAGACCTAGCCTAGTGGCGTTCCAGTCCAATTCGGCGCGCGCCGCTCCGTCGCTGACGTCTGAAGTGCTTCGGCTGATACCACGACGTCGGGATACCCATAACTACTCCCACGTAGATGGTTAGTGCGTATAGGCTCATAGCCGACTCAGATCAAATACCAAGATCTCGTTAAGCGTGTTAAGTATTCGCGAACGCCGAACAGGGCCAGGCCCACCTCTCTCCTAGGTGGTCTCAACCTGCCCTGTCGCTCCGCCACAAGTAATAGTCGGGGGCCGTCGGGAACCTAGGCCCACCTCTACCGGGATGGAGCCACCTGTCCTTTCAGCCCCCTCATCAAAATCACTTGCGGGTACTCAATGAGCTGACCCGACTTTAGTCACCATCTGTATAGTATGTATGTATGTATAGTATATACCCGTGATCACCTCCCAAGTGATCACGGCCCGATAGTATAGCAAGGCAGACTGACAAGAATGTAGGGCCAATGATGATAAACTACCATCCTATACTAAGCATTTAGGATTGCAGTTAAGGTATCAACAGGTGTAGCAACAATGCCAGGCTATGCATCAGAATAGGATCAACGGAAAGCAGTAACATGCTACACTACTCTAATGCAAGCAGTATAGAGGAGAATAGGCGATATCTGGTGATCAAGGGGGGGGGGCTTGCCTGGTTGCTCAGACAAGAAGGAGGGGTCGTCAACTCCGTAGTCGAACTGGGCAGCAGCAGCGTCGGTCTCGTAGTCTACCGAAGAGAAGAGGGGGAAGAAACAATAAATGCAGTGCAAACATAATCAAGACGACGCAAGACATGACAAAGAGCGGTGCTAAGTGTGTCCTAACGCGGTATGAGGTGATGCTGGCGAAGGGGGAAATCATCCGGGAAAGTATTCCCGGTGTTCCGTGTTTTTGGGCAGAGGAGCCGGAGGGGGAAAGTTGCGAGTTTGATATGTTAGGGGTGTGTGGCGGACGAACGGGTTGCGTATTCGGAATCGTCTCGTCGTTCTGAGCAACTTTCATGTTGAAAATATTTTAGTCCGAATTACGGATTAAAAGATATGATTTTCTAAAGATTTTATTAATTTCTGGAATTTATTTAATTATTTAATTAATTCGGAAAATGGATTTATGACGTCAGCATGACGTCATGCTGACATCAGCAGTCAACAGGGGTTGACTGGGTCAAACTGACGCGTGGGTCCAATGGGACCCACCTGTCATGCTCCATTAGGTTAATTAGGATTTACTTAAACTAATTACTGTTTAGTTAGACTAACAGGTTAATTAGATTAATTAAGCAGGATTAATTAACTTAATTAATTTAGTTAATTAATTAATTAACTATTTATATATATATATATATATTTAATTCTTTTTCTTTTTCATTTTTTTTAAAACGTTCTAGGGGGCGTGCCCCCCCCCCCCCGTTCAGTGGCACAGAGGCCATTCAGGGCGCGGGCGACGGGTAACGGGCGCGCCCCGTTCGGGCGCACGCCCAGGGGCATGCGGGCGTGGGCGGCACACCTGGCAGGTCGCCAGGCCGG
>NC_041382.1:62959722-62977792 GCF_002162155.2 Triticum dicoccoides | reverse complement strand
TGGCGAGGCTCCGGCGTCGAGGTGGTTTTGCAGCGGCGGGGCGGTGCGTGGTCGCCGTCGGCGCATCGAGGTTGAGCCCCTCCTCGATCCAGATGGGATCGGGAGGAGGGGGAGAGGGAGAGGCGAGTGGGGGGATCGGGGGAGCAGTGGGGGTTAGGGTTTCGGTCAGTGGACCGAGGGGATTAAGTGGGGTGGCCGGCTGGGCCAAGGGGGAGCTGGGCCGGCCTGGCAGGTCGTGGCCCAGTTGGGCCGGTGGCCTGCTGGGCCGGAGCCCCGAGGGGGTTTCTTTTCCTTTTTTTTCTCATTTGTTTTCTGTTTTAGTTCATTTAAAAGTATTTAGGCAATTTATAAAAATGTGTTTACTGCACTATAATTTCCTATGCCACTTTTGGCACAGCCCGAACATTTTAGTTTAATATTTTGAAAACTTTTGTCGTTTGATTGATTTAGGATTTAAATTTGAAACGGTTTCGAATTAACCCGAGATTAACTACAGTGAAAGGGGTGACGTGTCATCATTAGTAGGGGATTACTGTAGCTTGATTATCCGGGCGTCACAATTCTCCTCCACTACAAGAAATCTCGTCCCGAGATTTAAGAGGGGAGTAAAGGGAAAGACTAGGTTACGAAACTCTAACGATCCTTCTTGGTCTTGGTTACTCTTCTCGAAGAGGTAGATCCACTACGTTGATGTCTTCATTTCTCTGCTGCAGGTCATCATGATGAAGTCGACGTCCTTTCTTCAGAAACTCCATCATCCTACGAACACGACCAAGGGGAAAAACTCCGAAAGAACGCATATCCACAAAGCTGGGCATCTGACGGTGAACTCAATGGGAAATACACAAGGTACCCCACGAGTTGTATTTCAGTGAATTCGTTGAGTGCAATATACGATGGTACCAAAGTTTCAAACGGGTAGGCAATCATTCGATGACTAGACAGAAGCTGGAATAGGGGTTTGAACAACGAGAATAACATGGTGTTTGATTCTAGGATGAATAACGGTATAGCAATTAGCTAGTGAATCACATACAAAGCCAGGTGCAAAGGATGCATTAGAATCCGAGTTGTAAAGAAGAGTCAGGTTTCGATCCAGTGGACCTGTGGGTTATGGGCCCACCATGCGGGTTGAAAGTAGGAAGGGTGGTGACATCTTGCACAGCCGCGACAGGGAGGCATGTCAGTGAATAGCTTGTCAGCTATGCCGACAACAACATCGGTACCAAGGGCGAGGGACGAAGAGAACCATTTTCCTGCTCGTTGAACGAGGCGGACCAATAGGCAAGGTTCCCGTCCATCGGTGGTTACCGAAATGTCATCAACAATAGTAACAGGGTTTTGCTGACGGAATTGCGCACCGAGGTGTTTACATAAGCAGTGAATCATTACTACTTAGATTATATAGATCACAAGAGAGGTCAAACAAACCAATGGAAAGGAAAAGTGATTATCAGGTTTAAACAGAACAATGGAAAGGAAAATGTGTCTAAACACATATTTCAAGGGTATATCCTTACCAAGGACAAGTAGAGATTGATATCCATGACAGGATATAATGTAGAAAACTCTTTAGGTAGGGGAGAAAATTTTCAAGACATTATCCATACAGCGGTGTTTGGATAATTGATCAAGAAACATTTATCATTGGGCTTTAAATGTTCTTGTTGAAAATCAGAGTACCACCGACATGCTTCGAGACAGGATTGACAAGGTCTTCAAGCAAAGGTCAGGCTTTGGATACAAAGGATCCATCAAAAACAACTTATAGAATAAGTCTTGCAGTTTCCTCATGGAAGAATGGATAACCTTGTTAAAAAGGGAACCATAACAATAGGCCTCCGGCCAGGTGTGCTAGACACGACAGCACCTTACCGGGTCACATAAAGACCATTGTTATAACTCTTGGAAATATGTTCCAATCATCATATCTGACCGAGATTCAGATCTGATTGGTGTCAGGATATCTCGGACTCGGGGAATGAACTATGGGAGTGAGTTTCGAAACGAGAGTTCATCATTAAACTAAGGAGAGGATGTGGAGCTGGCTGGTGGACTCAGCGACAACTCATCGAGATTTCCAAAAAGATATATTCCCACAATTATGTGAACAAGGAGATATCATTTGTCAGATCAAATGATATAATGATTTATGCTCCAGCAAAACATACATATTTAAACATTGGTTGAAAGTTGCACCCGAAATATGGGCTCGATAGCACGATCAAGGTTAGAATGGTAATTTGATAACCATTGGTCTAAGAATGAACTATCGATCATTAACTTCAAAGCATTAGGGTTGCCAGAGGTACAGAATCCAAACAGCACCGTTCACTTGTTGGTACCCCGGATAGAATCAACATGGGAACCAAGAAAGAATGGTGATGGTGAGAAGTATCACTATACCAAGAATTCTTAAGAGGTGGAGTAATCCTCATGACATTCTTGACATAAAAGATGGTAATACTCCAAGGTAAAGAAGAACAATGCTGGGTAGCAAGGAACTCAAGGTATAACACAAAACACGAACAAGTTTGTGTTGGCGGGAAGGCAATAAAGTGGTTGATGATAACACAAATCATCGAGGTAAGGATGGTATTTCTCATCATGAATCCGATTGATATCCTGGAAGAGCTCACAAGGTTGATGATGATCACGACACATTTGTCGAGAGGTTACACGAAGATGTAATCGATCGACGATGACATCAAGTCAAATAAATGCTGAAGCGAAAGGTTATTGGAACCAAGGACATGACACAAACTCGAAACCAAGCTTGTTGTTCAAGGCGAATTGACATGACGATTAGGATCGACGTAAGGTTAGTTCATCGTCGAAAATTGGTGCTCCAAGAATAAGGACCAGGTAGCACAGTTAAAATTTAGCATGGTAATGATATAGCCGATCAGGCTAGGGATGACGTGATCGAGTACAAACTCGTAAGCAAAGAAGATTACTAAGAGTTGTTTAATCGCGATGCGGACTTGATTCAGTTATCGATGTCCTTGAGTGCTTAATAACTCGAAGCACGTGAAAAATTGGAATCAATGAGAATGTAGTACTTGATGGAGAACTCATAAGAAGTTATGCAGTTCCGTGACAATCTCGAGATACCAGGGGGTAATACTCGAAGACGAATCAAAGTATCGGTTGGACTGGGGTATTACTCCGCGGAAGACAAGTGCTTAAACTTGCACAAGAAATGGTATTTGAAGGAGAACATGGTCGGAACCACGATTGCATAGGATCAATTCACAGATACCAGATGATATTATATCAACGAAATAGTTATTATAACAAGAAGCTTCTATGGTAGGTCCCACATCGTGTCCATGGGCATGAACACAAAGTTCAAGGTCGACTCCCACTTCTTCAATGTATAACCTTCCATTCACCTCTCACTTTCGAAGAAGTTGTAGTGTTGAAATTTTATCTAGCAAAATACCAGAAGAGTATGACTCGTGAAAACTTTCGAGTTCACACATATTAAGGAATGCATAGGTTCAACCCGTTAGGGTATCATGGAAACATATACCACAAGCTTCAATAGTAAATACCACCAGCTCGAGAACAGAGCATGGTTGAGAAAATAGAGGATACAAATTAACAAGGCTTTATATATCCGTGGAAAGGCTCACAAGGTTATTTGAATATGAAGGACACTTTCGGATAATAATCCAACAAAGGAATTGACGGTCCACAACGGATCTGATGTGAGTATCGCTACTCAACCAGAAAAGGAAAGAATGCAAATGCATCAGGTTATAGAATCATCTGACTAATTCGAAGCATAAATGCAAAGGAATTATGAAACCAAATCGAAGGATCAGAAGCAATGCTCTGATTAGGGATGGATAAGTTGAATAGCCTTAGGGTACAATCAACAGCAATTGGATTGGTCGAGAACCAATTCCAGTTAAAAGAATGGCAGCTCAGTTGGAAAGGTAATTTATAAGGATCAATGATGATTGCGTGTATTCGCAAACATATTGAGTCAACAGACTCAAAATGATAATGACAAGGGATACCATTAAGACTACGAGACTTATGGGATTAACCATAATGCAAGTAAGCAAGAATTTCAAGAGCAATAGGCTAATCAGGATTTTCGGAAGATCGGGTAGTATTTTGAAGAACTTAGTGAAACACACAAACAACTAGGGATGGGCGGATACTCGGTAAGTGCGAGTAATTATCCATAGGGGTGTAAATGTGGATAACGAACGACAAGGCAGTAGGTACAAAGTATTCTCGGAATAATAGAGAGAATTTTCGAGGTATCTTGTAATAACAAGATCAACTGGGAATGAAGTTATGGACGACAAGTGTATGTAGCTTTCCATAGGGATTTATCGGTGGTATGGAATTGCAACGGCGAAGGGCACAATGGTCTCGGGGAAACATCGGAGAGTATTGTCAGAATTTTCTGTTGAAGCGGTCGATCATCTGTAATGAAGGGGCTCTCCGGCAGGAAGTGATAACGAGAACCTAGAGTTAGATTTCAGCAAAATCATTTAACCCGAATAGAAGAGAGATTAGAATCCCAGAGTATGGACGAGGAATAAAAGATCCTAATACCACCCAATGGCGACGTGGGCCCAGGGGCCGCACAGCCAAGTTAGTAAAACAGTTTTCGGCTTCTAGACTCAACTTCGGCCAAGGAGTTGGAAAGGGGATTCCTACAGGCAGTCGGCTCTGATACCAACTTGTGACGCCCCCGATTCAATCGTACACTAATCATACACGCAAAGGTGTACGATCAAGATCAGGGACTCATGGGAAGATATCACAACACAACTCTACAAATAAAATAAGTCATACAAGCATCATAATACAAGCCAGGGGCCTCAAGGGCTCGAATACAAGTGCTCGATCATAGACGAGTCAGCGGAAGCAACAATATCTGAGTACAGACATAAGTTAAACAAGTTGCCATAAGATGGCTAGCACAAACTGGGATACAGATCGAAAGAGGCGCAGGCCTCCTGCCTGGGATCCTCCTAACTACTCTTGGTCGTCGTCAGCGGGCTGCACGTAGTAGTAGGCACCTCCAGTGTAGTAGTCGTCGTCGACGGTGGCGTCTGGCTCCAGAGCTCCAGCATCTGGTTGCGACAACCAGAAAGAAAGGAAAGGGGGAAAAAGGGGGGAGAAAGCAACCGTGAGTACTCATCCAAAGTACTCGCAAGCAAGGAACTACACTACATATGCATGGGTATATGTGTAAGGAGGCCATATCAGTGGACTGAACTGCAGAATGCCAGAATAAGAGGGGGATAGGTAATCCTGTCGAAGACTACGCTTCTGGCAGCCTCCGTCTTGCAGCATGTAGAAGAGAGTAGATTGAAGTCCCCCAAGTAGCATCTCCAAGTAGCATCTCCAAGTAGCATCGCATAGCATAAACCTACCCGGCGATCCTCCCCTCGTATCCCTGAGGGAGAGCGACCACCGGTTGTATCTGGCACTTGGAAGGGTGTGTTTTATTAAGTATCCGGTTCTAGTTGTCATAAGGTCAAGGTACAACTCCAAGTCGTCCTGTTACCGAAGATCACGGCTATTCGAATAGATTAACTTCCCTGCAGGGGTGCACCAACTTACCCAACACGCTTGATCCCATTTGGTCGGACACACTTTCCTGGGTCATGCCCGGCCGCGGAAGATCAACACGTCGCAGCCCCACCTAGGCAAAACAGAGAGGCCAGCACGCCGGTCTAAACCTAAGCGCGCAGGGGTCTGGGCCCATCGCCCTGAGCACACCTGCACGTTGCGTGGGCGGCCGAAAGCAGACCTAGCCTAGTGGCGTTCCAGTCCAATTCGGCGCGCGCCGCTCCGTCGCTGACGTCTGAAGTGCTTCGGCTGATACCACGACGTCGGGATACCCATAACTACTCACACGTAGATGGTTAGTGCGTATAGGCTCGTAGCCGACTCAGATCAAATACCAAGATCTCGTTAAGCATGTTAAGTATCCGCGAACGCCGAACAGGGCCAGGCCCACCTCTCTCCTAGGTGGTCTCAACCTGCCCTGTCGCTCCGCCACAAGTAACAGTCGGGGGCCGTCGAGAACCCAGGCCCACCTCTACCGGGATGGAGCCACCTGTCCTTTCAGCCCCCTCATCAAAATCACTTGCGGGTACTCAATGAGCTGACCCGACTTTAGTCACCATCTGTATAGTATGTATGTATGTATAGTATATACCCGTGATCACCTCCCAAGTGATCACGGCCCGATAGTATAGCAAGGCAGACTGACAAGAATGTAGGGCCAATGATGATAAACTACCATCCTATACTAAGCATTTAGGATTGCAGTTAAGGTATCAACAGGTGTAGCAACAATGCCAGGCTATGCATCAGAATAGGATCAACGGAAAGCAGTAATATGCTACACTACTCTAATGCAAGCAGTATAGATGAGAATAGGCGATATCTGGTGATCAAGGGGGGGGCTTGCCTGGTTGCTCAGACAAGAAGGAGGGGTCGTCAACTCCGTAGTCGAACTGGGCAGCAGCAGCGTCGGTCTCGTAGTCTACCGAAGAGAAGAGGGGGAAGAAACAATAAATGTAGTGCAAACATAATCAAGACGACGCAAGACATGACAAAGAGCGGTGCTAAGTGTGTCCTAACGCAGTATGAGGTGATGCTGGCGAAGGGGGAAATCATCCGGGAAAGTATTCCTGGTGTTCCGTGTTTTTGGGCAGAGGAGCCGGAGGGGGAAAGTTGCGAGTTTGATATGTTAGGGGTGTGTGGCGGACGAACGGGTTGCGTATCCGGAATCGTCTCGTCGTTCTGAGCAACTTTCATGTTGAAAATATTTTAATCCGAGTTACGGATTAAAAGATATGATTTTCTAAAGATTTTATTAATTTCTGGAATTTATTTAATTATTTAATTAATTCGGAAAATGGATTTATGACGTCAGCATGACGTCATGCTGACATCAGCAGTCAACAATGGTTGACTGGGTCAAACTGACGCGTGGGTCCAATGGGACCCACCTGTCATGCTCCATTAGGTTAATTAGGATTTACTTAAACTAATTACTGTTTAGTTAGACTAACAGGTTAATTAGATTAATTAAGCAGGATTGATTAACTTAATTAATTTAGTTAATTAATTAATTAACTATTTATATATATATATATTTAATTCTTTTTCTTTTTCATTTTTTTTAAAACGTTCTGGGGGGCGTGGGCCCCCCCGTTCAGTGGCACAGAGGCCATTCAGGGCGCGGGCGACGGGTAACGGGCGCGCCCCGTTCGGGCGCACGCCCAGGGGCATGCGGGCGTGGGCGGCGGACCTGGCAGGTCGCCAGGCCGGCGTGGGCGAGGCCAGCACGGGCCGGCCGGTGAGCGAGCGGCGGCGAGCACGGCCCCGTGTGGGCGGGCGCGCATGAGCGCGCGGCAGGGCTGCAGCAGGGAGGCCGCGCACGGCGAGGATGACTCGGGCGCGGGGGCTCGGCGCAGAGGGCGCGCGGGGCACGGTGAGCGCGTGCGGGCGCCGGCGAGGCGCCGGCGTGCCGGAGCGCAGACGGCGCGGTGAGCGAGCGAGGGGGAGAGAGGAGAGGTCGGGGCTCACAAGGGGGAGTAGGGAACGGGGCAGTGTGCTCGACGGAGTTAGGGGAGGTCCGACGAGGAAGATATGGCGAGGCGGCGGCAGTCCGGTGAGGGAGGTCCGGCGGAGAAGCTCCGGGCGGCGGCGACGGGGTCGGGGTTGACGCGTCCAGGTCAGGGACGAGGAAGTAGGCTGGCGAGGCTCCGGCGTTGAGGTGGTTGTGCAGCGGCGGGGCGGTGCGTGGTCGCCGTCGGCGCATCGAGGTTGAGCCCCTCCTCGATCCAGATGGGATCGGGAGGAGGGGGAGAGGGAGAGGCGAGTGGGGGGATCGGGGGAGCAGTGGGGGTTAGGGTTTCGGTCAGTGGACCGAGGGGATTAAGTGGGGTGGCCGGCTGGGCCAAGGGGGAGCTGGGCCGGCCTGGCAGGTCGTGGCCCAGTTGGGCCGGTGGCCTGCTGGGCCGGAGCCCCGAGGGGGTTTCTTTTCCTTTTTTTTTCTCATTTGTTTTCTGTTTTAGTTCATTTAAAAGTATTTAGGCAATTTATAAAAATGTGTTTACTGCACTATAATTTCCTATGCCACTTTTGGCACAGCCCGAACATTTTAGTTTAATATTTTGAAAACTTTTGTCGTTTGATTGATTTAGGATTTAAATTTGAAACGGTTTCGAATTAACCCGAGATTAACTACAGTGAAAGGGGTGACGTGTCATCATTAGTAGGGGATTACTGTAGCTTGATTATCCGGGCGTCACAGTGTGTTCGGCTAAAGGATTATTTACTTGGTCGGAGGTACGGTTGCTGCTCAGGCCTACGTCCTCGGTAGTATCTGGACACTCTATTTGGGGTCCGAAGAATGATTTTTACATATCCTCGTGCGTCAGGCCGAGGAAATTCTAAATAGTACGCGACCCTTCTGGGTTGAACTCCCACATGCGGAGGGGCCGACGTTTGCAAGGCTGGACTTGACGAACCAGCATGACTTGCGCCACTATAATCAAACTGAAATCTCCTTCGAAGAGATTTTGGATGCGGCTTTGCAGTACAGGCACGTCCTTGGCAGGACCCTAGCTCAGCCCTCTACTAATCCATGACATCAGTTGTGGTGGAGGGCCTGAGCGGAAAGCAGGGGCGGCCACCCACTTGGCACTTCTGGGAGCTGTGATGTAAAACCACTCATGTTGCCATAATCCGGACACCTCTGGAAAGGAACCTTTGGGCCACGGAGCTCCTGCTATCTTGCTTATTAATGCGCCTCCGCACGCTGCATACTGCCCTTCGACCATCTTCGGCTTCACGTCAAAGGTCTTGAGCCACAGGCCGAAGTGAGGGGTAATGCGGAGGAAGGCCTCACACACGACAATGAATGTCGAGATGTGGAGAAAGGAGTCCGGGGCTAGATCGTGGAAATCTAGCCCGTAATAAAACATCAACCCCCTAACGAAGGGATCCAGAGTGAGGCCCAGTCCTTGGAGGAAGTGGGAGATGAACACGACGTCTTCGTTCGGTTCAGGAGTAGGGACGACCTGCCCTCGGGCAGGCAGCCGATGTGAAACCTCGGCGGTCAGGTATCTGGCCTCCCTCAACTTCTTGATGTCTTCTTCCGTAATGGAGGAGGGCATCCATCGGCCTTGAAGGAAAGATCCGGACATGATTAAAGGTCTGGAGCACCTGACCTGGGCTTTGGGTGTTAGAACTCGAGGCAGGGGAAGGATTCGATTGAGCACGAGAGGGAAAAAAGTAAAAGCCTTGTCCCTTTATAAAGAGGGTGAATGTCATGCGTCCTCTCCGTAGCCGTTTGGGACTTGCATATAATCTAGGAGTCCTAGACACGGTTGGGTTACCCACGCCCGTATTGATGAGATTCCCGTAATAAGGGGACTCGATCTCTGCTTCGACGAGACGTGTCAAAACACTGCGTCGCGTTATGTGCGGGGCTAGTTAAAGGAAACAGTTCAAATAATCACCGGGCCACGGCTTAATGTCATGTTGCCAAAACAAGTCAGTAAATTAGATTTGTGAAAATACTATTCTCTCTACGGTGGTATGTGGAACTTATTTTGCAGGGTCGGACACTATCCTTATATTCAAATTCTTCCGTGGTATATTCGGAGGAGGAACCCGCCTTGCAATGCCGAAGACAATACTGCGCGCCGGACTCATCGTCATTGAAGCCTGGTTCAGGGGCTACTGTGGGAGTCTTGGATTAGGGGGTCTCCCGACAGCTGGACTATCTCCATTGGCCGGACTGTTAGACTATGAAGATACAAGATTGAAGACTTCGTCTCATGTCCGGATGGGACTCTACTTGGCGTGGAAGGCAAGCTAGGCAATACGGATATGTGTATCTCCTCCTTTGTAACCGACCTTGTGTAACCCTAACCCTCTCCGGTGTCTATATAAACCGGAGGGTTTTAGTCCGTAGGACAGAACAACTACAACATACAATCATACCATAGGCAGCTTCTAGGGTTTAGCCTCTCTGATCTCGTGGTAGATCTACTCTTGTACTACCCATATAATCAATATTAATCAAGCAGGACGTAGGGTTTTACCTCCATCAAGAGGGCCCGAACCTGGGTAAAACATTGTGTCCCCTGCCTCCTGTTACCATCCGTCTTAGACGCACAGTTCGGGACCCCCTACCCGAGATCCGCCGGTTTTGACACCAACAATAGATATCCGCCAGGCCAGCCGTGGCCATAGACCAACTTAGGCCAAAATCCTAACCTTGGGGGAGTATGTACTTCCCACCGACATTACATTTATGTTTACACACTCATTGCTAGATGTCGGTGCTCATACTTTTTCATTTGTATCATCCATGCTAGTTTATTTCCTTTTTATGCTTTCTTCTTGTGTGTTTAATAAACCTTAAGAAAAACCCAAAAAATTAGTTGTAGCTTTTAATCAGTTTAATTTCCATGCTTGTAGTAGTAATTAAAAAGAATACCCAAAAATATTTCTTGTTCTTCTTTTGCTTGTTGGGAGCTTCCCCGTGTAAATTGTTTTTTAGAGTAGCATGCTTGGCAGTGTGAGATGCTATTTGTTTATTCAGCTGCACAGTGACTACTCTTGTCCTCACCTCACGTACCACACATAGGTTGATTTTTTATTCCGGCAACACAGCGCAGCAACCTGTCTAACGCATGGCAGCGAGCGCCTACCTCGGGCTTCCGCCCAAAAAATGAGCAGCGCGTGGATGTTTCTAATCCTATGGAATCAATACTACCAGACCAGCTTTCGTATGAAACACTAGTCACCTTTCCCGTGTTCCGAACGGTTGGAAGGGAAAGAATACCGTAGGAATTGTGTTCCTACGAAAATCCTGCACCAAACATGTGAACCGAACGCAGCCTTAGCTGTTCTTAATCTAATGTCCCTGGTAAAAATAAAGCCATGCCAGTGTTATAAGCCATGACAAGTTTATCCAAATGTTTTTGCCTGTAATTGTTTGAGACTCTGACTGTTTCCTCTGTGCCTTTTTGTGCAAACAGGGATATCCAATTCAACTGGTTGCTGTTGTGACCTTTTGGTGCACTACGCAAAACTCTTCTTAAAAGAAGTGACTTTTGTGCTGTTTAACTGGAATGTCAGAATGGAACAGTTGGTTCATTTTGGTGGAACTGCACAAAGGGAGATCTGTGTTCCAATCCTCATCATCCATATTGGCGCCATAACGATTTGTGCACCCGCGGGTACACGTGAGTGCTTTATCATCTCTTATGGGACTACATGAATAAGATTGTTTTTCTCAGGTTGGTACGGGCCTAAGGCCTTCATCCATATTAGTTTGATGTCATCCCTATTTGTATCGTGCTACTGTCATGAGAAACTCCTTTATCTTTGCACGTTAAAGTTTTGCAACCTATGATAAATGGCAATGCTTTGAGTGTTGAGTTGAGCTAATTGGCACTGATTAATTAAACTAATACCTCTTTTTAAGCAAGACTACTATGTTGCTAACTTCACCCATTAAGATAATGAGGGTGCTTCTATTTGTTAGTGTATGTTTCATCAACTAGTCCCACTATTACAGTAATCTCACTCTCTCAATATATGTGCCAACAGGGATGCTCGATTTTGGTGGAACTGCACAAAAACTTTGGGTGCTTCATTGCCTCGACAGCTTCCGTCCTTTCCTGTCAGTCGCTGATCTCCGCTTGCTTTCTTCCTTTGCTGTCAGTCGCTTGGCTTATCTCGGCTTCCAGTCAAAGGAAATAGTAATTGATATGCTACCTCACACAGGTTGGTACTGGTCTTTATCCTGATTATTGTGCCTGTCATATGTATTGGTAATTTGGTATTGTGCTACTGTTTGCCGATTTCATAAAGGAGTAATTTGGAGCCTGAACTCGCAGGCAAATCATTACATCGGGTGATTTCAGTAGAACTGCACAAAATGATCAGATGGACAGGTACTTATGCTGCTGCTATGTACTCCAAAGTTCACTCAGACAAGCATCGATGTTGACAAGAAGTGCCTATATTCATTCGAGTATCAACCGGCGTCAACCAATTGTCAAACTCCAAGTATTAGGAGAGTGAACGCCAAAAATATTGCTTGGTGCATAGCCTAGAAAAACACTGTCCAGTCTTTGGTCCCAACTTGTGCCTTTTGGTTATCGGCACATATGGTAGCGAACTATATGGTATGGAGTCTAAAGATTCCAAACAAGTTGGTTGACGCGTATATTCATCTGGCACTTAATCAGTCTGCACGCCAAGGATGCTCCATTTCAGTTGAACTGCACAAAAAATTTGGGTTTCATTTTCTCAACCGCCTCCTTTCTCATTTGCAATGTAGAATTTTGGCGAGATACAAGACCAAGATGAGCCAGTAAACTAGTTGGATGAAAGTAGTGGCCAAGTTGCTCAAACCTCCCTCGGCACGAGGCCACTATTTTAGGATAAACCTACAAGAAAAGTTCAGATTGTTTGTGCTGCCTCTTATGTACTCGAAAGTTTACTCGTAAGAACTAATTTTAGCAAGAAGTACCTCTAATTGAACATCATTTACCAGTCTGTACCCTAGGTAATTAAAGTTCGTCCATGGATCATATTGGCTGTGATCTCAATCATTTGGATCCATAAACATATTGAACATGTGTATATCTGAATCTTTTTGTGAATTATGTATGAATATTGTCGTGTGATCTATCAATCATTTGGATGCATAGATATGCTGAGCTTGTGTATATATGAATCTTTTGAGTTGTTGATAGTGAATGTTGGCTATGAATATGAACGTGTCCTGTGAACCTGAGTTTGATATGAATGTTTACCTTTTCTGTTGTATTTGTGTGTGAACTTGTTAGTATGCCTACTGTGGGGTATAAAACGCAGGTCTCTTATAAAAGTAATGATGTGTCCAATTTATGTTTTTCCTTCTAACCACATTATATATATTTATATTATTACTATTATCGTATATTTTATAGAGACTTATATATACATTATAAAAACATCCCACGTGTTATTAACTTATAAAAGTAAATGTTTAACGGAAGTTGGCAAGGAAAATCCTGGTTGTTTTTTACTCACAGGCAAGGAAAATCCTGGAGATTGCGTACAAAAGCTTGCGAAGATTTTAAGGACCAATTTAATAATAATGCGCTCATTTTTATTTTGAGCAATAACTCGCTAATTTCTTAATTATATATAATGTGCCTCTCCGGTTTATTCTTTGATATTAATTGCTCCTTCTAACATAACATTATATATATAACGAGCCCACCTAATACGTGTATTTCAAGGAAGTGCAAATGGGCTGGGATTTCTTAGAAACTATAAATGGGCCTGATTGACGCGAAATTATTTGTTCACCCAGCCCAGAAAATGGACTGTACATTCTAGAAAACATGGGTTAAATATATGCCACATTTTTGCAGGCTGAAATGTGGGCCAATAGGTCGAAGCCTACGCAGAGCTGTCAACTTGGTCAACAAATGATTGTGTCATCCACAGCCATTGGATTTATATCCAATGGCCGACATGCACCTTCAATCTCTCGTCTTCTTCCTCCAACGTCACCGGGACCGCCTGGTCCGGCCTCCAGCGGCTAGCAGCTCTGCTTAGCACGTATCGCTGCGAAGCGCTACCCCACCACCGGCCAGGCTATCCCTCCACCCCTCGACACCTCCTGTTATTCTCCACAAACTACAGCCCCACGCTGCAACAGAACCAGTTATAACCCTTCTCCTCCTATCAATCTGCGACTCAAATGGCGTGTTTTCCCATCTCCGAGTCGTTCCCGTCCGGGGCCTCACCGTCGTCCACTGCCTCGCTGCGTTCGGTGCGGCGTGGTCAACAAACGAGAGTCATCCGAAGAGGACTGTACGTGGAGAGCCTGATGGCTGGGACCCACGAGGTCCATGGTCGCACGCAAGGAAAGTTCCTCCTTATTAAGCTGAAAAAATGTTTCCTCCACCTGATAGCTGGGACCCACCAGATGTATCTTCGCACGGAAGGAAGTGCCTCCTTGTTTTGTGAAAAAAATTATTCATCCCGTTGACAATTGGGACCCGTCAGATTTGGTGACTGACTTGTGGGCCTACTAAGCGGACGTGTACGCATGGCTTTGTCAACTTAATCAACAAATGATTCTAGCAGCTGGACCGTTGGATGTTAATCCAACAGCCGTGCTCCTTCTTCAACCTCTGTTCTTGCTCCTGTCTCCCATGGGCGGCACCGCGGCTGTCTTGCCACGCACCCGAACCAGTGAAGTTTCCCACTCCTCTCCATCTACGACTCCACTGCCCCGTCTTCCCCATCTCTGGGTCATTCCAGTCTGGGTGCGCTCGGCACGGTGTGGTCAACGTGGTCAACAACCGAGAGTCATCAGAAGATGACTGTACATGAGAGGCTGACAGTGGGGATGCACCACGCCCATGGACGCATGCATGCAACGGAACACGGCGAGGTCAATGTGGTCAAGGCACGACTTCCATCGGAAGTATACTGTACGTGGAGAGTCTCAGCTGGGTCCACGGCCGCAGCAAGTAAGTGCCTCCTTATTACGCGGAAAATAATGATTCCTCCAACTGACAGCAAAAAATCGTTTACCCCCTGACTATTGGGACCCACCTAACAGGCCATCATATTTCATGAAAAAAATGTTCCCCCCGCTGTCAGCTCGGACCCACCGGAAGTGCCTCCTTATTACGCACAAAAAAATGAATACTCCCTCGGCTAGCTGGGACCCACCTTGGTGGGAGGCTGACTTGTGGGCCTACTAAGTTGACGGGAACGAAGGGCTTTGTCAACTTAGTCAATATGAACGATTATAGCTCCAGTGACCGTACGATGTCCATCCAACGACCGTAGTGCTTCTTCAACCTCTGGTCTTCTTGCTCCAGTCGCCCAATGCAGCGCCGGTCGTGCCGCATGCTCCTGCCTCCCGTGGCCGGCTGTGCTGCCGCGGAGGCCTCACCGCCCCCTACTATTCCCATCGCTGGCCAGGCCCTGCGGCGACGGCAGCCTCACACCACAACCGAACCAGTGAACCCTCGTACTCCTCTTCGCGCGGGCTTCCACTGCCGCGTCTTCCTCGGCTCCACGTCGTCCCCTAGGCCTCGCCGTCGTCCACCGCCATGGTGCTCTCCGTGCGGCGTGGTCAACGTGGTCAAGGAATGACTTCCATCGGAAGAGTACTGTACGTGGAGAGGCTGACAGCTGGGTCCATGGCCACAGCCCAGTTTTTTAGTGATTTGCCAAGTAAGTCGCTTTGTCAGGCCTGTTGGGCTGCAAATCATTCAAGACGAGGAGAGCTTTCATTCGGCTGGCTGAGAAAATGGCCCATTAGTAATAAGAAATGGGTTGTACATTTTTAAAACACATCAAACCGGCAATTAGTTTCAAATATCTTTTTTTTCATTTTGAGATTTTAAATTACATTAATTTTTATGCATGGAGAATTAGTTGGATTTTATATTGATATACATTTATTTTTAAAATCAGTTTGAATGTGAGTCGAAATTTCAGGATTAAAAACAGTTCAGACCGCACCGAAATATGCAAATTTTCGTATAAATTTTTAACCATGGCCATAATATGGGTTGTAATGCTAACAAAAAGAAGATGGGCTCCAAAAAAACCTTAATAATTAGCAAATGGGCTGTAAATTATTAGAAATAATGGCAGATGGGTTGTATGCTATTTTCCATAGATTTGAGGTTTTCCTAAAAAAGGTTAACGCACAAGCAGTGACTGTTGGATGACCATCCAACGGCCGCTGTGCTTCTTCAATCTCTGCTCTTCCTGCTCCAGTCGCTCAAACAAGCGTCGGCGGGACTACATGCTCCCTCCTCCCCGCGGCCGGCTCTGCTGCCGTGCAGGCCTCACCGCCCCACCGTACTCCCATCGCTGGCCTAGCCATCCCTCTACTCACCCACACCTGCTGTTATTCTCCGGTGACGGCAAACGAACTAGTAAACCCTCGTACAGTTGTACTCCCCTCCACATGGGAAATAACTGCCGAGTCTTCCCTGCCTCCCTGTCATTCCCTTCCTAGGCCTCACCGTCGTCCACCGCCCTGGTGCTCTCGGCGCGGCCTGGTCAACGTGGTCAACGACCGACATGCATCTGAAGTGGACTGTACGTGGAGAGGCCGACAGCTGGGTCCACGGCCGCACGCAAGGAAATGCCTCCTTATTACGCGCAAAATAATGACTCCTCCACCTGACATCAAGGACCCACCAAAAGGGCCTCTGTATTTCGTGAAAAAAATGTTACCGCCGCAGACAGCTCGGACCCACCAGCTATATATTCGCACGCAAGGAAGTGCCTCCTTATTACGCACAAAAAAATGAATACTCCCCCTGTTCGCTGGGACCCAGTATAGTGGCAGGCTGACTTGTGGGCCTACTAAGTTGACGGGGACGGAGGGCTTTGTCAACTTAGTCAATATGCATGATTCTAGCTCCAGTGACCGTACGATGTCCATCCAATGGCCGTAGTGCTTCTTCAACCTCTGGTCTTCTTGCTCCAGCCGCCCAAACCAGCGCCGGTCGTGCCTCGTGCTCCTGCCTCCCGTGGCCGGCTGCGATGCAGCGGAGGCCTCACCGCCCCCTACTACTCCCACCGCTGGCCAGGCATCCCTCTACTCACCCACACCCCCTGTTATTCTACGGCGACGGCAGCCTCACACCGTAGCGAACCAGTGAACCCTCGTACTCCTCTACGCGTGGGCATCCACTGTCGCGTCTTCCCCGGCTCCGCGTCGTCCCCTTCCTAGGCCTCGCCGTCGTCCACCGCCCTGGTGCTCTCGGCGCGGATGGTCAACGTGGTCAATGAACGGCTTCCATCGGACGTGGACTATACTTGGAGAGGCTAACAGCTAGGTCCACGACCGCAGCAAGGAAGTGCCTCCTTATTATGTGCAAAATAATTATTCCTCCACCTGACAGTGGGGACCCACCGGACGGGCCACCATATTTCGCGAAAAAAACGTTTGCCCCTGACTGCTGGGACCCACCAGCTACATCTTCGCACGCAAGGAAGTGCGTCCGGGCAAAAAAAACGATTCGCCCCCTGATTACTGGGACCCACCAGCTACATCTTCGCAGACAAGTGTCTGACAGTCGGGACCCACCTGGTCGAAGCGTACGTAGTGTTGTCATTCTGGTCGCGAACGTGTACGTACATATATAGTGGTGGATGTAGAGGCGCGCACGTGTCGTAGTAGAGGCGCGTACGTGTCGTAGTAGAGGCGCGCACGTAGCATGTACACGTATGTACAGCAGCCAGGGTGCAAGAAAGAAAATACGGCCACGTATGTGTACATACTGGCGGGGTCTCGAACGCCTACTCGCACATACGTACGGCCAGGGCTCGTGTACATGGCTGGGTCGGAACGTAGAAACAGCGTCATCGTCGTGTTCATGGGGAGGCAACGAAATGCGTCGTGTTCATGGGGAGGCAACGGAATGCGCCGTGTTCATTGCGAGGCAATGGAACGCGTGGGAGCCAACCGGCTGGTTCGGAACGGAATGCGTGGTCGTGTTCATCGGGAGGGCTTGGACGGAACAGGCGATGGAAACGAGGCCTGGCGTACTGCACAACGGAGGAAACAGACCTCCTACATTCGGAACAGGGTCCTGTTGATCAGGAGGGGTGTGGCATACCGCAAAACGGAGGAAACGGACCTCCTACGGTCGAAACGAGGATCCTGTTGATCGGGAGGGGTCTGGCGTACCGCAAAATGGACGAAACAGACCTCCTATGGTCAAAACGGGGGTCTTGTTGATCGGGAGGGGTGTGGCGTACCGCAAAATGGAAGAAACGGACCTCCTACGGTCGAAACGGGGGTCCTGTTCATCGAGAGGGGTGTGGTGTACCGCAAAACAGGACTCCACGGGATACTGCTCATCTGCACCGTCGACCTCCTCTAGCCTCCACGGGCTACCGTCGACCTCCTCTAGCCTCCACGGGCTCCTGTTCATCCAGCCTCCACCGCGTGCTACTCCACCGGCTACTGTTCAACCACCCCTCCACGGGCACCCCTCCACCGTCTACTATTCAT
>NC_041382.1:62956136-62959417 GCF_002162155.2 Triticum dicoccoides | reverse complement strand
CCAGAGGCAGCATCGATCGGCTTCAGTTAGCACCAGTAGCGAAGGAATCGCTCGATCGGGTTCAGTTAACAGCCATCGATCGATCGCTCGGGTTCAGTAACGCGTAGCCTGCAGTGCAATCGCTTGGGTTCAGTTAGAGCCCAACGCCTCGCTCGGGTTCAGTTAGAGCCAACGCCTCGCACACACGCATGTATGTGTACAAGAGAAACGTGCATCGCTCGGCCCCCGACCTCCCACCATAACCGGGAACTCCCCGAAATTTTCCTCGCCCTTGCTTCTACCATGGTTTTTTCCATCATGGACGGTCCAAAGAATGTCATGCGGCTGCGTCTCCGGCCCGCCCAGGACGGAAAGCCCATTTCCTGTCATGATTTTTTGTCATAGAAGTAGGAGCCCACCACATCTATGATGATACCGGGTTTTGTCACAATTATCGTCATAGAAGTGTCATATGTATGACAGAAAAAAATTCGTTCGGCCCAAAATGTCACGGATGTGTCTTTTTTTGTAGTGATAGCAGTAGACCCTACTAAGGTTTAGTCGTCACTGAGTGGTTGGCACCCACCTCAGTTGGAGAGATCCGCAGGTATCTTGGACTCGCGGGATATTATCGGAGGTTCATTGAGAATTTCTCTAAGATTGTGAAGCCTATGACGGAGTTGTTGAAGAAGGACACCAAGTTCAAATGGACAGATGGATGTGAGGCAAGTTTCCAGGAGTTGAAGAAACGTTTGGTTACAGCCCCAGTGCTGATTCTGCCGGATATACACAAGGATTTCCAAGTGTATTGCGATGCATCTCGCTTAGGACTTGGAGGCGTGCTTATGCAGGACGGAAGAGTTGTTTTGTATGCCTCACAACAGCTTTGACCGCATGAGTTGAATTATTCCACGCATGATTTGGAGTTAGCAGCTTAGTGCAGGCACTCAAGACCTGGAGACATTTTCTTATTGGGAATCATTGTGATGTGTACACGGATCATAGGAGTTTGAAGTACATTTTTACACAGGAGTTGAATCTCAGGCAAAGGAGATGGTTGGAGCTTATAAAGGATTATGATATGAAGCTATATTATCATCCAGGGAAGGCCAATGTCGTAGCAGACGCTTTGAGCTGGAAGAGTTATGCCAATACCCTCGTAAGCGGAGGATTGCCAACGGAGTTAGCTGAAGATCTTAGGGAGCTTCGTTTGGAGATATTCCCTAGAGGTTTTGTCGCCACAATGGAGGTTCAATCAACATTGTTGGGAAAAATTCGAGAAGCTTAGAAGGATGGTAAGGAAATTGCTGAGATAAAGGAGAAGATGAGCAAAGAAAAGGCCAAGGGTTTTCGTGAGGATGAGAACGACACCTTGTGGTTTGAGGACCGTGTATATGTGCCCAATAATGCAGAGATCAGGAAGTTGATACTTCGGGAAGCTCGTGACTCTCCATACTCGATACACCCCGGAAACACCAAGATGTATTTGGATTTGAGGGAACGTTTCTGGTGGACTGGTACGAAGAAGGATATTGTCGAGTATGTAGCCACATGTGATGTATGTCAGAGAGTGAAAGCAGAACATCAGAAGCCAGCAGGATTACTGCAACCTATGTTGATACCCGAATGGAAGTGGGATAAGCTTGGCATGGATTTCATCACCGGATTACCCAGGACCTGAACGGGATACGATCCTACTTGGGTAGTAGTGGATCATTTGACCAAAGTGGTCCACTTTATCCCAGTGAAGACCACCTATACAAGTGCAAAGTTGGCCAAGATATACATGACCAGGATCATATGTCTGCATGGAGTTCCAAGGACTATCGTATCAGATAGGGGAACACAGTTTACTTCAAAGTTTTGGCACCAGCTGCACCAGACCTTGGGCACTAGGCTGGAGTTCAGTACAGCTTTTCATCCGCAGACAGATGGACAGACAGAGAGAGTCAATCAGATTCTGGAGGACATGTTGAGGGCTTGTGCGCTAGATTATGGATCTAGTTGGGATGATAATTTTCCCTATGCAGAGTTCTTATACAGCAACAGTTACCAAGTCAGTCTGAAGATGGCACCCTTTGAAGCTTTGTATGGAAGAAGGTGTAGAACACCGTTGATGTGGGATGAAGTTGGAGACCGACAGTTGTTTGGACCCGATTTGATCAAAGAGTCCAAAGAGAAGGTTAAGTTGATTCGAGATAGACTGAAGGTAGCTCAGTCCAGGCAAAAAAGTTATGCAGACTCGAAACACAAGGAGGTAGTCTATGAAATCGGAGATAGAGCCTATCTTCGTGTGTCATCTCTGCGAGGAGTTAAACATTTTGGAGTTAAGGGAAAGTTAGCCCCAAGATTTGCAGGATCATACCGAGTTTTGGAACGTATGGGAGAAGTAGCGTAAAAGTTGGAGTTACCCGAAGGACTGTCAGGAGTTCATGATGTGTTTCACGTTTCCCAGTTGAAGAAGTGTCATGCAGAAATGGCTGATATTCCTCTGAGAGATATAGTGCCCCTGGAAGCAATTCAGTTGGATAGTAATCTGACCTATGAGGAGAAACCAGTCAAGATTCTCGAGTTTGCCACCCGAGTCACACGCAGCAAGGTTATCAAGTTTTGCAAATTTTAGTGGAGCCACCATACCGAGGATGAAGCCACTTGGGAATGAGAGGATGATCTACGAAAAGACCACGCACACCTATTTTCTAGCCAACCTGAATCTCAAGGGTGAGATTCACCTTAAGGGGGGTAGGTTTATAACATCCCAAATTTACAATTTGGAATGGTATACATAGGTCATCATGTGCATATCATATTTCTATTTGCATTTTGGTTTTGTGATCCTAAAATCCTAAGCAACTCAAGGACCCACGGAGAGAGTTGGGGATTTTATTATTTTCATATTTGAATTTTTCTCAAATATTGAAAAGTGGATCATTTTGGTTTTATTATTTTTCTCTCCGAAAATATTTCATATTAAAAATATATGAGAGGGGATAATATGACTTCTCCAAAATAAATGAAATATTGGAGGAAAATATTAAAATCAAATAAATATTTTATTTGGATTTTATCGCTATTTTATTTGAATTAGAGAAAAAATATTTTTTTCAAAATTGCATTTTAGGCCAGAAAAATGATCACTTTGTTCTAAATATTTTATTTAGGCGGTGAAAATTTGTTTGGGCATTTTTAGATTTTATTTAATTAATTAGGATTTTTCTCGGCGGAACCTTTTAAAAAACTTTCAAACCGACCTAACGGGCCATGCCCGAGCCGAACTCCGCCCGGCCAGGCTTTATAAGCCA
>NC_041382.1:62951181-62955675 GCF_002162155.2 Triticum dicoccoides | reverse complement strand
TTTTTTCGCCGGTTTTCGTCGGTTTTATTTTCGATAAAAACCTAGATCGGTTTTTTATTAGTTTGTGTTTTATTTCGGTTTTTTCTGTTTAGTTTATTTAACGAACGTCCGTTCGTTTAGATCTATTAGCGAACGATTTTTGTTAGATTGGTTCTGTTAGCGAATGTTTGTTCGTTAGTTTTTTCTTTTTATTTTCTTTTTCGGCCAGGGACCTATCCATGATTATTTTTATCGTAGATTAGCCCCTAATCTTCAAACCCTCGCCGTTTCTTAACCGTTTGTCCAAATCAGTGAAACCAATGCCAAAATATTCGTCTCGAACCCCTCTTTCCGTTTAATCAACTTGAACATGGTTTTGACAAATTTAAAATTTGGTTTCAAGCAGATTTGTCTGCGAAGTGCTTTTGACCGTAGTTTCAGTTCCGTAGCTCCGATTCGATCGTTTCTTTTTGCAAATCGAACCTCTTCAGTTGAACTTTCAGTTTGGATCTTCTTATTTGAAGTTTTCCCCTTGCATATTTGCTTTAGTGCTTATGTATGCTATTGTTTGTTTGCGATAGAATTCCCAGAGTTCGCAACGTGCTACTACGAGTCACTAGGTTTTGCGGATCATCGGCAAGGCAAGTAACACGTTGATCATACCCCTTTATTACCCTGTTTTTTATGCATTAGTTTCAAATTATACATTTGCTATATTTCCAAGTTGTCAAGCATGCTTGGTTTGGTTATACATTGTGCAATGTGGTGCTTAGTTAACGTTTGGTTTATTTGTGTTGTGGTGTTTAGTTAACTGTTTGGTTCAATTCTGCAATGCGATGTTCAATAGTTGTGGGTGCATTCTATTATTGTATACCATGTGAGGAATAAATTGAATTTGGTTGTAGTAAATACATGAGAAACAAATACAATTGCTACAATTGGCTCTAGTTAACTGTTTGGTTAACTGTCTGATCTTCTATTAGGAGTATGTTATATTATGCAATGTGGTGCTCAGTTAATGTTGGTTCATTTGTTGTGGTGTTTAGTTAATTGCTTGGTTCAATTCTGCAATGTGATGTCCAATTGTCGTGGGTAGAATTTTGTATTATTGTGCATGTGAGGAATAACTCGAATTTGGCTGCACTTAATACATGAGAAACATATACAGGTGCTATATTTACTAGTTCTTAATCATACTTGGTTTGGATAAATGGGTTTTCCATGTGGCTTGAATTAATCTGATGAATCAGCAATGTGCTTATTTTTCATCAACATATTTTACTGATAGCATGCGAACCCTTACTTAGCCTGATGACTAACTACCTTATATGTGTTGCGGGGAAACAATGGGAATCATTGAGGTTTACAATCGAGGTTAGCATGTGTATGATCCATTGTCTAATAGCATATTATTGTGCAATTGCAGGAACCATTCTAATATTTTAGTTTTGAACAATTTGGACTTGCACATGTAGGTCCTGCTGTCAGATGTTTTGACCCACCGTTCGACCCTTTTTGCAGATGGGGAAATGAGTTGTCCATGAATATCAATCAAATCAAGAAACTCAGAAAGATTGTTAGGATAAAGAAATTAGCGATAAAAACAACAAGATCTTTGTATGCACAATGAAGAAGACATTAGTTCACTACAAGATGGTACTAACTATTATACCTTGCCTTTTTTTATTCCTTTGCCCCATTTCCAATATAGAGAAGATATTTATGCACATCCTTATTTTCAGGCTTTTCCAAATCAGTTCACTGATGATTACCTCTCAACCCACATCTATGGTCAAGAGGCGAGGAAGGTTTTCATACAACACCCACGGTTCAACGAAGTGTTCCTGAAGAGGACGGAGGACGGATGGTCAATCATCCACAGGCACTAGCCTAAAGTTGCAAAGACCTTCAACATGAATGAAGGCTCAATATTCGCCTTCCGCTTCAGTAGTTTTTCAGATGAGATGCATTTGTCTATATACCGTCTATGATGCTAATTTCGAAAGGTTCTATATGTTGCATGTGAAACTTGGTGCTGGTGTAGTTGCGTAATGGGGTAGCTGAGTGCTGAAGCTATATCATGTTGTACTTTGATGTATTTCAATTATGAAATTCTGCTTCCTTAATATGGAAATGAAATATATTATGTGCTTAATATGAATGTCAATTAGATTAATAAATGGATTATTAATAATAGGGCTTGCTAATGGCAAATTAGCCTGCTAATTGGTTTGCTATTGCAAACGGTTGTTGAAAAAATACCGTGGACAATGACCTCAGGTAACGCACACAGTTTTTAGAAATAAACCGTGTTGGATCAATGAACAATCACACGACTTTCTCTTGAAAACTATTTGCGTTAGGCCACCTTGCATAAATGTTTACCACATAAAAATTATGTGTGATGGACAGTCTTTGCCACACAGTTTTTTCTATGGACCGTGTGTGATACATTCAATAACGCAAATGAATTAACGGGAAAGATTATGTGTGATGTACCTCTGAACGAAAATGTTTTCCTTGGAGCAACTGTGTGGGATGTACATACGAACGGAAATGTTTAGCGGGGACTCACTGTGTGCGATGTACTTACGAATGGAAACAATTTCATCGTATACTTGTATTCTTTTAGCTTTACTGTACATATTTCCGTATTTGAGCGCTCGCCGGTTGCACACGACCTCATTTTGCCGAGCGTGTGTGCCAGGAGGGCATATCCCCGACGGTTTCTGGGCCGTGTGGGAAGGACGCCCCTATCACCCACACTCACTAGGCGACAGTTCCAAATGCCGTTGCGGAAAGGGGTTAAAAACCGTTTGTATAGGACCGACGCGTACCAGTGAGTGCTTTACTTATATCTTTTTGAGCACGGCGGTGCTTGTATTTTGAAGAAATAGATGAAATCTCATACTTCACTTATATATTTTTGAGACTTGATAATAGTAGTGGCAATTTGCACAAGATATGTATTTGGTCCCAATGTGATGAATATTCAAGAAGAATATAATAAAAACTTTCATGTAGATCATTGGATGTGATAAGTTTGATTCCTTGCAATAGTTTTGCAATATGGAGATGATAACATGTGAATTATGCTAGTGAGTAACTGTGGTTTAGAAAGAATATTGATGTTAAGGTTTGTGATTCCCTATGCATGCACGTAAAGTCAATAGCTATGCAACGAAGTTACATCCTACTTATGATGCATTATTCAGTGTTAGTTATTCTCAATGCATGTTTATGACCGTTTTTGTTTTCTGGTTGGTTGCTTCTCAATTCATTTGTTAGCCTTCATTTGTATTAAAGGGGAATACTGCTTGTGCATAAAATTTCTTAAACCCAAAGTTGTGCCAAATGAGTCCACTATACCTACCTATATGCGGTATTTACATGCTGCTCCGAGTAAATTTGCATGTGCCAACTCTAGTTATTAAAAAAATCATTTTGTATGTCCGTACCGCTCATGAAGCGACAAGGGATGGTCAATATCTTTCATGCTAGATTGGTTATTCTCAAGATGAGTGTTTATCCACTTGTCATTGCACGAGAAAATGGCCAGTAATAGGGATGCCCGGTCCCGAAATAATAATAATAATAATAATAATAATAATAATAATAATAATAATAATAATAATAATCATTGAAAATTTGAAAGTTTGAAAGGCACCCGTGGATACGGCTAGCCATGAATTGTGAAATATTGGTGGAAAGGAAATAAACTTTATTATCTGTTTGGGAACCGCCTATAATGTGGCTAGCATGGGAGATATTGGAAACTTTCCGTTGTGACGTTGATAGTAAAAGCATGCCTTTCTCAAAAATAATTTTATCCGTGTTTAAACTTTGAGCTCTGGCACCTCTGCAAACCTCTGCTTCTCTCTGTGAAGGGCCTATCTATTTTAGTTTTATGCAAAAGAATATATTTCAAGTCTCCGTCTTCTTTTATAAAGCACCAACTGGAGAGCACTATTTTCATACTTGTGCATTGGGTGTAGTTAATATTGAGTATGTTTCATGAATGAATCAATGACTAAACATGATGGGCTAGAGATAACTTTTTTTAGCGTTGATATTTTAAAAGACATGGTTGCTTGTTAGTATGCTTGAGTATCTATATCTTCATGTCAAACTATAGACTATGGCTTTGAATCATTCAAGTCCAAATATTCATGCCACGAAAGAAAAGATTATATGATTAATATGATAGATAACATTCCACATAAAAAAAATTGTTTTTATCATTTACCTACTCGAGGATGAGCAAAAATTAAGCTTGGGGATGCTTGATACGTCTCCAATGTATTTATAATTTTTTATTGTTTCATGCTATTATAATATCAATCTTGAATGTTTTATATGCAATTACAAGCAATTATATATTATTTTTTGAAACTAACATATTAACTTAGTGTCCAGTGCTAGTCGGTTTATATGAAATCCACCGCGTTTGCATGAATTTCGTCCGGTCAGTTCAAACAATGGTTGAAATGTATGTCGGCAGCGTTTGATGGTCAG
>NC_041382.1:62921700-62950771 GCF_002162155.2 Triticum dicoccoides | reverse complement strand
GTGGGGGGGGGGGAGGGGGGTTGAAGATTGTGGATCGTTGGTGGACTCTATGGCGCCGCCGGAGATGAATCAAACCCTACAAAAAGGGCAAACCGACGTTGTAGCTCCACCCACTGCTCCTAAGCTGAGTGATGTGCAACTTTAGACGCTTACAAAAGTTTTATGAGCTTGATTGATGCAGCAATTTTATTCTATGGAACCTCATTGAGGCACCCAACGATCCTTCTGTCTCCTCCGTGACATACATATCGACCCAAAGTCCTAACGGGCGGTTCAAACAAATCCAACGGTCGATACATGCTCGATTCCGATTCCTCCTTTTGTGCTTATTTTTGGAACAAGAGAATGAGCATGTTAGAGCCGATGGTCGGGCCCACTGGGAACCTGTCGCTGTTAACGATACTAATTTTTTGTTAGCTCGGTCGATAGCGACAACTCTCCTAGTACCACGCAGTTGCAACTTACTAATTACCTCAATGATGCTCCTGTTTGGCAGCACCTAATCAGGATCATTAAGTATCGTTAGCAAAAGAGCTAATTGGTTGGGGAGATTTTAGATGGATTAGGCAGAAGAGACAATCGATGGAGACATGCACGCCTAATTTAGTCAGGTTGCTGTCAAAGGGACAGCGACTTGTACTAGAGTCTACGTACGCTTGCTCAGTTTAGTGATTGCTGGAATCCAATTCGGTCGTGGTTAGTTCGGTATCTCCCCTTCGTTTCTGCACAATTAATTTGGCGAGATTGGGGTTGTTAAGGGTGATGGATATTTTGGTCGACTGTATAGTAGGGCTACTGCTGAACAATAATGTCACTATTCAAGGCTCAATTTATCTTTTTCGTAGCTCACATTTTGTAATGTGTTTCAATCTAAATTTTTGCATGGCAATAAAACATCACTCTCTTAACATCCCCTATTTTTTCAGATTTTTTCAAAACTTTAAAATATGATTTACACGAAGTTTTCATTGAATATTGGTTTTCATATGATATTCTCTCACTGGAGAGCTAGTGTGGATGTCAGTCAGCAATGTATCTACGTTTATTTTATTTTCTCTGCTTTAATTATTCTTTTCGAGATATAGAAAGGGTTTGCCTCGTTTCATTAATTTTTCTTTTCGAAACGGAGGCAAAATATCTGCCTCATCTATTAATTAAGCGGAGAGAAGAGTTTGTTACAGACGAACCCCTTACACAGCATGGCCATTATTTTTGCAAAAAAATTGACCCTAATTTCTTTGCTCTGGCAGTGACCAAAGGTCGCCTCACTAATGATGGAGTTGAGCAATATTGGCAGTAGAGCACTCTTGTGACGGAACACCCGAGCATTCTTTTCATTCCAAATGGTCCATGTGACAAACATTGTGAGTGAGGCCATAGTTTTTCTAGAGGGCGTTTTGGCGCCGGTTCTAGTTGCCCCCATCCCTTGACAGAGCCTTCCAAATACCACGAAGAAGTGTCCAGTGCTGAAGGCAGAATTTCGCAATGACCGAGTTTCAAAGCCTTATGGTGTGGCGGCATTTGAAGAAGAGAGATGGCCCACTTTCTTGCACCCTCATGCAAAGTGGACAAATACCACAATTTGGCCACCTTCATTTGGCAAGCCTATCGACGGGCCAAATTCTATATTGGATAGCCAACCAAGTCAAAGAACTTAGCTTTTGGAGGTGCCCAAATCTTTCAAATCATCTGAATCGTTTCATTCATCAAGGAGGTTGATGTTGTATAGTAAATTTGACAAAATTCAGATGAAGATCGAGATTTTTTTTATAAAGATGAAGATCAAGATTATAACATTCTAATATAAAAACACATGCCCGCAACCCAAACTGACCTAAACTGAAAACACGCCGATTAAGAGCTCCGTTCATTGACACTGCCTATAAGCGCCATCATCATCACCCGACGCTTGTTTTTTGAAAGACCCGGCTTAAACACCGGCTTCATTGATTTAGCAGAAAGTAGTCGGAAAACATGGCGATCAAGTGATCATCACCCGACGCTTGTGACCCGGCGAATAGCAATCCTGAATTAGGGCTGCAACCGCCATGATGATTAACGACTAGGATAAAAACTCATATGTCAACTACAACTACGGTATAAGCTATGGTGTTTCATTTATAAAGTGGGACGAAAGTCTAGTCTGTGAACTACTGCACCAGTCCTAGAACCACTACTTGTTGGCATAACCTTAGCTCTTCGTGTTAAACATGGAGTCACCCGCCAGGAGTGCCGGTTGTTGGCTCACGGGACCGTCACATCTAAAGACGACAGTGTGACAAGCCGTGTGGACTACCACGAGAGTTGCTGGTCCATGGATCGTCGTTGTCCAAACGTGCAACGAGGCAAGGTTTGATTTGTTTGATTTTTGGTTGCCTTGGGGGTTTCCGGTCTTGCATGGACCATCTCTCACAATCACACAGATCAGCTGCTGCCCTGTGGCATGTTTGCATGCCATGCATGGCAGGTAAGCTTAGCATGGGCCGGCAGCATGCGTGCAAACCGACCAAAACACCTTAATTCCATCTTGGCAACTTGCAAGTGTAATCAACCCGGCAAACAAGTAGGGTGGTACACTCCACTTTTTCAAAAATGAGATGAAAGCCATGCACATGCAACAAGCCAGCTCCGAGTAAACGTACGGCCGGGATGCTATTAACTCTGTCTGCTCATTAACTGGACGGTCTCTCGGCGCGAGACACCGTCCTTGACGACCCATTCATCACCTCATTTAAGCACCACCGGTACAAACCTGTTGAGGCATGTGTGTTTGTTCATCTCTACCGGGCAAGGCGAGGACATGCCTAAACCTCATCTTCCCCGCGGCCTTAATCGAAGCCATCATTATCAGCAACACGGAGCTAAATCGAGTGCTTGACGACCATAACCACCGAGCAAAGCCACGGTACGACTCGTCGAATAAGAAAGCCACCGTACATGCCGCCCGGCCTCCTTTTCCTTCGTTATTGGATTAGATTAGACAAAGCCGAAACATTCTGCAGATGCATTAATTGGCGTTATTATGGCAGGCATGAGTACACACGTAGAGTGTATTCGTTGCCGCCTGCCAACCAGATCACGAGCGAGTGATTAAACAACGAAACGCCGGTACACTCTCTCCATCACCGCTAATCCCATACGTACGACAAGTATCTTTGTTTAACCGGCTTCGATAATGACCTTACGTACGTACGTTCCTAATCAGTCAGTGGCTATTATAATTGCCTCCACATTTTTGGCGGAAAGGATTAGACATAGTAGCTGCTGGTAGTGACTTTACGATCCAAAAATTTAGTGGTACGTACAAGTGTACAACACTTGGGTTCACTAGGGCATGGCCGATGTCTTGTCAATTTTGTCAGCATGCAATGATATATAGTAAGCAGGATCCTAGACTATTATTTGAGGGGCCTCGTGGTCATGCTTAATCAGCTGGTTCCCAGCTTGCGCTATTTAGCCGTGATATGCGCATCAATCATTGACGACAGCCCTACGCTACCAGCTAGGCATACTGTATGACTGTACGCCCCTACTATTGTTCCATGAAACCTGATGTGCTCTGGTCTGGATACTCCTTTAATTTGGCACAAGCAAGCAAAATTTGAGTAAGCTCACTCCTATCTCTTTTTTAAGACAATAGGCTTTGGGGGGAACCAGCACAACCCTCTAGGGGTGGCCCATCACATATATATATAATGAGGTGGTATACAACGTTACAATATACACATGTAAATACAGTCTAACACCCTCCCTCAATCTTAGCCACTTTCTAATGAATCTAGAAGGGTAAGATTGCGCCTGCAAGTCTCAAACTGTGGCAAAGGCAATGGCTTGGTGAAGATGTCAGCAAGTTGATCCTTGAAAGAAATAAACTTGATCTGTAGTTGCTTCTGAGAGACACGTTCACGCACAAAGTGATAGTCAACTTCAATGTGTTTCGTTCGGGCAAGGAATACCGGATTTGCAGAAAGGTATGTAGCACCGATGTTATCACACCAAAGAACAGGAGGCTGTGATTGGGGTATACTTAACTCCTGAAGCAAGGACTGTACCCAGATGATCTCTGATGTGGCATTGGCCACAGCCTTATACTCAGCCTCAGTACTGCTACGCGAGACAGTAGTCTGTTTCCGAGCACTCCATGCAATCAGATTAGAGCCAAAGAAGACAGCATAACCCCCCGTGGATCGCCTGTCATCCGGATTGCCAGCCCAGTCTACATCAGAATATGCTGAAAGACAACCAGAGTCAGACGGCCGAATATGCAAACCATGAGCCACCGTGAAACGAATATAGCGCAAAATCCGCTTAACAGCAGACCAATGAGTGTCACGGGGTGACTGCAGATACTGGCAGACTCGGTTAACAGCATAGGAAATGTCTGGTCGCGTGATCGTCAAGTACTGGAGCCCACCAACAATACTCCTGTACTCTGTCGCATCAGAAGAAGAAAGAAGCACACCATCAACAGCATTGAGCTTATCAGTGGTAGACATGGGTGTAGTCGTCGGTTTGCACTTAAGCATCCCAGCTCGCTGCAACAAATCCAGAGAGTACTTCTTTTGCGTCATAACAAGGCCAGCATCACGAGAAGTAACCTCCACACCAAGAAAGTAATGAAGCTTCCCAAGGTCCTTGACCGCAAAATCAGCACCAAGTGAGCGAACAAGCGCAGTAGCAGCCGACTGAGAGGAGCTGACCAAAATGATATCATCTACATAGACCAACAAGTACATAGTAACCTCAGGCCTTTGAAGAAGAAACAATGAGGAGTCAGCAGTTGATGATGCAAAACCATGAGCACGAAGAGCCATTGCAAGACGAGCATGCCAAGCACGAGGAGCCTGCTTCAGACCATAAATTGCCTTGGACAGACGACAGAGATGATCAGGGCGATCCGGATCAGAGAAACCCGGAGGCTGGCGCATGTAAACCTCCTCTGCCAAGACACCATGAAGAAAAGCATTTTGAACATCAAGCTGACGAAGAAACCAACCTCGAGTAACAGCCAGAGAGAGAAGAAGTCTGATGGTACTAGGCTTGACCACTGGACTGAAGGTGTCTTCATAGTCAAGTCCAAAACGCTGTCGAAAACCACGAGCAACCAGACGAGCCTTATAGCGCTCAATGGACCCATCAGAATGCCTCTTCACTTTGAAAACCCATTTGGAATCAATGACATTTACCCGTGATTGTGGAGGAACAAGAGTCCATGTCTGATTGCGAAGAAGCGCTTGATACTCCTGCTCCATGGCCTCTCTCCAATGAGGAATGCGCATAGCAGCTTGATACGTGCGTGGCTCAGAGGATGGATCTGCGAGAGCAGCAGACATGCACGCCGCTAACCAAGCAACTGTGCCATCGTGACGTTGCTTAGGCTGAAAAATGTCACTCCGACTGCGCGTATGTGGACGTAGAGCAGCAGCAGGAGCCGGCGGAGGCGAAGGTGACGGAGACGTGACAGTCGCCGGAGATGCAGGAATCACCTCAGGCGAGCTCGGGACAGACGACTCCGGGCTGCATGGCGAAGACTGGCCCGACGACAGGGGCTCAGAGGCCATGGGCGAACCGAGAGTGGGCGAGGCCAGCTCCGGTGACACCGGCCCAGACGGCCTTGGCGAGGCGAGAGCAGGCGAGGCCGGCCCTGGTGAGCAGGGCCCAGACACCCTGGGCGAGGCAGGGGCGGGCGAGGCCAGGCCTGGTGATGACTGCCCCGACGCCCTGGGCGAGACGGGGACCGAGGAGGCCGGCCCAGTCGGCGGGGTTGCAGGGCGCGACGATGGCGAAGGCAGCCCAGAAGCCAGAGGCGACCGGGCCAGGACGTCGATCGGCCGTGCATGAGCACGGAAACCGAGGCCATGCAGGGGCGCCATGTGCTCCTCATGCACAACAGAAGGTGCCGAGGATGAAGGCGATGGCGACGAAGAGGAAGATGGCACTTCCAGAATCTCCAAACGAGCCCCACGACCAGTGCCTGCACCATGGTTAGACAACAATAGAGGAGAATATGCAACATCATCAAATTGGTCAGAAGCAACAGAGGATGAATGCATGACAGGTGGCTCGGTAGTGGACACAGGGAGTTTGGCAAAGGGAAAAACATGCTCATCAAACACAACATCCCGAGAGATGTAGACACGATTAGTGGGCACATGAAGACATTTGTATCCTTTATGAAGAGAGCTATAACCAAGAAAAACACACTTCTTGGAACGAAACTCGAGCTTACGCTTGTTATATGGACGGAGATGGGGCCAGCAAGCACACCCAAACACCTTGAGAAATGTGTAGTCCGGTTGTTCATTAAGGAGAACTTCAATGGGAGTCTTCATATTCAAAACACGAGTGGGAGTATGATTGATGAGAAAACATGCAGTGGTGAAAGCATCACTCTATAAACGAAACGGAACAGATGCATGGGCCAAAAGAGTCAGACCAGCTTCAACAATGTGACGATGCTTACGTTCTACTGAACCATTCTGCTGATGTGTATGTGGACATGCTAAACGGTGAGTGATCCCAAGCGACTGAAAGAAGGAGTTGAGGTTGCGATACTCGCCACCCCAGTCCGATTGAACATGAACAATTTTGTGCTTGAGAAGGCGTTCAACATGTTTTTGGAACTGAACAAAAATGTCAAACACATCAGATTTACGTTTGATAAGATAAAGCCAGGTAAAGCGGCTGTAAGCATCAACAAAACTGATATAGTAATTATGACCACTAACAGAAGTCTGAGCAGGACCCCATACATCTGAAAACACAAGTTCTAAAGGATGTTTCACCTCACGACTGGACTCCGAAAAAGGAAGTTGATGACTCTTCCCCTGCTGACAAGCATCACACACTGCTACATCTTTATTACTAGACACACTAGGAAGCTCATGACGACGCAAAACATGCCGGACAATAGGTGTGGCCGGGTGACCAAGACGAGCATGCCACTGTGACGGAGATACCCGAACTCCACTGAAGACGCGAGCGACGCCAGGATGCTCCAGACGATAGAGACCTTGACAGAGCCGCCCACTAAGAAGAATGTCCCTCGTGCCCCGATCCTTAATAAAA
This sequence comes from Triticum dicoccoides, assembly GCF_002162155.2. Classification (NCBI taxonomy): domain Eukaryota; kingdom Viridiplantae; phylum Streptophyta; class Magnoliopsida; order Poales; family Poaceae; genus Triticum; species Triticum dicoccoides. Next base: position 62,943,703 of record NC_041382.1, on the reverse strand, counting down.
AGATCAAAAGGATGAAATTCACAAAGCACATTATATCACGAGTGAGTTTAGGAACTGAAAGAAGATTACGTGTCACAGATGGAACTCGAAGAACATTGCGAAGTTGAAGACTCCTATTGGCATGTCTAGTGAGAAGTGATGCTTGACCAATATGAGAGATGTGCATACCTGCTCCATTGGCGGTGTGGATCTTGTCGGAGCCATGGTAGGGTTCACGAGTGTGAAGCTTCCCCATCTCACTGGTTAGGTGCTCTGTCGCCCCAGAGTCCATGTACCAGTGGGGATCAATGGAGTAGGACTGAGTGTGTCCCTGTGGCTTCTGCGGCGGCGGACGATCAGCCATGGCGACCTGACGAGCAAAGTTGCGTGTATCCTTCCCGTCATTGCCGAGACCAAGAAAACCCCGCTGGAAGCGCTTGTGACACTTCGAGGCCCAGTGCCCATCGCGACCACAAAGCTGGCACACACGTGGACCGCCAGCCCCTGGTAGCGTCGCAGTAGGAGGAGGGGCCGAGGCGGGTGGTGGTGACTGCCCCGAAGGAGCCCTGGATGAAGCAGAGGAGCGACCACCCTTGGTGGCGGCGTTTGCCGAGAGGGCGCCGTTGCCCCTGGATCGGCGCGTCTCGACTCGTTGCTCAGTAAGCAGGAGGCGTGAAAAGACCTCGTGTGCTGGCATGGGCGTGGAGTTGCCCCTCTCATTGATGATCTCGACTAGGGCGTCATACTCCTCATCAAGACCATTGACAATAAACGAGTTGAACTCGGAGTCGGTGAGGGGTTGTCCAATGGAGGCCAGCGTGTCGGCGAGACTCTTGACTTTGTTGTAGAACTCAATGGCGGTGGAGTCAAGCTTCTGACACTCCCCAAGTTGGCGACGGAGCCCAGATACACGAGCCTGCGACTGTGCCGCAAACGAGCGCTCAAGAATAGTCCATGCCTCGTGGGACGTCTTGGCGAAGACAACAAGCCCAGCAACGGCCGGAGAGAGCGACCCCTGGATGGAGGAGAGGTTCGCCTGATCCTGCCCTGTCCAGACACGGTGAGCCGGATTATAGACCGGACCGTGCACGCTGTCAACCAGCGCAGGAGGGCAAGGGAGAGAGCCGTCGACATAGCCAAGCAGATAGTGACTCCCAAGAAGCGGAAAAACCTGCGCGCGCCAGAAGATGTAATTGTCCGACGACAACTTGATGGTGATGAGATGGCCGAAGTGAAACGGCGGCGGCGGCTGCGATCCCATCGAGGAGACTGGCTGAGGTGAGACCACCGTGGAGACAGTCAGAGGGGCAGCCGGCGCGGTGACAGAGGGCGCGATGGCCGCGGTTGACGCCGCGAAGCCTGCCAGCGGCGCAGTGGCTGAGGGCGCGACAGCCGCGGTTGACGGGGCGACGGCGGTGTGGGCCACAAGCGCCTGCACGCTCCGTGTCCCGATCGGCGCCTGAAGGGAGGCGGCATCCAGCGGCCTCGAGAGAAGTGCCGCGAGGGAGGCCGGCAGAAAACCGATGGCGGTGGAGCCGGACGCAGCGGCGGACGTCATAGCAGTCGGGCGACGGCGACGGCGGGCACGACGGCGGAGGCGGTGGCGGCGGCGGTTTAGGGTTTTTAGGCGGAAGCGGACGTAACCTAGCGTGATACCATGTAAGACAATAGGCTTTGGGGGGAACCAGCACAACCCTACAGGGGTGGCCCATCACATATATATATAATGAGGTGGTATACAACATTACAATATACACATGTAAATACAGTCTAACACTTTTGTTGATTGTTTTTGAGATAGCTAAACACGACCGTGAAAAAAGGGTAGCTAAACTCATGCTGAGCGGTGCTCGCTCCTATCTATTACGCCCGAGTTTCCTTGCAAACACTTTGGTGTGAAATTCTTACAAAATTTGTGTGTTGTATAAGATGCTTCAACTGTTCTTTGTTGCAACAAAACCAATTTATAGCCCGAACCCCACATGGTTTGCTTGAGCTCGCCATCAAGTGGCAAGATGGATATCGTCCCATGGGGAGACAGCTTCTCGCTCAAAACTGTTGCACGAAACCAGGAAAGTAAAATGCACGACACACTCACAAGGGTATATCTAAAAGTTCTCATCGGCTATGCCTCTCAGTTTATATTTTCGTGTTTCTGGAGTGCCAATTTGTAAGGCAAATCAAGATGCTGGGTGTATTGACACAAGACATGTTAACAGATCTAAAGTAAACATAAATTCAAACGCGAAAAATACCTTCAAATCCTACCACGGATAGAATTCCCAACTACTATTGACAGGTGAATTTCCTTTTCCTTTTCACGGTGTGTTAATTGAGTTTGGAGCTAAAATTTGGTAATCCCTCTATAAAGAAATATGAGAGTGTTTAGATCATTATTTATAGTGATCTAAACGCTCTTATATTCCTTTATACAGGGAGTAATATTTAAGATGTAATTTGTATAAATTCACTACTTTCACTATTTTTGCTAAATCATGGTTGTATTTGGAGTTCATATTTTGTGACGGCGTTGATGTACTTGTATCAGTTCACTCAATTAATTTTGATTTTAATTTTTTGGCTGAGTTACCATGACTTGTTACCATTGTTGCACGGTAGCATCCCAAGTCATGATAGTACTCGATATATATTCTATTTTATTTTACCGAGTTATCAAATGCAAAAATGTTGCTATTTGGCACTTTTGGTCGTGTTACAATTCTATCTCCAAAGTGACAAACATTACAGAGTTAAATTCAGATATGAATAGGAAATGTCAACTTAGATTTTGTTGTGAAAAGTTTAGACAGTATTCATTTTTTCTCGGTTTGTGAATGAAATTTTGAGTTGAAAATTAGCAACATGATAGATGCATGTAGTAGGTACCAATTTTTCCTGGTTCTTTTCAAAAGGAAAACCTAAGCTCGCTTCAAACCCTTAGATCCATTTTTTTTGAAATTCCTATGAACTTTTCATGCTCTAAAAATGCTTCAACTACTCTTTATTGCAACCAAATCAGTTTGTATGGTCGCATGGTTTGCTTGACCTCGCCATCAAGTGACAAGATGGATTTCGTCCCTTGGGGAAACAACGTCTCCCTCAAAAATGTTGCGCTGAAAGCAGGGAAGTAAAATGTTAGGCACACACACCAAGGGTGTATCTAAAAGTGCCAATGGATATGCTTCTCGGTTTATGTGCCACAGTGATTCCGTTCTCTTCACATTGTAAAAAACATATATCGTGCTCTCAAGTCCAGGTGGCACAACGAAAACACGTGACCAAATCAAGAAATTGAAGTCCTTTGGTTCAAATATTTTCTGATTTTTATAGGATTATAATTCATAGAATATTTTGCTACATGGATTGTTTGAGTCGTAGGATTGCATCCCATAGAAATGTTATGCTACATTTTCATTATATTTCAATGGAAAATTTTCATTCACTCTAACCTCTTGTGAAGAATTATACGTGTTTCTAATGCACAGCAAATATTCATGCAATCACGTAGTATTGAAGATTGCATGACACTCTACAAATGTGTTTTTTCTTATTTAGACGTTTTAGAAACCATGCCAAAAATAGGCTACGTATTGACAAAAGATATATTAACGTATCTAAAATAAACATCTATTCAACTATGAGAAATGCCTTCAAAACCTACCATGATGAAACAATCAACTACTACTCATGGTTGAATTTGTCTTTTTTATACTCGATGGGGATTGATTATGGACTAAAAAATTCATAACATTAAATACATTTCTTAAAGATAAAATTCACTCTTTTAACTATTTGTTTGTGATGTCGTGACATATTTGTTCCGGTTCACTCATTTGGTTTCTTTTTCATTTTTGCATTGTTACCATGACTTGGTAGCATTCACGCATGGTAACGTTCCAAGTCAGTGTACCACCCGATAAATTTTCTTTGATTCTACCAAATTATTTACTAGGTTTAAACAGGTTATTTTCTTTGCACTTTTTATTGCGTTTTTGGTGGTGACCAGTGTTTGGATCACGACGAGGTTTTTGTTGTCTGCTCTCCCACGTGTCTTCGGGTCTCCATGCTCTATTTTGTTGTTGCCATGCTCTACTTCTTTAAGTTGACCAAATCTATTGAAAACTATACCAACATATTCAAGACCAAATTTGTTTCATTAGATTCATCATAGAATATGTTATCAGATTATATATATATATTTGATGTTGTAGGTAGTAATATATGTTTTTATATACATGCTCAAACTAAAAAAGTTTGACCTGGAGGAAACCTAGGATTTCAATTTTTTTGGAACAGAAGTAGTACAATGAGACAATAGAAAAGGAAAACGTTGTATTTGTGCCAGTTCACTCATTTAATTTTAATTTTAATTTTTAGTTGAGTTACCATGACTCGCTGGCATTGATGCACGGTAGTATCCCAAGTCACGGTATCCCTCGGCATATATTCTCTTTGATTGTACCAAATTATCAAATGTGAAAATGTTTATTTTTGGCACTTTTGGTTCTGTTACTATTCTATCTGCAAATTGAGAAACATTAAAACTAGATAAGTGTAGCTTTGAATAGTACTCCCTCTGTAAACTAATATAAGACGTTTTAGGTCACTAAAGTAGTCTTTTTTTTAGTTTACAGAGGGAGTACCAAATTAGATTTTGCCGCAAAAAGTATGTTTAGACACTATTCATGACTCTTCATTTTTGTTTCTCCGTTTGTGAATGAAATTTGAGTTGAAAATTTGCCACATGATAGATGTAACTTGTACCGGTTTTCTTGGATTCTTTTCAAAAGGAAAACCTAACCCAAGCACATCATAAAATTATGATTATGTGGTTGTCTAGGTGAAGTTGAAGCTAACACAACGTTGTACAGGTGATGACGATGACACGAAAGGCCCGGTCCGGTTGCGTTAATCGTCTTTAGCACAAACATTGCATATTTCTAATTCAATGCCTGCCTTAAGAATCGGACTTGCATAGTCTTTAGCGTGAGTTGTCAACTATTAGGTCCTCGGTCGACTTGAGCTTCATTGGGCTATCTTGTGGGTATAGATTCGACGGCGGTTGTCCATGGTGAAGCCGGAATTATGGCTTCAAGGAGAGGGGCTATGACGGCAGCGCGCATTCGACTCGCTTCAGTGCTAGTAGTCGTCGCTAGGTGGTCCACGGATCTGGATGTAATTTTTATTATTTATGATATTATGTTATATTGCCATGATTGAAAATGAACAGATTAAAAGGGATGGCAATGTTTGCAAGCAATGGCTGTCAAGTATGCGTACGGTTAGACAGGTCAACCAGGTGCCGTTTGCGGGTCATGTTAGGCGATTTCAAGGGTTTGTTACAACTTCTTTCGCTTATTATTGCCCTGATTCCCTTTTCTCTTTTTGTCGGTTAATACAACGAGGCACTAGAAAAGGGCAGTATTGCATATTTGCATTAGCAGGGTCTCGTCTGGAAGAAAAATCATAAGCTGATTTCATGGAGGTCCGATCGGCTCCAGAGTAGTATCACTCACCCAGGCAAGGCAGCAGAGCAGGAGCACGAGCGCGCTGCCGGTGGCGCACATGCGCGGCGCCCTGATTGAGTCCCCGAACCGCACACCCGGCCTAGTACCACGGATGATGCGAGGGCGCGAACCGGGTCCAAGGGGAAAACGAACGCAGGCGCGCGCGGGCATTCCACTGTCGTTTTCGGCCTTGCACGGCGTCAAACGGGAAAGCCGCCCGCCCGCCTTTCCTCTCCTCCGGCCGAAACAGAAGGAGCAGGCCTCGTCTCGCCAACGGACCCGGCCCGAAAGCGGCGGGCCCCGCGGCCCCGGCCTAGCGTGCGCTGCTGTAGGCACGGCCCATCCAACGGAAGGGACGGACAGCCACAACATGGCGGGCGCGGTCTCGGTCGCGCTGATTCAGCACCATGTGCCCTGTGTCAGCGCCTGTCCTCGCACAGTCAGATGGCAATCATCAGACTAAAGTAATTGCCACAGCCAGTACCACTGGGCTGGCTGGCTGGATCTCACCACATCCACAACCGGCTGATACGTATATTGTTATCTACGTGTTGACTGACTGCAAATTTCTATCCAGACAAACCGTAGGAGCTCAACCCCTTGAGATACGTATACTACGTGCGTATGCATACGTTGTACGTATTAGGTGTGTCTCCCGTTGCGCAGATCGGTACGTAGACTGGCACTACCACTGGGCAAGCAGTGGCGGGAGCGTGCCAACTTGACGGGCCGCTGTCTCTGTCTGCGCATACCAGACAATTAAAAGGGTACAGCAGCGTCCTCCTCCGTGAGGAGGCCCCATGAATGCCAGCCTCTGCCTGCCTGCGACGGCTCACATGGCGCTCCACAGACAGAGGCACTCATGGCGCCCCGGACCGGACGGGATCCCGACGGGCATCGGCCGGGCACGAATGTGTTGGGCGTAATTCATCCGCGTCTCAGAGGTAGGTAACCACCAACGGGTGATGAGGCCCCTGCCTAACCTAATCTGCCGCGCCTATATGTAGCCGAGGCCGTGCCGTGGTACCCTCGGTACCCTGCTGCCCCCCGTCGCGACATGGCGCCGTTTGTTTTAAGATCCTTCCTTGTCCATTAGCACTCACTTATATTAGTTAGTAGCAGTATTATTCACCCGTCGTCTACATCACCTGGCCTGTCACCTGTCTGTCGCGATCATGTATGAGGAGTACGTGCAAACCAATCGTGCAGGCAGGCAGGCGGAGGGATTTACGTTACACCCTACGTTCTGGGGCGATGAGCTAGGAGTACTACCCCATTGCATGTGCAGTTGTACACGGTACACTGTACACTGTACCAGCCGCCCGCAAGAGTCCAAGATGCGTGGGGCTATGGTGCTGGTGGCGCCACATAGATGTAGGGAGGCCTAGCTAGCTAAGCCAAGCCAGGCAGAGGCGCGGCAATGGAATTTGGAATTGGCAATGTCCGGTGCGTGTGGACACAGTGCCACATCCCGGCAAGGCATACACCCAGCGGGCAGCGGCTCATTACACGAACCCGTGAACGGGAAACAGTGGGCCGATGGCAATCAGAAGACGCACATCCATCGCCATTGAACGGATCGTACTAGCATCTTCTTCCCATCTGGATCGAACAAAACAACGTCCCCAGTTAGTCAAGGTTGCACTCCAAGTTGCAGCCTCCAACAGCCCAACTCCAGCTCCATGCATCTCCAAGGAGGCAAAGGAACGAGAAAAAGATTGCACATGCACCGCATGCATGCATGGGGGTTGGAATGGGACTCGTCTACGTACTGTCTGTTATGGTTCGCTCCAACTCTGCTGATCGGCCATGAATTCGTAGAGGTCACTCGTAATTCGTACTTTAGTAGTAAACAGCAGAAATGGAGCAAAATACTACGTATACTGTAGTACCACTCCTACGGTCCTACCCCCAACCCGGCCCCCGGCACCCACCCCATGTGAGTACCAATTGGACGCTTGCTGGACACAGCCGCAAATCGCGGGACGCGACCGCCGCACTGTGGAGTGGAGCGTGGAGATCTCACAATCTCAACTAGTGTAGAACGGAACATGCTTGCTCGATACCAGTTCATTTCTACGTGTCGTGTAATAAGAGCAACTCCAACGGGCCGACCCAAACGGACGCGCGCTTTGTCTGTTTTTTGTCTGTTTGGGTCGGTCAGGCGAACATGCGCGTTCGCATTTTAAAATGGATCGACTTGACCGTCCAACGAGGAGGCCGATCCAAATGTGTCGTCGTGAAAAAAAAAGTTACATGAAATAAACATAAATAAACATAATTAAACATGAAGTGGCCGGTCAAACGCCGGCCAAAGTCTACCTAAATCTAATAAACATTAAAAAAAATCTGCGCCCGCCTGCTGCCACCCGGCACGCTGTCCTAGACGTCGTTGGCCTTACTCTTGCCCTTGCTGTCGACGCCGCCGTCATCGGTGAGGTCGATGAAGACCGGAGCAGGGCCAGCCCACCCGAACGCCGCCTGGTACGCTGCCAGGACAGCCTCCTCCGGCGTCTGCTGGGGCGGCGGCATTACGGCAAACCGCGCGCGCTCCTCCTCCTCCTCGAGCCGGAGCGCCTCCGCGTCGTGTTGGAGCATGGTGTCGTAGCGCATCTGCTCCTCGCCGTCGGCCTGCTTCTGGCGGAGCGAGTGCTCCTTCCATCGCTCTAGGTGGGCCACCTCCTCCTCCGGCGTCGCGGAGAAGTGGGCGGGAGGCGCGCTCACCCACTCGCGGTACTGACTTGTCCACGAGTAGGCCTCCTCTGGCCAAGTGGGGGGAGGCGGGGAGCGCTTACGCGTCGGCTCCGGCTCCGGCTTGGGCTGGACGAGCGGCGACGGTGGCGTTGGCGGCACGAAGAGCGGGGTATGAACAGAGTCACCCGCTGCCGACAGGGCAAGGGCTTGCTCCAGCCCATCCCAGTACGCGTCCTCCTCGAGGCGGCTAGCCTGCAGCGCGTGCTGCAGGGCCTCCTCGAGGGCGGCTTGGTACTCTGCCTCCGCCTCCATGTCCTCCGGCTCTACCTGCGGGGGCGGCGGCGGGACGGCGTTGACACCCGAGCGCAGTTGCTCCTCGTGTTCGAGGGCAAACCACGCCTCCCAGTTGGGGGAGTCAGCGGCGTACTCTGGCAGCCGGCGTTGCTCCGGCGTGAGCTGCGCGCGGCGTCTGCGCACCTCGTCGTCGTGCGCCCGTTGGGTACGAGGAACCGCCGGCACCGGGATCCACTGCGGATCCTGCGGCAGCGTGACATCGGGGTACGGCAATGGCTGCCTATACTCCCAGTTCCACTGCGCTTGGTGCACCGGGATGTGCAGGCGCCGGCGACCCGGGCGGAAACGCGTCGCCGCCGGAGGAGGAGGAGGGGGAAGGGGAGCACGGGAGGACGAGGCGCCGGGGGCGCCCTTGCCATTGCTGCTGCCAAAGAGGGCCATGGCTAGGGTTTGCGGTCGCCGGCAAGGAAGCAAAGGGAGTGGTGGGGGCCAGATGTGGATGAGAGAAGTGGATGAGGCCGACCCCGCCACACGCGTAGTTAAAAAAGGACGCTTCCACTGGCTGACGCATGGGCCCGCTGTCGGTGGTCGTCATAAATAAGACGACCGGTGGCGGTTGAGTGGCCGCCAGATGGGGACGCGACGGACTGTGAGAAGACGCGCGGCGCATCCGCTTCGCGTCCGTGTCGACACATTGCAGACGCAATTTTGGACCGGAAATGGGTCGGCGCAGACGCCAGACGGACACGATTTGAGTTTGGGTCGACGCGTTGAGCCGCCACTTTTGTCCGCGCCGACTCAAACGAACGCGGGCGGACGAAATGAGTCACCCCATTGCTAAAGATTCAAAAAGTGCATGTCCTCTACGTGCACAATCAAACCATTATGCATCTCCAGGGAAGCTTCCAAATTCCAATACCTGGAGCTGGAAGCACAAAATCTGCTGCTGTATCTCTCCAGAAATTTTCTATCGAGCCCATCAAGTCAATTACTCCCTCCGTTCCCAAATATTTGTCTGTCTAGGCATTTCAAATGGACACAACATACGGATGTATGTAGACTTATTTTAGAATGTAGATTCACTTATTTTGCTCCGTATATAGTCATTTATTGAAATCTCTAGAAAGACAAATATTTGAGAACGGAGGGAGTACTATTGAAATTGCAAATCAGACAGCCTAAGCTGATGTCGAGGCATGATGTTTCTCTCTCCCTGAATGATTTTCTTCTGTGCGAGCCTAATCGACTCGACAAGTTTGCTCGTCACCCGAAAGCGAGAGCGCATGTGGTAAGTAAACGCGGTTAAATCTTAAGAAATGCACACGTCACTGAGAAGGGTAAGTAACACACCTGCATTAAATTTATTCAGGTGGATGTGACCATGCCTCGTTTGCACTTGTATTATCTCAAACGATTTGTTTTTAGCCTGCTTCTCGTTCAACGTCGATCTGTATAAACTATAATCTGACCCTCCCTTCTGTTTTGAATACTGCTCAAGGAATTAATTAGTTGGAGGGATCTGATCAGAGAATCATCAGATCGTATGGCGCCCTTATCTGCTTATTAATACTGCCCCCCTTGTCTTGATGCAACTATTACTCTGTATTATATTACAAAGACCATGTTCAAACAAGGCTGAAGACGATAGCAAAGAAATAATACCTACGCCGTTCATATTTTTGGGCTCACACCATGACAGTATTGATTAACAAGATAAGTCTAATCATTGTACAAGGAAAACAAATACGATTATATTCCCAAATTTAAGAATGTGTGTTGTTAGAAAAAAAATGCATATTCACTTTTATGTCTGGAATTGGGCCAGTTGCCCTGCATATGGACGTTTGGTTTCTGTGTGTATATACAGTTATACACCCTATACGCAAAAAAAATAGTAATTACAAAAAATATAGAAAGACTGATTTTTTTAAAAACAAAGTTGACCTTCCATTTTACTTGTAAAAAAAATCCACAAAGGAAAAAAACTGTTGACTGCAAGGAAAAAAAACTAAAATTAAGTTCAAATATGTGTTAATAGTAACTTGTATATAACAATAAAATTGCTTTTTGCCCAGAAGTCAACAGGGGTTTTTCCATTGTGAAAATTTATATACTAGTGCCCAAAATGTCAAGTTTATTCCAAAAAAGTTCTAGATTTGATTTTTTTTCATAATTATTTTTCCTCATATAGGGTATATATATACACACACAGGAATCAAAGGGCATTTACTTGGTGCCCGTAGATGTTTACAACAACAACAGAACCTCTAGTCCCGAGTAAGTTGGGGTAGACTAGAGTTCAAACTCATAAAATCTCAAAACCAGCTAGATGTTTATTTAAAAAAAAAGTTGCCCCTAGATGTATGAAATCATAAAAGGTGAAAGAACAGATGGTACATACACACTCCATTGGCAGACTGAGTGACTGACAGTACTGAAAAAGCATCCAATCAATCATAGAAACGAAATGGCAATTTGGCGCCTCAAGAAAGGACATTATCATGTGTTAGTAGTATAAAATTGTTATCGTACTTACTTTTGGCATCCCTTGGCCTTTACTCAGATTCCCTTTTGGCTGGCTAAACTTGCTGTAACTATAACTGAGATATTGGTCAAACAAAGTGTGGTAATTTTAACCGCGTGAAGGTCTCAGTTTCACCGCCAATCAGAATTTCACCCCGCGTCACTGCTTCAAAGCCAGCAGTGTCAATTACTTGCATAATAATACACGTACAGGTAGTAGCACCTGCTACAAACATAAAGGACCATGACAACAACAACAACTAGTGCTGTATTTGACTGGACCTTTTTGACAGTCTTTTCTACGGGCAGTTGGAAAGTGGAAAGGTTGAGTCAAACAAACAGGGAGGAGCGGTACTAGTAATTCAAAAGGCACTCTCGTTCTTCAACTGTTTACAAACAGCGTCTGCCAACCTCGGCAGTTCAACTAGCTAGGGAGCATGGGAATAAAGCGAGGGATATCATGGCCCTGGAGGAGATCCATCAAGCATCTTTCTGTTTTTCTATGTCCTAACTTCAACTTTTTCTCTGGGCATGTTAATCTTAATTTAGAGGATCATGATGATTTAAGAAGAAAAAGAAGGAAGGGGCATCAGAAATATATCTATCTCCAATGAGTGCGTCTGCCATTCATGCAACTAAAAAATTGTACAAGAGCAGAAGGTTTTTTTTTTTATGGCCATCAGTTATGAACTGCATAAGCTCAAACATTGTATATATGAAAAGTTCAAGCCTATGGAGTATTCAGTGCTGGTGTGCTGATAGCCCATCTGATGTTTCTCTCCTGGTTTAGTTGACTCACTCTTCAAGGAATTATTAAATCAGACTTCAGCATTCAAACCCACCATCATACCTATAGCTTCAGCAGAACTTCTGTTTGTTCCTCTGATTTTATGTTTTTTTAGAAGACTCTGATTTTATGTTTGCAAGCTCACATCACATCCAGGGGCCTGGTAGAAGGACTAAATGGGCCAGGCCCAGCAGGCCCAGAATGGTTGCAAAGATTTGACCTATAGAAAACAGTAAGCCACAAACACTAGTGTTAACCATAATCCCCTAAAAAAACTAGCGTTAACCATAATAGGTATTCTGTTGAGTACCCTATATGGGCCTTGCAGATATCCAAAAGTGAAAGCTTACCTATCATTTTGATTGCTCCCCTAAATGCGTAGTCATCTGCAAGTCTTACAACAGAATTTAGCTGCCTACTTTGGTGTCCCCATTTTTCTTGCTTCATGATTAGGTTTTCCAAGGATGTTAATAAGTCCGAAAACTCAGCGTATGCAATAGTTAAGAACAAACAGTTCCTAGATAGGCAGCATGTCCTACATATCGTATTCAGATGTTCGGGTGTCCATAGTTTGCAGAGTACTGAAAGCTACATCCCAACCAAATCCTGCAGATTTAAGGAGACAAACAATTATAGTCGCAGAGATGTTTGCTTACGTATAATAAGGAAGTTTAACAAAAAGGTCATGACAATGCTAATGATTCCAGCTACATAACAGACCACAGGGACGTAGTAACACAACAAAACTCCGGATCGGATGGGGCATGGTGGCAAATGTAGAACAATACAGCGGTGTGCAAATCCAAAACAGCACATTTGGTTTGAAACTCAAGTCCAAGTTAAAATCACCGCAAATTGAACTGTTTGACAGTCAGAAAGTTTCAACAATTAGCCTACATGTTGTATATTCATGCCAATTCAAGCTTGTGGTACTACTTTGCTTTCAAGTCTGGAGCCCTACTTTTAGCACTGTCTACGGAGAGACAAGATGAGAGGAGAGCGTTTACAGAGAGATAAGATGAGAGGAGAGTGTTTACGGAGAGACAAGATGAGAGGAGAGAGAAGCTGAACGACAAGAGCTAACGAGTCCAAACAAACTGAGGCCTGGATAGATGCAACATTTCTGTGTTAATACTGGTGAGTTGGGCAATACTAGTTTCTGAGGATTTCCACAAGTCCTTCCGAGTAGAGGGTCTAGGCCGGGCTTGAATCCGGTCGGTTGTCCGACAGTAAACTGCAAGGAGGTGTTTAGATGAGGCATTTTTGTGACATTGTTCAAATCCGAATAGGTATCCGCTGAAGATATCCTGTGAGAAGAACTTAAAGTAGTGAAGTTGGTGTCAAAAACCTCAAGAGTTTACTGAGATTCAAGGCTATTCACAAGCATGGCTGACCATAAATGGTTCTAGCACACAGTATGTCTTACGCAAGGAAAAATGTATAAATACCATGATCAGATACATAGCACAAAATGAAAATCAACAGCAAGGAGAAGTTTGGATGATGCATTTTTGTGATATTGTTCAAATCTGAATAGATATCCAGTAAACATATCCTGTGAGAACAAAAATGAAGTAATAGTGTTACAAACCTCAAGAGTTCACAAAGGTGGCTTACCGTAAATGGTTCCAGCGCACAGTAGGTCTTTGCAAGGAAAAATGTATAAATATCATGATCAAATACATAACACAAAATGGAAAACAACAACTTTATAAGTAAATGCAACTAGGATCAGCAATGCGGTTATTACCTTGCATTTTATGCATAACTAACACATATTTGGTCGTACATAATATCGTGCAAAAACAACTTACTACTTACACTTTTCCTATGACACGGTTTACTACTTACATTTGGCCAAATAAATTAGATCAAAATGTCCATACATGTGATCCTGAAGTGAAATTACAACAGTTATTTCGGGACGGAGGGGGTATATGATATTTTGATACTAAACTGAGATTACAACATTATAGACTATACAGTATATGTTGAGTATTCTCCAAAGGGCCAGAAGGAGCCATTCAGATGGTTGCAATCATCAACCTGCAGGTTAAATACGGTAAGCTATTTTGCTCCACATATACAAGTATTAACCATACAAAACAACTCATTTTTCAGTTGCAAACCTAAAAAAATCCTGGCAAAGCACAAGAAACAACATGACTTGTTAAATTGTTAAAATGACATAAACCGAGTTGTCTTAACTGTTTGCTAGTCACAGACAGAAAATTAAGCTAAAATTATTAAACAACTAACGCTATTTACATTAAAGAAAATCTCCCACGTAAAGGGATAGGGAAAAATCTGAATTCTACAATTCTATAGTTGCCTAAAGAGATACAATTGCGATAGCAACAGTAGACAATATGGCTGAGAGTTTGCTTACAACAACAGGTTCTCGCAGATAAGGATTGCTTTGCTAGAAAATAAGCCTATGCCGGCACATTCAGTTCACAGGGAAAAATATGTCGCAGAAAAATGTAAGTGTCCAGCATTGCAATTTGATCTATAACACTGACAAAAAATAATAATAACAATACACGCTCTTATGCTTACTGATTTAGTGATTCCAGAGGTATCTTCAGAAAAAGCATTCCAGTTGCTCTGGAAATTTTGTTCTAAGGAGACATTCTCATCACCGTAAGATTGCTCATAAACTTCTACTTGCTGAGGATAGGAGGAGGACGAGAATATGCTTGCCATGCCTCCGTATTCACCAGATCCGAAAGCATCCTGCTAGCCAAAACAATGAGTTAACAAAGAAAAGATATATTAGCTGTACTCTGAATAATCAGTCAATAATCTGTCAATATGACAGTTTTATAAACAAACAGGTCTTATATCAGTGTTGTATCAGTAGCATCTCAAATATGACAGGAGTACACCTTACGTTATCATACTGAGGAGTCACCTCTTCTGCGGAGTCCTGGTAGTATCCCAAATTCATCGACCAAGAAGGTTGATAAGCTTCAACTGGGCTATCAGGTACATATGCATAGGGCTGTATCTGACATGACTGTGTCGATATCTCCGAATTATCAATATGGTTGGTATATGTTGAGAAATTCTATATAAGGATCAAAATATTATGTAGTTAGCAATTATGAGAATATAGAAAAACATATTATATTTTCACGGAGGCAAATGTAGTCAGCCTGGATAAGCAAATAGATGTATAGCAACTACTGATGTATCAACACAAAACTGAAAGCGCTAAGTAAATGACATTGAAAGCTAACAAACCTCGTGGTACTCCAACTTGTGAGAATAAAATGTTTCCGGAGGTTCAACCTGAACATGCAGTGGTTGTTCACCAGTGTGCTGATTGTAACAATAAATAGGTTGAGATGAAAATGTGCTTTCTATGCCATAACTGGGCAAAACCTCCTGTATTGAAATTATGATGGGGTTTAGATGTGAAGATAACAAGCAGTCAAGCAGTATAGAGTGTAAGTCATAAGTAACTAATCATAGATTGGGCAGACTATTACTGGAGCATCTCTCTCAAACATATAAAAAATCTTCTTGCTTTGTTTTGTGTGACTTGTCTAATGATCCTCCATTGAAAAGATTAGTCATTCAGGCAGAGCAAATATATATGCAGATGTGTAGTTAGACAACACTGATGTGCCTGTGGCTACCTCATTCAGTGAAAGATTAAACAAACAATATATATGACCACGTTAAACAAACAAATAGTACAGCTTTAGGGTGTCCGTTCACTAAATCTTTGATTGTAGCAATATATTGGTTGAGCTGAAATAGTACTCTCTGCACCATAACAGGACGCTTGGGTGAAACTGAGATGGGGTTTAGATGTGAATATAACAAGCAGGGACAGGTCCAGGTGCAAGTATAATAAGTAAACGAATCATGGATGTTCTGAAAAAGGAAAGTGATGAATCATGGACTGGATTGCCTACTCTAGTTACTGAAGCATCTTTCAGGCATACAACTCATTGATTCGTTTTGCATTTCTAGTTTAATGTTGCTCTTTATAAAGGTCAAATTAATCATTGGGCAGAGCAAGTCAATATGCTGACAACACTGAAACTGACCAGCACAACAAAGTTATTAAAACACTTATACATAAATTGAGCTGAATGCGCACGATGACAACTGGTCACTAGTTAACTGAGTGGCTCACACTTGGATCATTCAGAGCTGAGAAATACCTGATACCGAGGTTCCTCCTCTCTGTAAACATCCTGGTAGCTTTGATTGGGAAACCAAGTAGGTTCATCCGAAACAGCATCAACACTGTAAGACTGTCCGTAGGACGCGTCATACGAGCCATACGTAGAATGGGCGTATGCATACGTATCCTCTTTTGCATTGTCGTACGAAGATAGCCACTGTCTCCGAGTACAAAACAATGAAGGAATCGGTCAATATATAATACTGACAGAGGAAGATATATACTGAAACATTATAGTAGTATGCCAAGAGTAAACTAAAGCATGATATACTGAAGAATGATGCGGTGTATTTCCTCACATTGCTCTGCTCGTGCGCCTCGCCGGCGTCGTGCCACTGCACATTCCCAATCGCCGGCACCTCGCCGTGGTCGTGCCACTGCACATTCCCAATGGCCGGCACCTCGGCGTGGCCGTGCCACTGCGCATTCCCAGTTGCCGGCACCTCGCCGGCGTCGTGCCACTGCACATTCCCGATTGTCGGCGGCGGCACCTCCACGACCACGGCGTCCTCCACTCCCCCCTTTTTGTTGGCGTACACGGGGACCCCGTGGCAGTCGGTCCCGATCCGCCGCTCCCCGTACCCGTCGGCGTGGCCGAAGAGGAAGTCCAGCCCGCGCATGCACTGCCTCCAGTAGTCGCGCGGCCCGCCCCGCGAGTGGCAGCAATGCGACCCCGCCGCCAGGTACGGCCAGCGCCGGAACACCTCCGGCGTGGGGTACACCGGCGGCCACCGCGGCGCGTCCCCGTAGTCGTGCGGCTTGGGCCAGTAGAACGGCTCCGCGACCGGCACCGGCACCGCAACCGGCGAAAAGGGCGGTGTCCTCGCCGGCTCTGGCGATGGGGCCGGCCGAGGCTTCGCGGGCGAAGCTGGTGCCGGCTGCGGCGTGGCGGGAGCAGGAACAGGCGCGGGCGCGGGCGGCCGCGGAGATGGGCGCGCGGGGGCGCCGGCGGGGGAGGAGACGGAGTAGCACGTGGAGGTGGAGGGCGGGAGGGGTGCGCCGTAGGTGGCGGCGATGTCGTAGCCGCCGCCGTAAGGGTGCGGGTTGTACTCGTAGAACTCGTCGTCGTCGATCTGGCCATCGTCGTCGGCGGCCGCCATGGAAGAGCGGTGGTTAAGGATGGCTGGGGGCGTGGGCTGGAGTGGAGACAGAGTGGGGTGTGTGAGAGCGAGGAGGCGGTGGGAGCAGACGAGTGCATGTGCGGGGTGGGGGGCGGCTGGTGGCTTGTTAGTTTCGGGTGATGGCGACGGCGAAGCGGTGACGGAGGCGGCGTTTGGAAGCCACCGCACGGTTGGGACGGGAGGAAGATGCCGCCGTAGCATTATTGCGCACCGAGTTCGAGGGCGTGCGACGAGAGTGGGACAGTGGGTGAGGTAGAGTGGTACTCCCTCCATGGAGTAGGTGCGTAGGTGTGTAAAGTCATCGGCTCGTCGTAATGGTAGTATAAGGTTGTGCACCGTGATCAAGATGAAGGAAAAAACAAGAAAACTTAATCTTTTTTCTAATTAATAACATAATATGTAATGAATTAATCACTGCATGTCGTGTTTGATAGCTCAAGTCATTTAAATCATGCATGACCCACGTCTTTTATTGTTTGATATGTCACGAAACAAGAAACGAGATGAGAGTTAATGTACCGTACCTAAGTGCTAATGTCGCCGCCGTAAGGGTGCGGGTTGTACTCGTAGAAGTATTTGATTTTCGTAAGATGACTTACACACCTAGACGGAGGAAGTACAATAGGAGTAATTTTTTGGTGGTATGACGCCGGGATCAAAGTCACGGATAGGTAGGTATGTACTTCGGCCAGTCAGTGGGCCAGCGGGCCAGTGCTATGCTCAGAGCATCTCCAGCGGCCACCCAACACGTGGCGCGCTAAAAACGGCGCGCTAAAAAAACGTTTGTAACGTGTCGATCGTCTGTTTTTGCGCGGCGCGGAGCGCTGGCTCCAGCTGCCGCTGCAAAGTTTAGCGCACGAGAGTAGCTCTCGCAGACGCTGCAAAAATGCTG
Source organism: Triticum dicoccoides (assembly GCF_002162155.2). NCBI lineage: Eukaryota > Viridiplantae > Streptophyta > Magnoliopsida > Poales > Poaceae > Triticum > Triticum dicoccoides. The sequence continues at coordinate 62,925,705 of NC_041382.1, read as the reverse complement.
CGTGCGCGCTCTCGCACAAACAACATATGCACTTCAAACACAACCAAGAAAATCGAACACAAATAAAATAAATCAACAATAGTTTAACAATACAACATCAAGCGCACAAATTATGATACATTTTGTCGGTCATTCCATGCCCACCACTCCTCGATGAGATCCTTCTGAAGATTATCATGCGTTTCGGCACGTCGAATGACATTGATAGGAGGCAACAAAACGGGCCACCCTGGCAGCCCTCCGCCGCACTCGCACGGGATGTCCCAAGAGCTCATAGTGAGAGTAGTCTACATCTTGGCCACGCTCATTCTCGATGATCATGTTGTAAAGCGTTGATGATGTATCAAAGCATCTTTTGATCCTAAAATCTAGCCGGTCCTCTCACAATAGTAAATTGGGCTTGCAAAATCCCAAAAGTTCTCTTCGCATCTTTTCTATCCGCCGCCTGAGCATTGTGGAAATCAAGATTTTTCTTACCTTCCGGTTTTTTCAACGGCTTCACAAATGTTTGCCACTTTGGGTAGATGTCATCCGCAAGATAGTAGCCATAGTTGTATGTACGGCCATTTGCTACAAACTACACCGGTGGCAGTTCACCATTTGCAATCTTATTCATCAGTGGTGACCGATTAACAACGTTGATGTCATTCAAAGATCCAGGTATTCCAAAAAAAGTATGCCAAATCCAAGTCTCTTGATCGGCCACCACTTCAAGCATTATAGTGAAACCCTTTTTTTTGGCCACGCCATGCCTTAGGACAATTCTTCCAACTCCAATGCATGCAATCTATTGAGCCAAGCATACCTGGCAAGCCACGAGCTTTGTTCATCTCCAGTAGCCTTGCGGCGTCTTCGGCATTGGGATATCTCAAATACTCCTGGCCAAACACTTGCGCAATTGCGACTGCGAAGCGCTTGACACACATGATGGCTTGACTCTCACCCATTGCCAAGTGATCATCAACCAGATCAGCGGGGATACCGTATGCTAACATACGCAAAGCGGTTGTCACCTTTCTGAAAGATGCTATGCCCGAGCTCTCTGGCGGCATTCCTCCTTTGCTGAAAAAACCGATCATGACTCGCTAGTTTCTTTGCAATGCGCCTGAACAACTCGGTGCTCATCCTAAACCGGCGCCGGAAGTACGATTCGGGGTACACGAGAGGATCCGCAAAATAGTGTCTGATCAATCTGTTGTGGGCATCGATCCTATCTCTTCAAATTTTCTGTCGACCCATAACCGAACCACCGTACTTCGGTTTTTTATTGACGTGCATAGCTAGGATCGTTGCACGATCCTCATCCTCTTCCATATTAAATTCTTCTTCAGAAGAATCATATGACAAACTCATCTACAATGTTTAATTTAACCTAGGCTATAAAAACTACAAACAACATGCACCAAATTCATGTAAAAAATGTGAAGCTGAAGCAATACATACCTTGCAAGCGTTTTGTCGAACACCTTGCGGGCGCCGAGCGGTAGTGGGCGGCCGGACGCTGTTCGTCGAAGGAATGCCGTGCGCGACGGACGGCGGCGACTAGAGGGAGATGGAGGAAGCAGCGGCGGCGCGGGGATAGGTCAGGGAAGCGTCGGAACGGTCGCCGAAACAAACGGGGTGGCACGAGCGGCGGCGGCGCTAGCGGCTGGATGGGGTAGGTAGAAGTTGCGAGCGGGCGCTCGAGTGTCCAGCGCGCGGGAGCGGGCGCAGCAAATAATCGGCGCGCGATGGCGTTTCGGCCCGCGCGCTGAACTAGTTATGCCGCGCGCACGGTTTTTGTGCCTCCGATGGAGCGCCCGGAGCGGTAACGCGCGCGCAAAAAGCACTACTTTTTCAGCGCGGCGCTTATATAGCGCGTCTGTTGGAGATGCTCTCAACGACCTGGGCTTCAGGGCTCACACCCAGTAATTCTAGAAGAGTCCTCATATCTGTTGGATCGTGATAATAATCGCTATTATTGTGACGATTTTGGCAAAAAAGAGAATAATTTTAGTAGAGTTGTTATATATTCTCAACCTCTATAATGCCTGTGATTATGACGATTTTGGTAAAAAAACACTCCAACAGAGTCGTCATTTTGACAAGATTGCCATAATTTGAACTGCCCTCCATATTCGCCTCTCCGTGTGCCATGGACTTTCGCAACGCATTTTTAAAGCGCTCTCCATCCATGAAAAAATGGATGCACGCGCTGAACGCGAAGCATCCTAAGAGGAGCTCCGCCTCGACCCCTCTAATCATCGGCGACCACTAAGACCTGGGCCCCCATGGTTTTGTGGACGAAAATGCTAGACCTACGTACTGTTGCTATGTAAACTTCCTTTCCCTCCAACTAAACATTCCCCCTGATTTTTAGATGGCCCCCGCCCTCTCTAATGCCAATTAAAGCCTGCCAAATCATCTCAGATGTAGCATTGCTCCTTTGTGGAGGTTGTGCCGTTGTGGTGCGCAACTCCACCTTGCCGTCGTCTGGCTTGTGCAAGCAGTAGCAACAGCTGGCGTACTACATGGCGAGCAACATGGTCCAACGCAGGGGGTCCAAAATAAACATGGAACTTGTAGACAAAAGCTAAAACAAATCCTGAATTTGTAATCCCGGAAATCAGCACACCGAACTCATTGATCTCGGTCTATTTTGAATCTTGAGCCCGTTTAGCTGTTATTCACTGATGTGGAAAGTCAATCCTAGGACTGTTGATAGGTTGGTTGGACATTAAGACGAAACGGGCCGGCCATTAGCGCAATCACTCGCGCTGCTATGTTTTTTCTATTTTATTTGTTTCATTTTCTTTTTTTGTTATTTATTTTCGTAATGACAATAAATTTTTAGTACTCTTGTAATAAGAACAAACATTTTTTTAAACTACACAAAGCCACTTGTCTTTTATAAGGAGCGACGAAAAATTATTACTCCCTCTGTTCTAAATTACTCGTCGCAGAAATGAATGTATCTAGAACTAAAATACATCTAGATACATCCATACCTGCGACAAGTAGTTCAGAATGGAGGGAGTAGGTGACAAAAGAAAAATTCCCTGTCAGTACTTCGCAGGACACGAACTCTGGTTCTCGCATTGAGAGAGCGACGACCCCAGCTAGCCACCGGCCCCTAAGGCTGCTCATGACACTTGGTAGTGCGCATTCCAGAAACATCTGTAAGGAAAATGCGACGCAATTTTTGAAAATCCAAACATTTTTCAGAAACATGTGAGCAACTTTTGGAATTTCGAAAATCGTTTGACAAATTTAAACAATTTTTGAAATCACAAACAGTTTTAAAATTTTATACAGAACTTGGGAACTCCAAACAATTTTTGAAAAACAACGAACATTTTTTTAGTTTGTGACAAAAAATAGAAAACATGAACCTATTTTTAACTTCTGAACAATTTATGAAATGCGTGATCATTTTTTGAATTTATGAACAAAATTTCAGAAAGCAATTTTCTAAAAGTTTGTGCATATTTTTTCAGGATTAATTTTTCCCCCTTTTTTAACAAAATATTTCGAAGAGTGTCCGCTTTGTCAAAAATGATTGTGTTTTAAAAAATGTTCTTTTTTTCAAAAGTATTTGGAATTTCAAGAGGTGTTCGCACCTTAGAAAATGCTTGGGGATTTAAAACAAAATTGTCTGCTCTCGAAAATGTTTTCAAATCTCGACGCTGGTGTCTGATTAACTACTTTCGGGCTTCAACGTATCGCACTAGTAGTTGTCAACTCTGATTATCTAGCAAGTGGAGATCGACTGCGCCAAGTCACAAGTTCGACTCAGCTAGTGTGTATTTTTTTGGTTATTTTTACGTCACGCTTACGGAAAAAAACTCCCTTTGCGCCTGATGGGCCGGCCCAATCGCATTTGCAGCAAACAATCCTGATAGTTGATCTGCCATGTCGCAATCCCTGTTTGGGAACACCTTCAAGGTTCAAAATAGATCGGGATCAGTGAGCTTGATGTGTTGGTTTCCAGGATTACAAGTTTATGGTTTGATTTAGTTTTCGCCA
>NC_041382.1:62871877-62921499 GCF_002162155.2 Triticum dicoccoides | reverse complement strand
GAACCGGCGATAACATCGGCGTGGGGGCGATCGGATTCCTAGCCGCCGCCCCTAGGTCGCCCCAGACTCCCCTTTCTGAAAAAGGAAATCGACCAAACACAACACAAAATTCGTCCAAACTCAATGATTTCATTGATATTTGTAAAAAAAAACTAAAAAACATAAATTAAAACTAACTAAAAACGACATTACTACGCCGCCACCCGCCTTCTACATGCCGAGGAGCCTGTAAAATCGGGTGTAGTCGCCACCGTCGTCGTCGTCGCTGATAACCCACAAGTATAGGGGATCGCAACAGTTTTCGATGGTAGAGTATTCAACCCAAATTTATAGGTTCGACATAAGGGGAGCCAAAGAATATTTGAAGGTATTAGCAACTGAGTTGTCAATTCAACCACACCTGCAGATTAATTATCTGCAGCAAGTAATCAGTAGCACAGTAATATGATAGTTTTGATAGTAGTGACAACAACAATAGTAATAGTAACAATAATAACAGTAATTTTGTAGCAAGTGTAACAATGATGATAGTAGTAGTAACTTAGCAGAAACAATATAATGAATTCGTAGGCATTGGATGATATTCATCATGTGACAATTATAACCTAGGGCTATTCGGCATTAGCTCCAGTTCATCGATATAATGTAGGCATGTATTCCGTAAATAGTCATACGTGCTTTATTAAAAAAATTGCATGACATTTTTTGTGCTACCCTTTCATGGCAGTGGGGTCCATATTTGAAACTAAGGGATATTAATGCCTCCTTTTAATAGAGAACCGGAACAATGCATTAACACATAGTGAATACATGAACTCCTCAAACTACGGTAATCACCGGAAGAAGTCCCAGTTATTGTCACTCTGGGGTTACCGGATCATAACACGTAGTAGGTGACTATAACTTGCAAGATCGGATCTAAAACATGAATATAATGGTGATAACATAAATGGTTCAGATCTGAAATCATGGCACCCGGGCCCAAAGTGACAATCATTAAGCATGACAAAGTCATAGCAACATCAATCTAAGAATATACTGGATACTAGGGATCAAGCTCTAATAAAACTAACTCGATTACATGATGAATCTCATTCAACTCCTCACCGACCAGCGAGTCTACGAAGGAATTACTCACTCCCGGTGGGGAGCATCATGGAATTGGCGATGGAGAAGGGTTGGAGATGACGAAGAACGAAGATCCCCTCTCCAAAGCCCCAAACGAACTCCAGATCTGCCCTCCTGGGGAAGAACAGGGCTTGGCGGCGGCTCCGTCTCGTGGATCACGATAATTCTTTCTCCCTGATTTTTCTCTCCGAAAATAGGATTTTATAACGTTGGTTTCAGGGTCTGTGGGCCACCAAGTGGGCACAACCCACCTGGGCGCGCCCCTGGCGCGCCCAGGTGGGTTGTGCTCACCCAGGTGCCCCCTCTGGTGGGTCTTGGCTTCAGAAATTCTTATTATTGATATAAAAATCCGCGCAAAGTTTCGTTCCATTCCGAGAACTTTTATTTTTTTCGCAAAAACAACACCATGGTAGTTCTGCTGAAAACAACGTCAGTCCGGGGTTAGTTTCATTCAAATCATGCAAATTAGAGTCCAAAACAAGAGGAAAAGCGTTAGGAAAAGTAGATCCGTTGGAGACGTATCAACTCCCCCAGGCTTAAATCTTTGCTTGTCCTCAAGCAATTCAGTTGATAAACTAAAAGTGAAAAAGAAAAAACTTTTACGAACTCTTTTGCTCTTGTTTGCATAAATAAGCTTAAACATCATCCAGGTTTTCAGCCAACATTATAACTAACTATGTCGACAATAACTCTTAAAGATTATATTAACTCATATCAATGACATAATCAACTAATGAGCAATAATAAGACATCTCGAACGGCAACACGTTGTCAAAACAACCATGATATAATATGACAATAGTGGTATCTCTTTAGCCCTTTCTGAGACCGCAAAACATAAATGCAGAGCACCTCCAAAGTCCAAGCAGCGACTAAACATTGTAATTCATGGTAGAAAAGATCAAGTCATGATGCACCCAACATTAGCTACACACAATGCATAAGTCATGATAGTTGTGCTCTCTCAGTTTCTAGCGATTGTTTTAGAAGGTGATGACACAACATAGAAGTAAATAGATAGTCCACTCGCAGAGGGAAGCAGTGATTTGCGGAGGTGCCAGAGCTCAAAATTTTAAAACAGAGATAAATGATATTTTGAGACATGCACCCTTCTCATTTACTTCACGACTATCAGTTATAAATAGCTCCCATGCTAAACAAGCTAGTGGCAGTTCTCAAGCGATAAGAGTAAATGTTTTGACTCCATTGGGAGTTTTTGTTTGATTATTCGAGTGATTAACTCTTTTTGTATTTTGCAGTTTGGGACTGGGCATCCCTAATATCGCCCTTTTCTCGTGCGATGGCGAGTAAATAAACACTCGACCTGAGAATAACCCGCTTAGCATGGAAGATACTGACTACCTCCTGTCGTTCCATGAACGATCCAGGCACAAAAAACAGATATTTTTAGAAGTTTTTAGAGGTGGCACATGCAAATTTACTTAGGACGACAGGATAATACCGTATATAGGTAGGTATGGTGGACTCATTTGGAATAACTTTGGGTTCAAGGTTTTTGATGTACAAGCAGATTTCCCACTTAGTACAGGCGGAGGCTAGCAATTAGATTGAGAAGCGGCCAGCTAGAGAGCAACAACGATCATAACCATGCATTATGCATAAGTAACATTGGACACTAGCATGAGTAGGATATGAGCACCATGAACATAAATATCATAGATGTATGTTGGTTTTGATTCAACTACATGCATGAACATGTGCCAACTCAAGCCACTCGAACATTCAGAGGAGGATACCATATCATCATACTACATCACAGTCATTTTAACGCGATGTTGATACCCAAGGTAAATCATTATCAACTCCCAGCTACTTATGCATGGCATGAGAAACTATAATCTCTAATTGTCATTGCAAACATGTTTAATCATAATGGGCTGAATCATGGATACTAGGTTAAACATATTTACACAGACAGAACAAGTCGAGTTCATACCAGTTTCTCTCTGCCACGACCAGTTCATCGAATATAGCCATTATTGCCTTTCACTTGCACGACCAAATGATATGAAAATAATAATAGTGCAAGAGTGCCGTGGACTAAGCTGGAATCTGCAAACATTTTATTTAACTGGAGAAGACAAGGTAAAATGTGATATTTATTAGTTCAACAATTATTCATATGAGAGCCACTCAACATTTTCATCGTGGTCTTCTCCTCGGTACAACTCGAATAAAAAGAAATGAAATTCAGAGAAACACACTGAAATATTTTTGGAGTTTTTGGTTTTCTTGAACAAGCAAATAAAAGAGAAAAGCAAAAACGAGAAAAACTATTTACACGAGAAAGCTCCCAACAAGCAAAAGAAGAATAAGGAAATCTTTTTGGTTTTTCTTTTTAATAATAATACCAAGCATGCATAGAAACTAAATTAACTATAACTAATTTTTGGTTTTTTCTAAAGTTTTTCAAACACACAAGAAAATAAATCTAAGCATGGATGATACAATGAAAAAGTGTGGACACCGACAAATGGAATAAGTGGACTGTTGGGGAACACAGTAATTTCAAAAAAATCCTACGCACACGCAAGATCATGGTGATGCATAGCAACGAGACGGGAGAGTGTTGTCTACCTACCCTCGTAGTCTGTAAGCGGAATTGTTATGACAATGCAGTTGATGTAGTCGTACTTCTTCACGATCAACCGATCCTAGTACCGAAAGTACGACACCTCCGTGATCTGCACACGTTCGGCTCGGTAACGTCCCATGATCTCACGATCCAGCAGAGTGTCGAGGGAGAGCTTCATCAGCACGATGGCGTGATGACGGTGATGATGATGCTACCGGAACAGGGCTTCGTCTAAGCACCGCTACGATATGACCGAGGTGGATTATGGTGGAGGGGGGCACCGCATACAGCTAAGAGATCAATGATCAACTTGTGTGTCTATGGGTGCCCCCTGCCCCCATATATAAAGGAGTGGAGGAGGGGGGAGGGCCGGCCCTCTATGGCGCGCCCTGGAGGAGTCCTACTCCCACCGGGAGTAGGATTCCCCCTTCCCTAGTTGGACTAGGAGAGAAGGAAGGGGGAGAGAGGGCGGAAGGAAAGGGGGGCGCCGCCCCATTCCTTGTCCAATTCGGACCAGAGGGGGAAGGGGCACGCGGCCTGCCCTGCCTGCCTCTCTCTCTCCACTAAAGCCCATTAGGGCCCATATACTCCTCGGGGGGTTCCGGTAACCCCCTGGTACTCCGGTATATGCCCGAACTCACTCGGAACCATTCTGATGTCCAAACATAGGCTTCCAATATATCGATCTTTATGTCTCAAGCATGTCAAGACTCCTCGGCATGCCCGTGATCACATCCGGGACTCCAAACAACCTTCGGTTCATCAAAACACATAAACTCATAATACCGATCATCACCGAACGTTAAGCGTGCGGACCCTACAGGTTCGAGAACTATATAGACATGACCGAGACTCATCTCTGGTCAATAACCAATAGCGGAACCTGGATGCTCATATTGGCTCCTACATATTCTACGAAGATCTTTATCGGTCAAACTGCATAACAACATACGTTGTTCCCTTTCTCATCGGTATGTTACTTGCCCGAGATTCGATCGTCGGTATCTCAATACCTAGTTCAATCTCGTTACCGGCAAGTCTCTTTACTCGTTCCGAATGCAACATCCCGTAACTAAATCATTAGTCACATTGCTTGCAAGGCTTATAGTGATGTGCATTACCGAGAGGGCCCAGAGAGACCTCTCCGATACACGGAGTGACAAATCCTAATCTCGATTTATGCTAACTCAACAAACACCATCGGAGACACCTGTAGAGCATATTTATAGTCACCCGGTTATGTTGTGACGTTTGATAGCACACTAAGTGTTCCTCCGGTATTCGGGAGTTGCATAATCTCATAGTCATAGGAACATGTATAAGTTATGAAGAAAGCAATAGCAACAAACTAAACGATCATCGTGCTAAGCTAACGGATGGGTCAAGTCAATCACATCATTCTCTGATGATGTGATCTCGTTAATCAAATGACAACTCTTTGTACATGGCTAGGAAACTTAACCATCTTTGATTAATGAGCTAGTCAAGTAGAGGCATACTAGTGACACTCAGTTTGTCTATGTATTCACACATGTACTAAGTTTCTGGTTAATACAATTTTAGCATGAATAATAAACAGGCATACTAGTGACACTCAGTTTGTCTATGTATTCACACATGTACTAAGTTTTTGGTTAATACAATTCTAGCATGAATAATAGACATTTATCATGATATAAGGAAACCTTATATCATGATAAATGTCTATTATTCATGCTAGAATTGTATTAACTGGAAACATGATACATGTGTGAATACATAGACAAACAAAGTGTCACTAGTATGCCTCTACTTGACTAGCTTGTTTATCAAAGATGGTTATGTTTCCTAGCCATAGACATGAGTTGTCATTTGATTAACGGGATCACATCATTAGGAGAATGATGTGATTGACTTGACCCATTCCGTTAGCTTAGCACTTGATCGTTTAGTATGTTGCTATTGCATTCTTCATGACTTATACATGTTCCTATGACCATGAGATTATGCAACTCCCGTTTACCGGAGGAACACTTTGTGTGCTACCAAACGTCACAACGTAACTGGGTGATTATAAAGGTGCTCTACAGGTGTCTCTGAAGGTACTTGTTGAGTTCACGTATTTCGAGATTAGGATTTGTCAGTCCGATTGTCGGAGAGGTATCTCTGGGCCCACTCGATAATGCACATCACTATAAACCTTGCAAGCATTGTAACTAATGAGTTAGTTGCGGGATGATGTATTACGGAACGAGTAAAGAGACTTGCCGGTAATGAGATTGAACTAGGTATTGAGATACCAACGATCGAATGTCGGGCAAGTAACATACCGATGCCAAAGGGAACAACGTATGTTGTTATGCGGTTTGACCGATAAAGATCTTCGTAGAATATGTGGGAGCCAATATGAGCATCCAGGTTCCGCTATTGGTTATTGACCGGAGACGTGTCTCGGTCATGTCTACATAGTTCTCGAACCCGTAGGGTCCGCACGCTTAAAGTTCGGTGACGATCGGTATTATGAGTTTTGTGTTTTGATGTACCTAAGGTAGTTTGGAGTCCCAGATGTGATCACAGACATGACGAGGAGTCTATAAATGGTTGAGACATAAAGATCGATATACTGTACGACTATGTTCGGACACCGCAAAGGTTCCGGAAGGTTTCGGACATATATCGGAGTACGGGGGTTACCGGAAACCCCCCGGGGGCATAATGGGCCTACATGGGCCTTAGTGGAAATAGAGGGCAGCAAGGGGAGTATGGGGCGCGCCCCCAAGGCCCAAACCAAATTGGTTTAGGGCAAGGGGGGCCGGCCCCCTCTTTCCTTTCCTTGTCTCCCTCCCCTCTCCTACTAGGACTAGGAAAGAGGGGGCAAACCTACTTGGAGTAGGATTGCCCCCCTTGGGCGCGCCTCTCCCCTTGGCCGGCCCTCTCCTCCACCCCTCATTTATATACAGGGGTAGGGGGGCACCCCATAGACACACAATTGATCATTGATCCCTTAGCCGTGTGCGGTGCCCCCCTCCACCATAATCCACCTCGATCATATCGTAACGGTGCTTAGGCGAAGCCCTACGTCAATAGCATCATCATCACCATCACCATGCCGTCGTGCTGACGAAACTCTCCTGGGGAGCTTTGCTAGATCGGAGCTCGCGGGACGTCATTGAGTTGAACGTGTGCAGAACTCGGAGGTGCCATGTGTTCGATACTTGGATCGGTCGGATCGTGAAGACGTACGACTACATCAACCGCGCTGTGCTAACGCTTCCGCATTCGGTCTACGAGGGTACGTAGACACACTCTCCCCTCTCGTTGTTATGCATCACCATGATCCTGTGTGTGCGTAGGAATTTTTTTAAAATTACTACGTTCCCCAAAAGTGGCATCCGAGCAAGGTTTATGCGTAGATGTTATATGCACGAGTAGAACACAAGTGAGTTGTGGGCGATACAAGTCATACTGCTTACCAGCATGTCATATTTTGGTTCAGCGGTATTGTTGGATGAAGCGGCCCGGACCGACATTACGTGTACGTTTACGCGAGACTGGTTCTACCGATGTGCTTTGCACACAGGTGGCTGGCGGGTGTTAGTTTCTCCAACTTTAGTTGAACCAAGTGTGGCTACGCCCGGTCCTTACGAAGGTTAAAACATCACTAACTTGACAAACTATTGTTGTGGTTTTGATGCGTAGGTAAGAACGGTTCTTGCTCAGCCCGTAGCAGCCACGTAAAACTTGCAACAACAAAGTAGAGGACGTCTAACTTGTTTTTGCATGGCATGTTGAGATGTGATATGGTAAAGACATGATGCTATATTTATTGTATGAGATGATCATGTTTTGTAATGGAGTTATCGGCAAATGGCAGGAGCCATATGGTTGTCGCTTTATTGTATGCAATGCAATTGCCCTGTAATTGCTTTACTTTATCACTAAGCGGTAGCAATAGTCGTAGAAGCAATAATTGGCGAGACGACAACGATGCTACGATGGAGATCAAGGTGTCGCGCCGATGATGATGGTGATCATGATGGTGCTTCGGAGATGGAGATCACAAGCACAAGATGATGATGGCCATATCATATCTCTTATATTGATGACATGTGATGTTTATCTTTTATGCATCTTATTTTTCTTTGATTGACGGTAGCATTACAAGATGATCTCTCACTAAATTTCAAGATAAAAGTGTTCTCCCTAAGTATGCACCATTGCCAAAGTTTGTCGTGCCGAGACACCACGTGATGATCGGGTGTGATAAGCTCTACGTTCATCTACAACGGGTGCAAGACAGTTTTGCACACGCAGAATACTCAGGTTAAACTTGACGAGCCTAGCATATGCAGATATGGCCTCGGAACACTAAGACCTAAAGGTCGAGCGTGAATCATATAGTAGATATGATCAACATAGTGATGTTCACCATTGAAAACTACTCCATCTCATGTGATGATCGGACATGGTTTAGTTGATTTGGATCACGTGATCACTTAGATGATTAGAGGGATGTATATATAAGTGGGAGTTCTTAAGTACTATGATTAATTGAACTTAAATTTATCATGAACTTAGTACCTGATAGTATTTTGCTTGTCTATGTTGATTGTAGATAGATGGCCCGTGCGGTTGTTCCGTTGAATTTTAATGCGTTCCTTGATAAAGCAAAGTTGAAAGATGATGGTAGCAATTACACGGACTGAGTCCGTAACTTGAGGATTATCCTCATTGCTGCACAGAAGAACAGGGACGGAGCCAGGATTCAAACATAGGGGGGGGGGGCGGGCAAAATTTTTCCTCTAATGTAGAGACTCGTAAAGAAACATACTCAGACAGTCTATGTTTTTTTGTGAGGGAGACAGCCTACATCTTCATGAAAACATGTGTCTTCTGTGGTCAGTTTCAATTTTTTTCCTCAAAATTTATCATAAAGAAAATGCAAAATCAACTCATGTGTTAATTAACTTAAATCTTTCAGTACATGATGTGATAAACAATGCAAAACCTTCTCCTATGGGTAAACCGGTAAAGGGATATATTCCCTAATTAATCTTTCATTCTTATATAGTAACCACGGTTCGAATTGTGAGGTTCTGAAGGCATGGATTAATTTGATATAGTAGAATAACTAACGAGAATAACCTTAACCCCCTTTTCCTTGCTCGCCGCTTCTCAATGTGGTCGCGGCCGGCCGGCCGGCCGCACGTCCATGCAAGGATGGCACTCGGCCCTCATCAGCACACACACGCCCTCTTGCGCGCAAGGATGGTCGGCTCAGGCTCATATTGAAACGCCGCTGGTCAAGAACATTTTTTTAGGGTTAGCGCTCGTCAAGAACTGCCCTAGATGGCTAGACCTCATCGATAGGCATCGCAGACAAGAAAAACAAACGATCCTGATCTGATCTTTTCCCTTTTATTGGGCTACTACTGCAAGCGTGCTAAAGATGGGCTTGGTGATTTTGTTGGGCTTCACGTGGTCAGGGGGCGCTATTAGCAAAATACTCACTTTTTCCTGTCGGTCTGCTAATCGCCAACGAGTAAAACGAAATCGGTGGGGGGGGGGTCTAGCCCCCCCTCGCCCCTGGATTCGTTCCTGCAGAAGAATTATGTCCTGGAAGCACCGCTGGGTGCCAGGCCTGCTGCAGATGCTGCTGATGACGTTAAGAACGTCTGGCAGAGTAAAGCTGATGACTACTCGATAGTTCAGTGTGCCATGCTTTACGACTTAGAACCGGGACTTCAACGATGTTTTGAACGTCATGGAGCATATGAGATGTTCCAGGAGTTGAAGTTAATATTTCAAGCAAATGCCCGGATTGAGAGATATGAAGTCTCCAATAAGTTCTATAACTGCAAGATGGAGGAGAATAATTCTGTCAGTGAACATATACTCAAAATGTCTGGGTATCATAATCACTTGACTCAACTGGGAGTTAATCTTCATGTTGATAGTGTCACTGACAGAGTTCTTCAATCACTGCCACCAAGCTACAAAAGCTTCGTGATGAACTATAATATGCAAGGGATGAATAAGACAATTCTCGAGCTCTTCGCAATGCTAAAGGCAGCGGAGGTAGAAATCAAGAAGGAGCATCAAGTGTTGATGGTCAACAAGACCACCAGTTTCAAGAAAAAGGGTAAAGGGAATAAGAAGGGGAACTTCAAGAAGAACAACAAATAAGTTGCTGCTCAGGAGAAGAAACCCAAGTATGGACCTAAGCCTGAGACTGAGTGCTTCTACTGCAAACAGACTGGTCACTGGAAGCAGAACTGCCCCAAGTATTTGGCGGATAAGAAGGATGGCACGATGAACAAAGGTATATGTGATATACATGTTATTGATGTGTACCTTACCAGAGCTCGCAGTAGCACCTGGGTATTTGATACTGGTTCTGTTGCTAATATTTGCAACTTGAAACAGGGACTACAGATTAAGCAAAGACTGGCTAAGGACAAGGTGACGATGCGCGTGGGAAATGGTTCCAAAGTCGATGTGATCGTTGTCGGCACGCTACCTCTACATCTACCTTCAGGATTAGTTTTAGACCTAAATAATTTTTATTTGGTGCCAGCGTTAAGTATGAACATTATCTGGATCTTGTTTGATGCGAGACGGTTATTCATTTAAATCTGAGAATAATGGTTGTTCTATTTATATGAGTAATATCTTTTATGGTCATGCACCCTTAAAGAGTGGTCTATTTTTGTTGAATCTTGATAGTAGTGATACACATATTCATAATGTTGAAGCCAAAAGATGCAAAGTTGATAATGATAGTGCAACTTATTTGTGGCATTGCCGTTTGGGTCATATTGATATGAAGCACATGAAGAAACTCCATACTGATGGACTTTTGGAATCACTTGATTATGAATCACTTGGTACTTGCGAACCATGCCTTATGGGCAAGATGACTAAAACGCCGTTCTCCAGAACTATGGAGCGAGCAACAGATTTGTTGGAATTCATACATGCTGATGTATGTGGTCCGATGAATATTGAGGCTTGCGGCGGGTATCGTTATTTTCTCACCTTCACAGATGATTTGAGCAGATATGGATATATCTACTTAATGAAACATAAGTCTGAAACATTTGAAAAGTTCAAAGAATTTCAGAGTGAAGTGGAAAATCACCGTAACAAGAAAATAAAGTTTCTATGATCTGATCGTGGAGGAGAATATTTGAGTTACGAGTTTGGTCTACATTTGAAACAATGCGGAATAGTTTCGCAACTCACGCAAACCGGAACACCACAACGTAATGGTGTGTCTGAAAGTCGTAATCATACTTTACTAGATATGGTGTGATCTATGATGTTTCTTACTGATTTACCACTATCATTTTGGGGTTATGCTTTAGAGACGGCTGCATTCACGTTAAATAGGGCACCATCAAAATCCGTTAAGATGACGCCTTATGAACTATGGTTTGGCAAGAAACCAAAGTTGTCGTTTCTTAAAGTTTGGGGCTGCGATGCTTATGTGAAAAAGCTTCAACCTGATAAGCTCAAACCCAAATCGGAGAAATGTGTCTTCATAGGATACCCAAAGGAAACTGTTGGGTACACCTTCTATCATAGATCCAAAGGCAATACATTCGTTGCTAAGAATGGATCCTTTCTAGAGAAAGAGTTTCTCTCGAAAGAAGTGAGTGGGAGGAAAGTTGAACTTGATGAGGTAACTGTACCTGCTCCCTTATTGGAAAGTAGTTCATCACATAAACCGGTTCTTGTGACACCTACACCAATTAGTGAGGAAACCAATGATGATGATCATGAAACTTCAGATCAAGTTACTATCGAACCTCGTAGGTTAACCAGAGCAAGATCTGCACCAGAGTGGTACGGTAATCCTGTTCTGGAGGTCATGTTATTTGACCATGACGAACCTACGAACTATGAGGAAGCGATGATGAGCCCAGATTCCGCAAAAATGGCTTGAGCCCATGAAATCTGAGATGGGATCCATGCATGAGAACAAAGTGTGGACTTTGGTTGACTTGCCCGATGATCGGTAGGCCATAAAAAATAAATGGATCTTCAAGAAGAAGACATATGCCGATGGTAATGTTTCTGTCTACAAAGCTTGACTTGTTGCGAAAGGTTTTCGACAAGTTCAAGGAGTTAACTATGATGAGACCTTCTCACCAGTAGAGATGCTTAAGTCCGTCCGAATCATGTTAGCTATTGCCGCATTTTATGATTATGAAATTTGGCAAATGGATGTAAAGACTGCATTCCTGAATGGATTTCTAGAAGAAGAGTTGTATATGATGCAACCTGAAGGTTTTATCGATCCAAAAGGTGCTAACAAAGTGTGCAAGCTCCAGCGATCTATTTATGGACTGGTGCAAGCCTCTCGGAGTTAGAATAAACGTTTTGATAGTGTGATCAAAGCATATGGTTTTATACAGACTTTTGGAGAAGCCTGTATTTACAAGAAAGTGAGTGGGAGCTCTGTAGCATTTCTAATATTATATGTGGATGACATATTGTTGATTGGAAATGATATAGAATTTCTGGATAGCATAAAAGGATACTTGAATAAGAGTTTTTCAATGAAAGACCTCGGTGAAGCTGCTTACATATTGGGCATCAAGATCTATAGAGATAGATCAAGACGCTTAATTGGACTTTCACAAAGCACATGCGTTGACAAAGTTTTGAAGAAGTTCAAAATGGATCAGGCAAAGAAAGGGTTCTTGCTTGTGTTACAAGGTGTGAAGTTGAGTAAGACTCAATGCCCGACCACTGCACAAGATAGAGAGAAAATGAAAGATGTTCCCTATGCTTCGGCCATAGGCTCTATCATGTATGCAATGCTGTGTACCAGACCTGATGTGTGCCTTGCTATTAGTTTAGCAGGAAGGTACCAAAGTAATCCAGGAGTGGATCACTAGACAGCAGTCAAGAACATCCCGGAATACCTGAAAAGGACTAAGGATATGTTTCTCATTTATGGAGGTGACAAAGAGCTCATCGTAAATGGTTACGTTGATGCAAGCTTTGACACTGATCCGGACGATTCTAAATCGCAAACCGGATACGTGTTTATATTGAACGGTGGAGCTGTTAGTTGGAGCAGTTCTAAACAGAGCGTCGTGGCGGGATCTACATGTGAAGCGGAGTACATTGCTGCTTCAGAAGCAGCGAATGAAGGAGTCTGTATGAAGGAGTTCATATCCGATCTAGGTGTCATACTGATACATCTCCATCGTATCTATAACTTTTGATTATTCCATGCCAATATTCTACAACTTTCATATACTTTTGGCAATTTTTTATACTATTTTTGGGACTAACATATTGATCCAGTGCCCAGTGCCAGTTCCTGTTTATTGCATGTTTTTTGTTCCGCAGAATATCCATATCAAACAAAGTCCAAATGGGATAAAAACTGACGAATATTTTTTTGGGAAGAAAAATCCACGCGAGATGATGCCCGAGGGGGCCACGAGGCAGGGGGCGGGCCCCAGGGGGGCAGGCGCGCCCCTAACCCTCGTGGCCACCCCGTAAGGCGGTTGATGCCCTTCTTTCGCCACAAGAAAGCTAATTACCGGATAGAGACTGTGTTACAATTTCAGCCCAATCGGAGTTACGGATCTCCGGGAATATAAGAAACGGTGAAAGGGTAGAATCTGAGAACACAGAAACAGAGAGATAGAGAGACAAATCCATCTCGGAGGGGCTCTCGCCCCTCCCATGCCATGGAGGCCAAGGACCAGAGGGGAAACCCTTCTCCCATCTAGGGAGGAGGTCAAGGAAGAAGAAGACGAAGGGCCCCCCTCTCCCCTTCTCTTCTGGTGGTGCCGGAACGCTGCCGTGGCCATCATCATCATCACCACGATCTACTCCAACACCTCCGCCATCTTCACCAACATCTCCATCACCTTCCCCCCTCTATCTATAGCGGTCCACTCTCCCGCAACCCGCTGTACCCTCTACTTGAACATGGTGCTTTATGCTTCATATTATTATCCAATGATGTGTTGCCATCCCATGATGTCTGAGTAGATTTTCATTGTCCTATCGGTGGTTGATGAATTGCTATGATTAATTTAATTTGCTTGTGGTTATGTTGCTGTCCTTTGGTGCCCATCATATGAGCGTGCACGTGGATCACACCATAGGGTTAGTTGTATGTTGATAGGACTATGTATTGGAGGACAAGAGTGACAGAGGCTTCAACCTAGCATAGAAATTGATGCATACGGGATTGAAGGGGGACCAATATATCTTAATGCTATGGTTGGGTTTTACCTTAATGAACGTTAGTAGTTGCGGATGCTTGCTAATAGTTCCAATCATAAGTGCATAGAATTCCAAGTCAGGGATGACATGCTAGCAGCGGCCTCTCCCACATAAAAACTTGCTATCGGTCTAGTAAAGTAGTCAATTGCTTAAGGGAAATTTCACAACTCTTACCACCACTTTTCCACACTCGCTATATTTACTTTATTGCTTCTTTACTTACAACAGCCCCTACCTTTTATTTACTTGCTCTTTATTATCTTGCAAACCTATCCAACAACACCTACAAAGTACTTCTAGTTTCATACTTGTTCTAGGTAAAGCGAACGTCAAGCGTGCGTAGAGTTGTATCAGTGGTTGATAGAACTTGAGGGAATATTTGTTCTGCCTTTAGCTCCTCATTGGGTTCGACACTCTTACTTATCGAAAACTGTTGCGATCCCCTATACTTGTGGGTTATCAAGACCTTTTTCTGGCGCCGTTGCCGGGGAGCAATAGCGTGGGGTGAATATTCTCGTGTGTGCTTGTTTGCTTTATCACTAAGTAATTTTTATTTGCTGTTCTTAGTTGTTTTCTATCTTTAGTTATGGGTATGAAACGTAAAATACCAAAAAATTAGTTGTACCTACTGAACCAATGGTTGAAGAACCACTCAAAATCTATCACACTGCTGAAGCTTATTACTTGGATCATCTTTGATCCCTATGTGCTCGTGCTGAAACCCCAACTAGCTTAGTTGAGGGCAAATCTTTAGATGAGCATGCTTGTTATGTGCGACACCGAATATCTGTAAAGGGGAAAATTTTACTGGGTCAAATTCATCGTTTGCAATGCTATGCTTGGAATTTATGCGAAATATATGATATTACTTGTTGTTCTGAAAACCCTAAGAAACACCTTCCCTATCAATGTGAGTTTGGTGATAACGGAATCATATCTTCGTATGCTAATGGTGTTTAAATTGAAGAATTTGTTGCTTTTAAGGGTGCTTATGAAATTGCTTCTTTGATTGAAACGTATGATGCTACTCTTTACAAATCTGAAAATTTTGACGTACTTAAATATTGCTATGATAATTATGCTTCTAATGCCTATGTTGAACCATATATTGAGGACTACCCCACTGTCCAAGAAGAGACTAATATTTTGCAGGATTCTATGGAAGAAGAAATTGATGAAACTGTGAGCTCATTGGATGAAAAAGATGAGGAGGAGAGCGAAGAACAAAAGGAGGAAGAGCGGATTAGCTACCCGTGCCCACCTTCTAATGAGAGTAACTCTTCAACTCATACATTGTTTAATTTCCCTTCGTGCTTACCGAAGGATGATTGCTATGATGATTGTTATGATCCCGTTGATTCTCTTGAAATATCCCTTTTTGATGATGCTTGCTATGCTTGTGGCCAAGATGCCAATATGAATTATGCTTATGGAGATGAACTTGCTATAGTTCCTTATGTTAAAAATGAAAATTTTGCTATTGCACCCACACATGATAGTCCTATTATCTTTTTGAATTCTCCAAACTACACTATATCGGAGAAGTTTGTGCTTATTAAGGATTATATTGATGGTTTGCCTTATGCCGTTGCACATGATGATTTTGATGAATATAATATGCATGTGCTTGCTGCTCCTACTTGCAATTATTATGAGAGAGGAACTATATCTCCACCTCTCTATGTTCCCCACATGATAAAATTGCAAGAAACTGTTTATACTATGCGTTGGCCTATTCTATGTGTGCATGAATTGTTATTTTATGACATGCCGATGCATAGGAACAGAGTTAGACTTCATCATTACATGATATATGTTGCTTTGTGCTTTACAAATCATTGTTAATTAAAATTGGCTTTGATATACCTTGGGAACCGGGTGGATTCACTACTTGAGCACTATATGCCTAGCTTAATGGCTTTAAAGAAAGCGCTGCCAGGGAGACAACCCGGAAGTTTTACCGAGTCATTTATTTCTGTTGAGTGCTTTCATATAGTTTAAAAACAACAAAAATAAAGAGGGGAACTCAAAACTTTTTCAAAAAGGAAAGTGAAAGTGAGAAAGACAAGCATTGTTGAAGTGGGAGAGCTCCTTGAACTTTGTTCATGCTCACGACAACTTTGTGAATCTTGATTATAGAAACTTTTCAACAAAAATAATTATCCCCTTGTTCAATTCCATTGTATTATAAAAATAATGTGCCAAGGTTTGCCTTTAGGATGTTTACATTTGCTTGATGGTTTGTACGGTGCAGGACAGAAACTTTGGCCGTAGTGCGCGATTTTACATTTTTAGCTGGAACGTCAAATGGTTCTGATTCTTTTTGCGCTGTCTTTATATGAAAATTGTTTATTTTTCCTAATTTTGGTAGAATTGTTAAAGTATCATAAGTATGGTTAATGTTCAGATTTCTACAGACTGTTCTGTTTTTGACAGATTCTGTTTTTTATGCATAGTTTGCTTGTTTTGACGAAACTATCAATTTATATCAGTGGATTAAGCCATGGAAAAGTTATATTACAGTAGACACAATGCAAAAAAATATGAATTGGTTTGCAACAGTACTTAGAGTAGTGATTTGCTTTATTATACTAACGGATCTTACCAAGTTTTCTGTTGAAGTTTTGTGTGGATGAAGTGTTCGATGATCGAGAAGGTCTCGATGTGAGAAGAAGGAAGAGAGGCAAGAGCTCAAGCTTGGGGATTCCCGAGGAACCCCAAGTAAATATTCAAGGAGACTCAAGCGTCTAAGCTTGGGGATGCCCCGGAAGGCATCCCCTCTTTCTTCAACAAGTATCGGTATGTTTTCGGATTCGTTTCGTTCATGTGATATGTGCAATCTTGGAGCGTCTTTTGCATTTAGTTTTCATTTTTATTTTATGCACCATGCTGGTATGAGGTAGTCCTTGGTTGATGTATAGAATGCTCTTTGCACTTCGCTTATATCTTTTGAGTATGGCTTTATAGAATGCTTCATGTGCTTCACTTATATCATTTTGTCAGGACCCCGACTCAATGCCACATCGATCTAGCATGTAACACCTCATATCACTTTGCGGCCTCATGCACGGTATTCCCACGGGTGTCGCCTTACCTTTGCCTGGGACCGTTTGCGCCTTTTGGCACACGTATATGACAGTGTCGCTAGCATCCACATGATAAGGAGCCCGGGCTGACATGGCTAGTCGTAAACCCAAAGTGGCACAGACTTACAGGGACAGGCATCCATGACCCAGCATCGAACATGTCGGTCATCAGCGAGTGAATCCAGGCTGTAGCACTGGGCTAGCAGGACTCCGGTGAACCGGGCTGTAGCGGGCTAACAGGACTCCGGTATTCATCGCGTGACATTTCCCCGAAGGGACAGACACAGGAACGAAGAAGGACACATGCCGGCCAGCCTAAGTGTTCCGGAGCAGTAGCAAGCTACCATGGCTCGGTGGAAACACTAGGAGACATTTCCCCGTAAGAGAGGCTACTAAAGATAAACAACTAGATGGTCAGATCCCACACATACCAAGCATTTCAATAACATACACACAATATGCTCGATATGTGCAAATACAACATGGCATCACAACATGACTCTACGACTCAAGTAATTTATCAATAGGCTCCGAGGAGCGAGATATTACAAACATGGGTCTCATGACCCAACATTCAGAGCATACAAAACAAAGCACAAGCGGAAGCTATCATGTCTGGGCACAGACATCTATAAATGGAAAAAGGCTGAGAAGCCTGACTATCTACCAAATCCTGCCGAGGCACAAGACCGTAGCTGAGGTAACAAGCTAAACGTCGAAGTCCACGTGGAACTACTAGTGAGACCGAAGTCTCTCTGCAAAAACATAAAATAGGCAAACGTGAGTACAAATGTACCCAGCAAGACTTACATCAGAACTAACTACATATGCATCATTATCAACAAGGGGATGGTGGGGTTTAACTGCAGCAAGCCAGCTTTGACTCGGTGGCTATCCTGAACTACGACTGCAATGTAACTCTTTTGAGGTGGCGCACACGAGTCCACATATTCACCAACCAATACACCACTATGGATCCGCTCCCGTCTCCCTACGAGAACGCCATCCATAGCACTCACGCTTATCTTGCGTATTTTAGAGTATCCACTTTCACTTGTCTATGAACTGATATAAGCAACCCAGAAGTCCTTTACCGCGGACACGGCTATTCGAATAGATGATGTTAACCCTGCAGGGGTGTACTTCTTCATACATGTTTCCACCACTTAGCGTCTGCACACGGCATGTGCTCGGCAGACTTCAAGCGAAAGCCGACGTGGGTGTAGACCACGACCTACCTAAACACTCAAGTCTCTAGTCCAGGTTTATCGCCTATTCGGGTTCCATCCATGAGGAGATCCGGCCGGAGTTTCGCTCACAGCCCCAAACGATGTGAACAGGGTTCCCGAGATACCAAACGGGCATCCGGTACACCGTGCCACGTACCTACCGCATCACAGCCCACCCCTACGGTCAGCGCTGTCCACGGCCTCCAGTAAGCTACAAACACCAGAAACTACTTGCAACTCCTGGACAGAGGACTAGGGTGAATAAGAAGTCGAGCGGGGTCATATTTCAGGGCCCAATGTATGGTAGTAGCTGAATCATGGATCACAAACACAGAACTCAGTTCCTGAGGACGGCTTCAATGAGACAACCCACCATGTACTCCTACATGGCCTCTATACCAACACTGTCAGGACCCCGACTCGATGTCACATCGATCTAGCCGGTAACACCTCATATCACTTTGCGGCCTCACGCACGGTATCCCCACGGGTGTCGCCTTACCTTTGCCCGGGACCGTTTGCGCCTTTTGGCTCACGTATATGATAGTGTCGCTAGCATCCATATGATAAGGAGCCCGGGCTGACATGACTAGTCGTAAACCCAAAGTGGCACAGACTTACAGGGACAGGCATCCATGACCCAGCTTCGAACGTGTCGGTCATCAGCAAGTGGGTCCGGGCTGTAGCACTGGGCTAGCAGGACTCCGGTAAACCGGGCTGTAGCGGGCTAACAGGGCTCCGGTACTCAAAGCGTGACATTTCCCCGAAGGGACAGACACAGGAACGAAGAAGGACACATGCCGGCCAGCCTAAGTGTTCCAGAGCAGTAGCAAGCTACCATGGCTCAGCGGTAACACTAGGAGACATTTCCCGGTAAGAGAGGCTACTAAAGATAAACAACTAGATAGTCAGATCCCACACATACCAAGCATTTCAATAGCATACACACAATATGCTCGATATGTGCAAATACAACATGGCATCACAACATGACTCTACGACTCAAGTAATTTATTCAAATAGGCTCCGAGGAGCGAGATATTACAATCATGGGTCTCATGACCCAACAATCAGAGCATACAAGTCAAAGCACATGCGGAAGCTTAACATGTCTGAGTACAGACAACTATAAATGAAAAAGGCTGAGAAGCCTGACTATCTACCAGATACTGCCGAGGGCACAAGATCGTAGCTGAGGTAACAAGCTAAACGTCGAAGTCCACGTGGAACTACTAGTGAGACCGAAGTCTCTCTGCAAAAACATAAAATAGGCAAACGTGAGTACAAATGTACCCAGCAAGACTTACATCAGAACTAACTACATATGCATCATTATCAACAAGGGGATGGTGGGGTTTAACTGCAGCAAGCCAGCTTTGACTCGGTGGCTATCCTGAACTACGACTGCAATGTAACTCTTTTGAGGTGGCGCACACGAGTCCACATATTCACCAACCAATACACCACTATGGATCCGCTCCCGTCTCCCTACGAGAACGCCATCCATAGCACTCACGCTTATCTTGCGTATTTTAGAGTATCCACTTTCACTTGTCTATGAACTGATATAAGCAACCCAGAAGTCCTTTTCCGCGGACACGGCTATTCGAATAGATGATGATAACCCTGCAGGGGTGTACTTCTTCATACATGTTTCCACCACTTAGCGTCTGCACACGACATGTGCTCGGCAGACTTCAAGCGAAAGCCGACGTGGGTGTAGACCACGACCTACCTAAACACTTAAGCCTCTAGTCCAGGTTTATCGCCTATCCAGGTTCCATCCGCAGGGAGTCCGGCCGAGGTTTCCCATACGGCCCCGAACGATGTGAACAGGGTTCCCGAGATACCTAACGGGTATTTGGTACACCCGGCCACGTACCTACCGCATCACAGCCCACCCCTACGGTCAGCGCTGTCCACGGCCTCCAGTAGGCTACAAACACCAGAAACTACTTGCAACTCCTGGACAGAGAGCTAGGGTGAATAAGAAGTCGAGCGGGGTCATATTTCAGGGCCCAATGCATGGTAGTAGCTGTATCTTAAATCACACATACAGATCTCAGTGCTTAAGGTCGGCTTCAATGAAACAACCCACCATGTACTCCTACATGGCCTCTCATCGATACCTTTACCAAATCGTGTTCACCACACCACTCTCATTTCCGACATAATCATTTCACTCTAGCCATCACCCAGATGAACCAGACCTGACACGACTCTAAGCATAGCAGGCATAGCAAGGTAGGAACAACACATACATATGGCCCAATCAACTCCTACACATGCTAGTGGGTTTCATCTAGTTACTGTGGCAATGACAGGTCATGCAGAGGAAATGGGTTCAACTACCGTAGCACACAGCAGTTTGAAACGCGTTGTCTTAATGCAGTAAAAGAGAGCAGGAGCGAGAACATGGGATTGTATCGATATGATCAAATGGTTGGTTGCTTGCCTGATGGTTCGATGCACTGATACGGTTCTTCGTTAGGGTAATCACGGTACTCCTCGGAGGCAGAACCTGTCGCAAGGACACCGATACACAACCATCACCAAACAATGTGCAACAATATGATGCATGCATGAAACATGGCAATATGAGTGTGTTGGGCTAATGCAACTAAAACCAGAAGGGTTTGAACAAATTTGAATCAAAGATTCAAATTTCAAACTCAAACATGGCCTTTTAAAGTGCTTTTCCTTGTTCTGTTTAAAACATCCATTTAACTTGTTTGATCATGCATGAGAATAGTACAGATGGATAGATTGGATTTTTCTGATCATTTTTCATATATAATTTGTCCAATTTGGAGTTACAGAATAAAAGTTATGAATTTTTGAAGTTTAAATTATATTCTGGAATTTCCTGATTAAAATTAAATCCAGAAAATCAATTACTGCATCAGCCTGACGTCAGTGTGACGTCAGCAGGTCAACGGAACAGGTCTGGGTCAAACCTGACAGTGGGTCCCGCATGTCAGGGTGATTATTTTAATTAAAACTTAATTAAAATTAATCCTGTTTAAATAACAGGGCTGGGCCCCACCTGTCATTGACTCAGGGGAGTCAACCAGGGCCCACCCGTGGTCAAACCCGGGTCGGCTGCACCGGCGTTTAGCCACCGGCGAGCCCGACGCGGCGGCGGAAGTGGTTTTGGCCATTTCGGCCACCAAATGGGCCGCGGAGACCACCGGAGGGAAGCTGAGGACAAACCGCAGCTCTTGGCGGAGTCCGTTGAGGTCGGGGTGGCCGGAGTTGGCGCCGGCGACGACTTTGGTGGCCACCGGGGTTCGGTCGGAGGTGAACTTGGCGCTAGAGGGTTCGGTGAGGCTCGTGGAGTAGCTAGCTAGGTGCTGCGGGACTTGGTGAGTAAGATGGACACCATCTTGTGGCCGGAGGATGACCGGGAGCACGTCGGTGACGAGGTCCACGGCGGTGGGTGCGGTTGAGCTCCGGGAGGTTGCTACACGGCTCGGGAGCAAGAACGGAAGGGAGGGGAAGATGGCTAAGCTCACAGTGAGTGCGACGGAGTCCTTGGTGCGGCCGGAGATGGACCGGAGCGACGATGGCGTTGAAGGGGATCTGTCAGGACCCCGACTCGATGCCACATCGATCTAGCATGTAACACCTCATATCACTTTGCGGCCTCACGCACGGTATCCCCACGGGTGTCGCATTACCTTTGCCCGGGACCGTTTGCGCCTTTTGGCACACGTATATGACAGTGTCGCTAGCATCCATATGATAAGGAGCCCGGGCTGACATGGCTAGTCGTAAACCCAAAGTGGCACAGACTTACAGGGACAGGCATCCATGACCCAGCATCGAACGTGTCGGTCATCAGCGAGTGAATCCAGGCTGTAGCACTGGGCTAACAGGACTCCGGTGAACCGGGCTGTAGCAGGCTAACAGGACTCCGGTATTCATCGCGTGACATTTCCCCGAAGGGACAGACACAGGAACGAAGAAGGACACATGCCGGCCAGCCTAAGTGTTCCGGAGCAGTAGCAAGCTACCATGGCTCGGTGGAAACACTAGGAGACATTTCCCCGTAAGAGAGGCTACTAAAGATAAACAACTAGATGGTCAGATCCCACACATACCAAGCATTTCAATAACATACACACAATATGCTCGATATGTGCAAATACAACATGGCATCACAACATGACTCTACGACTCAAGTAATTTATCAATAGGCTCCGAGGAGCGAGATATTACAAACATGGGTCTCATGACCCAACATTCAGAGCATACAAAACAAAGCACAAGCGGAAGCTATCATGTCTGGGCACAGACATCTATAAATGGAAAAAGGCTGAGAAGCCTGACTATCTACCAAATCCTGCCGAGGCACAAGACCGTAGCTGAGGTAACAAGCTAAACGTCGAAGTCCACGTGGAACTACTAGTGAGACCGAAGTCTCTCTGCAAAAACATAAAATAGGCAAACGTGAGTACAAATGTACCCAGCAAGACTTACATCAGAACTAACTACATATGCATCATTATCAACAAGGGGATGGTGGGGTTTAACTGCAGCAAGCCAGCTTTGACTCGGTGGCTATCCTGAACTACGACTGCAATGTAACTCTTTTGAGGTGGCGCACACGAGTCCACATATTCACCAACCAATACACCACTATGGATCCGCTCCCGTCTCCCTACGAGAACGCCATCCATAGCACTCACGCTTATCTTGCGTATTTTAGAGTATCCACTTTCACTTGTCTATGAACTGATATAAGCAACCCAGAAGTCCTTTACCGTGGACACGGCTATTCGAATAGATGATGTTAACCCTGCAGGGGTGTACTTCTTCATACATGTTTCCACCACTTAGCGTCTGCACACGACATGTGCTCGGCAGACTTCAAGCGAAAGCCGACGTGGGTGTAGACCACGACCTACCTAAACACTCAAGTCTCTAGTCCAGGTTTATCGCCTATTCGGGTTCCATCCATGAGGAGATCCGGCCGGAGTTTCGCTCACAGCCCCAAACGATGTGAACAGGGTTCCGTGACACCAAACGGGCGCCCGGTTTACCCGGCCACGTGCCTACCGCATCACAGCCCACCCCTACAGTCAGCGCTGTCCACGGCCTCCAGCATACTACAAACACCAGAAACTACTTGCAACTCCTGGACAGAGGACAAGGGTGAATAAGAAGTCGAGCGGGGTCATATTTCAGGGCCCAATGCATGGTAGTAGCTGAATCATGGATCACAAACACAGAACTCAGTTCCTAAGGATGGTTTCAATGAGACAACCCACCATGTACTCCTACATGGCCTCTCACCGCTACCTTTACCAAATCGTGTTCACACACTTAGCTCACACACAGTAGGACATGTTCACACACCTCTGATTCATCCCCGATGAATCAGACCTGACTCAACTCTAAGCAGTAGCAGGCATGACAAACAAACATGAATGAGTAGGCACATCAGGGCTCAAACAACTCCTACTCATGCTAGTGGGTTTCATCTATTTACTGTGGAATGACAGGTCATGCAAAGGATAAAGGGGTTCAGCTACCGCAGCAAGTAACAGATGAATCGTTGTTGTCCTAATGCAGTAAAAGAGAGCAGGAGAGAGAGAGTGGGATTGTATCGGAATGAACAAGGGGGTTTTGCTTGCCTGGCACTTCTGAAGATAACATTGAGTCTTCATCAGTGTCAACGATCACATCATCGGTATCACGTCTATCGAGAGGGGACAAATACCGGCAACACAGAAGGGAACACAATCAATGCAATGCACAATATGATGCATGATCATGACATGGCAAAATGAATGTGTTTTGAGCTAATGCAACTAGCAATAGATTTAAATGAAGTTGGTTTGAATACAAGATTCAAATTCAAACTCCATATGTGATTATTCAAATGCCATTTAATTGATTTGTGCTGTACAGCAGCTATAAGTTGTTCTAACATGCATGAAAATGGTACAGATGGATTCCTTGAATTTTTCTGATAATTTTTCATATATAAATTATTTAATTTGGAGCTACGGTTGAATTTCTATGATTTATTGAAGTTTTAGGCATTTTCTGGAATTTTCTGAATAAAAATAAATCCAGAAAACATTACTGCGTCATCCTGACGTCATGATGACGTCAGCAGGTCAACGTGGCACAGTCCGGTCAAACTCTGACCGGTGGGTCCCGAGTGTCAGTGTCTAACTAAACTAACCTAGCTTAGTTAATACTAACCTAACTTAATTAGCCGGGCGGGGCCCGCATGTCAGTGACCCAGGGTCAAACTGGGCCCAGCAAGTCAACTATCAACGGGGTCAACCCCAGCGGCGACTTGACGCCGGCGAGGCCAACCGCGGCGGCGAGCCTCGGGTTTGCATCTCCGGCGACCAAACGGCCGGCGGAGGGCATCTACGTGACGCTGGTGGACTCGCGCGTCGAGTGGTGCAGGCGTTGGGTGCGGGGGTGGCCGGAGTTGTCGCCGGCGTCGACCTTGGCGGTTGCCGGAGCTCGGGTGAGCTCGGGGTCGACGCTACGGTGGCCGGGGAGACTCGTGCGGGGCACCTATGTGCTCTACGTGGCGCGGGAAGGGAGTTGAGCACGACGGCCAGACCGCTAGGTGGCCGGAGACTCGTCGGCGGCGGTCACAGGCGGCGGCGCGTACGGGCGAGCAAGGGGTGGCGGCTACGGCGCACGAGAGGGAGAACGGAGAGGGGGAAAAGGTTCGGTGACTCACGGCGGTTGCAGCAGACGTCGAAGCGGGCTCGGGGAAGGCCGGACGGCGACGAGTCGACGATGGGGATCCGCGGCGGCCGGCGATGAAGAAGAGACCGGTGACGGTGTTTTGAGGCATCCGGCGTCGAGTGAGTCGACGGGGAGGACGAGGGCGTTGAGGCGGAGGCCATGGACACGTCGGCGAGGCGAGGGAAGGCCTGTGGCCGCGGTGGTTCTAGTCGGCGGCGATGGCTGCGTTCGGGTTCGGGCGAGAGAGAGGGAGCAGAGGGGCGGGGCCTCGAGGAAGAGTGAGAGGGGTCCGAGGGGGTGGCGTGGCGCACCTAGCGACGTCCAGGAGCAAGCGGCAAGCATGAGGTGGCCGGCGCGTGCGCGCGCGCGTCGGGCACACGCCCTCCTGCCTACTGGCAGGAGGTTGAAGACGGTAGCGACTGCGGTGGGCTGGGCCGCACAGTGCTGGACCAGCACAGGAGCTGGGCCGGCTCTGGTGGGCTGCACGGGTGAGGCCAGGTAACTTCCTTCTCTCTCTCTTTTATTGTTCTGTTTGTTTTATTTTTATTTAATCTTTTGCCACTGTTTTGAATTTAAAATAATTCAAACAATGCCAAAAACTCCTCTGAATATTTTATATTGCTAGATGGACTCTTCCAAAAGCTTATAAAATATTTCAGGGGTATTTGAAATTATATTCTAATTATATGAATATAATTCAAATTCAAATAGCTAATGGATTAAATCCAAAGTCCCAAAAATAATTCCTTAAAAATGTTCAATATTTTGGTTGGGACCAGAACCCCTACCAAAAATTATCAAACATTTAAGAAGAGCATTTTGGAGCAATGAATGAGATTTTTTTAGGGTTTTTGCCCTTCTTTTATTTAAGTTTTTGAGGCTTCCAAAATTCCTCAGTTCAGGTTTCAAAAATTTAAACATGATGCTCAGATGAGGTCTAGCCTAGTGCATAACAAGACCAGGGATGTGACAACTCACCCCCACTAAACAAAAATCTCGTCCCGAGATTCAAGCGTAGGGTAAGGCGAAGGAAAACGCAACTAGTATAATCTTCACGATCCAGGGTGCACTTCAATTGAACGTTGATTCATTCACCATCATTGTCTTGAAGTCTTGCTCTGAGAAATCCTGTCAACATGACATGGAGGGAAGAAGGAGACTCTAGAAGGGTCGATCTTCTCGAAGATCGAACAACTCACGGAATGAGACATAGGACCATCTCTCGGGTTGAGACACGAGATACACATCAAGAGGGGTGGAAAGAAACGGATGACGAAGGTTCACTAGGTAGACAACAATTCCACACCTAAGAAGGTGGTAAACGATTGTCAACATAGCGAGGAGTTGAGTTGCCATGATACCACGACGAAACATCCTGGAGGAGGGTGATTCATAGATTATTACCTTAAGTGGCAAAAAGAATTACTTTTGATTCAAAGATCATTGAAACTCTTCATACCAGCCTAAGGCAATTCACAAGCGATCATTTGGAGGGGGTCGGTAGAATGGCATACTCGGACTTGGATGATGTGGATTACCTTGTTGAAGACAACGTAATGGATGAATTTGCTTATCACCGGAAATGGAAGAGACCCATGGTAGAATGACACATTGGCGGTGCAAGCTGGGAACAAAATGCAAATGCTGGGAATGATTCTAGTAACTGGGGAAGAACCCAACAACAGAGAGTGAATTCACTGTTTGAGAAGGTCATAGCATTGCCGAGGGAACTGAGAGCATCCCAATTAGAGCCGATGATAACACGTAGCCCTTGTGCATGCTCTCAAGAACTTGAGTATTTCCACAATCATCAAGGTTTTATCAACAACCGCGTAAAGGGTGCTGACAACACAACATACTACCATGATGAATAGCGATGGACGATGCAGATGCAAAGGAAGATAACACCTTCTCAGATTTCACCCTTGGCGGGGCCAAGGAAATAAAATCTGGATGATCGACCGAGAGACATTTAGCACTCCGCTTCTAATGTTCTCCTTGATGTGCTAGTGTAACCCATTCATAGATATGGTTTGATATCTAGAACATCAAGTAAAAAGGTCGGACTTCGGAACACAGAAATCCATAGGGGCAACTAGGGAGTAAATCCTACGAAATCCCTATGGGGAGGTGGCCAACTTCCTCAAATCAAGATACTACAACAGAGGTCTTCCGGCTGGGTGTGTTGGCCACGACATCCACCTTACCGGTTATCGAGAGACCAATATTATAGTTCTTGGGGAAATGTTCCAACCATCATATCTGCCTGAGATTCAGATCTGGTTGGTGTCAGGATTTTCCAGGCTCATCGAGTCTAGGAAGAAAAATGAAAGTTTGCAACACAAATCGACGAGATGACGTTGCGGGATTCTCGGGAGATGAACTACGATAGCAAGCTCCAAAACATGAGCTGGTTCTGCTACAAACATGTGAACACGTTGTCCTAGACAAGCATGCCCACATGGTAGTCTTACAATAAAACACTACCGAGTTCTGGTTGGGAACCATCAGCGAGGATATCGAAGTTCTTTCATAAGTCCGGATTAGCTCTTATGAAGATACTCCTTCTCCTTGAACAAATCAGTCAGTGGCTTGGTGTGCTCGGGACACCTATGGAATGGAGGTTGCAAGTCTCCGAACCACAGAATACTTCGCACGTATGCATGACTGACTTGCGATGATTCCAGAGGAAGCAACATTGACTTTCTCGAGTCCACGGCGGCAACTTGCATCAAATGCACATGAACTAGAGGAAGTCACTTCTTACATCCGAACATATGCTTCATGAACTAGCATGAACAAATGCTTTCAAGAGTGTCCAACACTAGCTTAATGTTCAACAAAATTATGGAGAAGACAAGGATGTTGTCAATGGGCACAACAACAATTCATCTGGGTTTCCTTTTAAAAGGAATTCCATAGTTAAGTGAACAAGTGATAGCATTGGTCAGACCCAAAAGATATAATGGTGTATGCTCGAGGGATCAACCACGAGTAAGACAACATTACGAATATCGTTGGTTCTGGTCTGATTGGATGATAGCCCATACTCCAATCAAAGGTTAGATAAAAATGATAGGTCCAGCAACTGATCACAGGGACCAATCGATGAAGATATCATCTTTCGTCAACACATACTACACAAGAATATCCCTTTGGAATGAACTAGGTCAGGCAAGCTTTTATCTTCCAACTCTCCAAGTTGTTGTCTAGCTTAACCAACTAGCTCAGGGATATCTAACACGGATTCTTGGAGAAAGGGTGGTTTACAGGATAAACCAACTTGATCACGAGCTCAACATAACAGTCAGGTGACAACCTGGTGATACTTTCGAGAAGATATCCGGAAAATCACGAACCACCGGTATGTTACTACGCTCGAGAACAATCTCGCTTTTGAGGGCAAGACGATATGATCAATAGGGCAAGGATTTGAAATAATCCTAACTCATCGATCGAGGAGTGAACCAGGAGAATGGACTAGGTAGCACGATCAATCTTAGAATGATGATTCGCTAACCAACATGCTAAGAATGAAATTATTGTCCTTTAACTATCAAGCAACAAGGTTGCTAGGAGTATTGATTTCACACATCACGATTCACTTGTCGGCATTCCGGTTACAATAACACAGGAACCGAGGAATGAACAATGATGGCAAGAAGTATCACTGTACCAAGAGTTCATAGGATGGTGTGCAATTCCTATAACAATCCCGATATAAAGATGGTAATACTCCAAGGTAGAACAGAACCAAAGCTGGATTAGCAATTTGATCTGCGGAGCACAACTTCTTTGACCCAATCCTGGATATGGAAGAGGTACTGGAGTTTGTTTCTCCTGTCATTCTGCGATAGAATGGCTTGATGGACCACAAGAGTAATAGGCATCGACGAACGAATGCACGCATACTCTTGACTATCAATTGATAAACGAGGGTCAGAAGACAACTAAAGAGGGACAACTCAAAGGAACATACGATTTTCTGAGTTGTGGATGCATGGTTTAGCATGTCGAACGAAGTTCAACATATTTCTTCCGATAACCCATGCAGAAAGGTAGAACTGGCAGAGCCACAATATATAATGGAGAACTCATCAAGAATAATCCTGTTGTGATATTTCAGTTCAACGAGGAACTTCTGCCATAAATAGTTCATGGTATTTGGAAGAAGAAGATACCACGGACTTCAAGGACTATCACAAAGGTTACTAATATCCTAAAGGCACTAGCAATTACTATCAACATGAAGTAGGTAGAGTGAATCTCGGGTTCAAGAACCCAGGAACAGAATACCTATTACTAAGTAGCATCACGGGATGCTTTCGAGAATGATGGCCAGAATCATCACACTGGGAACACAAATCATGGCTAAATTACTAGATGATCCCCTAAGACACCTAGGGTCATAATAATATCTCCAACATATATGTCAAGGTAACGGAGTACCTCAACTCACTGATTAGTGTGGTTAATCTGGCCCATGGAAACATTGAAACAGGAAGAAAGGATTTGCAAATGCATCAGACTACTTAGAAACCTGGGATGACTCGGACAGCATAACGGCTGTAAATGCTCAGAAAAGATTTGAGACATTCACAAAAATGGTGGCATAACCACTCAGAAGCACAATATCAAGGTTTCGAGATCAACAATTAACATACGGAAGTAGTAGGAACTGAACTGAGACTTAAATCCAACAATCTTATAAGTCCACTGATTAGTAACACGTGATCCTAATAGAAAGAAGAGATAGCCTAGTTCTTAATCCCCGTAGAAGAGAAGATGATGACTCAGATCAGAAGGCCATGAGGTATAAGGAGTAAAAAGAGCCTTACGTTCCATCCCACAATCAATTCCCTTATATAACTAAAGAATTTCTAGACTCAACTTCGACCAGTTTGGCTTGGTAATCCTACATGCAGTCAAGCTCTGATACCAATGCTGTCAGGACCCCGACTCAATGCCACATCGATCTAGCATGTAACACCTCATATCACTTTGCGGCCTCAAGCACGGTATTCCCACGGGTGTCGCCTTACCTTTGCCTGGGACCGTTTGCGCCTTTTGGCACACGTATATGACAGTGTCGCTAGCATCCACATGATAAGGAGCCCGGGCTGACATGGCTAGTCGTAAACCCAAAGTCGCACAGACTTACAGGGACAAGCATCCATGACCCAGCATCGAACGTGTCGGTCATCAGCGAGTGAATCCAGGCTGTAGCACTGGGCTAGCAGGACTCCGGTGAACCGGGCTGTAGCGGGCTAACAGGACTCCGGTATTCATCGCGTGGCATTTCCCCGAAGGGACAGACACAGGAACGAAGAAGGACACATGCCGGCCAGCCTAAGTGTTCCGGAGCAGTAGCAAGCTACCATGGCTCGGTGGAAACACTAGGAGACATTTCCCCGTAAGAGAGGCTACTAAAGATAAACAACTAGATGGTCAGATCCCACACATACCAAGCATTTCAATAACATACACACAATATGCTCGATATGTGCAAATACAACATGGCATCACAACATGACTCTACGACTCAAGTAATTTATCAATAGGCTCCGAGGAGCGAGATATTACAAACATGGGTCTCATGACCCAACATTCAGAGCATACAAAACAAAGCACAAGCGGAAGCTATCATGTCTGGGCACAGACATCTATAAATGGAAAAAGGCTGAGAAGCCTGACTATCTACCAAATCCTGCCGAGGCACAAGACCGTAGCTGAGGTAACAAGCTAAACGTCGAAGTCCACGTGGAACTACTAGTGAGACCGAAGTCTCTCTGCAAAAACATAAAATAGGCAAACGTGAGTACAAATGTACCCAGCAAGACTTACATCAGAACTAACTACATATGCATCATTATCAACAAGGGGATGGTGGGGTTTAACTGCAGCAAGCCAGCTTTGACTCGGTGGCTATCCTGAACTACGACTGCAATGTAACTCTTTTGAGGTGGCGCACACGAGTCCACATATTCACCAACCAATACACCACTATGGATCCGCTCCCGTCTCCCTACGAGAACGCCATCCATAGCACTCACGCTTATCTTGCGTATTTTAGAGTATCCACTTTCACTTGTCTATGAACTGATATAAGCAACCCAGAAGTCCTTTATCATGGACACGGCTATTCGAATAGATGATGTTAACCCTGCAGGGGTGTACTTCTTCATACATGTTTCCACCACTTAGCGTCTGCACACGACATGTGCTCGGCAGACTTCAAGCGAAAGCCGACGTGGGTGTAGACCACGACCTACCTAAACACTCAAGTCTCTAGTCCAGGTTTATCGCCTATTCGGGTTCCATCCATGAGGAGATCCGGCCGGAGTTTCGCTCACAGCCCCAAACGATGTGAACAGGGTTCCGTGACACCAAACGGGCGCCCGGTTTACCCGGCCACGTGCCTACCGCATCACAGCCCACCCCTACGGTCAGCGCTGTCCACGGCCTCCAGCATACTACAAACACCAGAAACTACTTGCAACTCCTGGACAGAGGACAAGGGTGAATAAGAAGTCGAGCGGGGTCATATTTCAGGGCCCAATGCATGGTAGTAGCTGAATCATGGATCACAAACACAGAACTCAGTTCCTAAGGACGGTTTCAATGAGACAACCCACCATGTACTCCTACATGGCCTCTCACCGCTACCTTTACCAAATCGTGTTCGCACACTTAGCTCACACACAGTAGGACATGTTCACACACCTCTGATTCATCCCCGTGAATCAGACCTGACTCAACTCTAAGCAGTAGCAGGCATGACAAACAAACATGAATGAGTAGGCACATCAGGGCTCAAACAACTCCTACTCATGCTAGTGGGTTTCATCTATTTACTGTGGAATGACAGGTCATGCAAAGGATAAAGGGGTTCAGCTACCGCAGCAAGTAACAGATGAATCGTTGTTGTCCTAATGCAGTAAAAGAGAGCAGGAGCGAGAGAGTGGGATTGTATCGGAATGAACAAGGGGTTTTTGCTTGCCTGGCACTTCTGAAGATAACATTGAGTCTTCATCAGTGTCAACGATCACATCATCGGTATCACGTCTATCGAGAGGGGACAAATACCGGCAACACAGAAGGGAACACAATCAATGCAATGCACAATATGATGCATGATCATGACATGGCAAAATGAATGTGTTTTGAGCTAATGCAACTAGCAATAGATTTAAATGAAGTTGGTTTGAATACAAGATTCAAATTCAAACTCCATATGTGATTATTCAAATGCCATTTAATTGATTTGTGCTGTACAACAGCTATAAGTTGTTCTAACATGCATGAAAATGGTACAGATGGATTCCTTGATTTTTTTCTGATAATTTTTCATATATAAATTATTTAATTTGGAGCTACGGTTGAATTTCTATGATTTATTGAAGTTTTAGGCATTTTCTGGAATTTTCTGAATAAAAATAAATCCAGAAAACATTACTGCGTCATCCTGACGTCACGATGACGTCAGCAGGTCAACGTGGCACAGTCCGGTCAAACTCTGACCGGTGGGTCCCGAGTGTCAGTGTCTAACTAAACTAACCTAGCTTAGTTAATACTAACCTAACTTAATTAGCCGGGCGGGGCCCGCATGTCAGTGACCCAGGGTCAAACTGGGCCCAGCAAGTCAACTGTCAACGGGGTCAACCCCAGCGGCGACTTGACGCCGGCGAGGCCAACCGCGGCGGCGAGCCTCGGGTTTGCATCTCCGGCGACCAAACGGCCGGCGGAGGGCATCTACGTGACGCTGGTGGACTCGCGCGTCGAGTGGTGCAGGCGTTGGGTGCGGGGGTGGCCGGAGTTGTCGCCGGCGTCGACCTTGGCGGTCGCCGGAGCTCGGGTGAGCTCGGGGTCGACGCTACGGTGGCCGGGGAGACTCGTGCGGGGCACCTATGTGCTCTACGTGGCGCGGGAAGGGAGTTGAGCACGACGGCCAGACCGCTAGGTGGCCGGAGACTCGTCGGCGGCGGTCACAGGCGGCGGCGCGTACGGGCGAGCAAGGGGTGGCGGCTACGGCGCACGAGAGGGAGAACGGAGAGGGGGAAAAGGTTCGGTGACTCACGGCGGTTGCAGCAGACGTCGAAGCGGGCTCGGGGAAGGCCGGACGGCGACGAGTCGACGATGGGGATCCGCGGCGGCCGGCGATGAAGAAGAGACCGGTGACGGTGTTTTGAGGCGTCCGGCGTCGAGTGAGTCGACGGGGAGGACGAGGGCGTTGAGGCGGAGGCCATGGACACGTCGGCGAGGCGAGGGAAGGCCTGTGGCCGCGGTGGTTCTAGTCGGCGGCGATGGCTGCGTTCGGGTTCGGGCGAGAGAGAGGGAGCAGAGGGGCGGGGCCTCGAGGAAGAGTGAGAGGGGTCCGAGGGGGTGGCGTGGCGCACCTAGCGATGTCCAGGAGCAAGCGGAAAGCATGAGGTGGCCGGCGCGTGCGCGCGCGCGTCGGGCACACGCCCTCCTGCTTACTGGCAGGAGGTTGAAGACAGTGGCGACTGCGGTGGGCTGGGCCGCACAGTGCTGGACCAGCACAGGAGCTGGGCCGGCTCTGGTGGGCTGCACGGGTGAGGCCAGGTAACTTCCTTCTCTCTCTCTTTTATTGTTCTGTTTGTTTTATTTTTATTTAATCTTTTGCCACTGTTTTGAATTTAAAATAATTCAAACAATGCCAAAAACTCCTCTGAATATTTTATATTGCTAGATGGACTCTTCCAAAAGCTTATAAAATATTTCAGGGGTATTTGAAATTATATTCTAATTATATGAATATAATTCAAATTCAAATAGCTAATGGATTAAATCCAAAGTCCCAAAAATAATTCCTTAAAAATGTTCAATATTTTGGTTGGGACCAGAACCCCTACCAAAAATTATCAAACATTTAAGAAGAGCATTTTGGAGCAATGAATGAGATTTTTTTAGGGTTTTTGCCCTTCTTTTATTTAAGTTTTTGAGGCTTCCAAAATTCCTCAGTTCAGGTTTCAAAAATTTAAACATGATGCTCAGATGAGGTCTAGCCTAGTGCATAACAAGACCAGGGATGTGACACATTTGAAGTTTGGATTGCCTGTTTCGCTTTACATAGAAAACCGCCATTTGTAGAATGCTCTTTTGCTCCACTTAGATTTGTTAGAGCGTGGGCATATCTTTTTTAGAAAGAATTAAACTCTCTTGCTTCACTTATATCTATTTAGAGAGATGACGGGAATTGGTCATTCACATGGTTAGTCATAAAATCCTACATAAAACTTGTAGATCACTGAATATGATATGTTTGATTCCTTGCAATAGTTTTGCGATATAAAGATGGTGGTATTAGAGTCATGCTAGTGGGTAGTTGTGGATTAGTAGAAATAATTGCATTGAGGTTTGTGATTCCCGTAGCATGCACGTATGGTGAACCGTTATGTAACGAAGTCGGAGCATGAGGTATTTATTGATTGTCTTCCTTATGAGTGGTGGTCAGGGACGAGCAGTGGTCTTTTCCTACCAATCTATCCCCCCCTAGGGGCATGCGTAGTAGTACTTTGCTTCGAGGGCTAATAAACTTTTGCAATAAGTATGTGAGTTCTTTATGACTAATGTGAGTCCATGGATTATACGCACTCTCACCCTTCCATCATTTCTAGCCTCTCTAGTATCGCGCAACTTTCACCGGTACCATAAACCCACCATATACCTTCCTCAAAACAGCCACCATACCTACCTATAATGGCATTTCCATAGCCATTCCGAGATATATTGCCATGCAACTTCCATCATCATCATATACATGACTTGAGCATTCATTGTCATATTGCTTTGCATGATCGTAAGATAGCTAGCATGATGTTTTCATGGCTTATCCGTTTTTTGATGTCATTGCTACGCTAGATCATTGCACATCCCGGTACACCGCCGGAGGCATTCATATAGATTCATATCTTTGTTCTAGTATCGAGTTGTAATATTGAGTTGTAAGTAAATAAAAGTGTGATGATCATCATTATTAGAGCATTGCCCCAGTGGGGAAAGGATGATGGAGACTATGATTCCCCCACAAGTCGGGATGAGATTCCGGACTTTAAAAATAAATAAAAGAGGCCAAAGAAGCCCAAATAAAAAAAAGAGGCCAAAGAAGCCCACAAAAAACAAAAAAAAAACAAAAAAATGAGAGAAAAAGAGTGAAGGGACAATGTTACTATCCTTTTACCACACTTGTGCTTCAGAGTAGCACCATGTTCTTCATATAGAGAGACTCTTGAGTTATCACTTTCATTTACCAGTGGGAATTTTCATTATAGAACTTGGCTTGTATATTCCGATGATGGGCTTCCTCAAATGCCCGAGGTCTTCATGAGCAAGCAAGTTGGATGAACACCCACTTAGTTTTTAGTCTGAGCTTTCATACACTTATAGCTCTTAGTGCATCCGTTGCATGGCAATCCCTACTCACTCACATTGATATCTATTGATGGGCATCTCCATAGCCCATTGATACGCCTAGTTGATGTGAGACTATCTTCTCCTTTTTGTCTTCTCCACAACCACCATTCTATTCCACCTATAGTGCTATGTCCATGACTCACGCTCATGTATTGCGTGAGGGTTGAAAAAGCTGAAGCTCGTTAAATATTATGAACCAATTGCTCGGCTTGTCATCGGGGTTGTGCATGATGCGAATATTTTGTGTGGTGAAGATGGAGCATAGCTAGACTATATGATTTTGTAGGGATAGATTTCTTTGGCCTTGTTATTTTTAAAAGACATGATTGCTTTATTAGTAGGCTTGAAGTATTATTGTTTTTATGTCAAATGATAGACTATTGCTTTGAATCACTCATATCTTAATATTCATGCCATGATTAGATTACATGATCAAGATTATGCTAGGTAGTATTACACATCAAAAATTATCTTTTTTATCATTTACCTACTCAAGGACGAGCAGGAATTAAGCTTGGGGATGCTGATACATCTCCATCGTATCTATAATTTTTGATTGTTCCATGCCAATATTCTACAACTTTCATATACTTTTGGCAATTTTTTATACTATTTTTGGGACTAACATATTGATCCAGTGCCCAGTGCCAGTTCTTGTTTGTTGCATGTTTGTTGTTTCAGAGAATATCCATATCAAACGAAGTCCAAATGGGATAAAAACTAACGGAGATTTTTTTGGAATATATATGATTTTTGGGAAGAAATATCCACGCAAGACGATGCCCGAGGGGGCCATGAGGCAGGGGGCCCGCCCTAGGGGGGCAGGCACGCCCCTGACCTTCGTGGCCACCCCGTACGGCGGTTGATGCCCTTCTTTCGCCGCAAGAAAGCTAATATCCGGATAGAGATCGTGTTAAAATTTCAGCCCAATCGGAGTTACGGATCTCCGGGAATATAAGAAACGGTGAAAGGGTAGAATCTAAGAACGCAGAAACAGAGAGAGACAGAAAGACAGATCCAATCTCGGAGGGGCTCTCGCCCCTCCCATGCCATGAAGGCCAAGGACCAGAGGGGAAAACCTTCTCCCATCTAGGGAGGAGGTCAAGAAAGAAGAAGACGAAGGGGCGCCCTCTCCCCTTCTCTTCCGGTGGCGCCGGAATGCTGTCGTGGCCATCATCATCATCACCGCGATCTATTCCAACACCTCCGCCATCTTCACCAACATCTCCATCACCTTCCCCCCTCTATCTACAACGGTCCACTCTCCCGCAACCCGCTGTACCCTCTACTTGAACATGGTGCTTTATGCTTCATATTATTATCCACTGATGTGTTGCCATCCTATGATGTCTGAGTAGATTTTCGTTGTCCTGGTGGTTGATGAATTGCTATGATTGATTTAATTTGCTTGTGGTTATGTTGCTATCCTTTGGTGCCCATCATATGAGCGTGTGCATGGATCACACCATAGGGTTAGTTGTATGTTGATAGGACTATGTATTGGAGGGCAAGAGTGACAGAAGCTTCAACCTAGCATAGAAATTGATGCACACGGGATTGAAGGGGGCCAATATATCTTAATGCTATAGTTGGGTTTTACCTTAATGAATGTTAGTAGTTGCGGATGCTTGCTAATAGTTCCAATCATAAGTGCATAGAATTCCAAGTCAGGGATGACATGCTAGCAGCGGCCTCTCCCACATAAAAACTTGCTATCGGTCTAGTAAAGTAGTCAATTGCTTAGGGGCAATTTCACAACTCTTACCACCACTTTTCCACACTCGCTATATTTACTTTATTGCTTCTTTACTTACAACAGCCCCTACCTTTTATTTACTTGCTCTTTATTATCTTGCAAACCTATCCAACAACACATACAAAGTACTTCTACTTTCATACTTGCTCTAGGTAAAGCGAACGTCAAGCGTGCATAGAGTTGTATCGATGGTCGATAGAACTTGAGGGAATATTTGTTCTGCCTTTAGCTCCTCATTGGGTTCGCCACTCTTACTTATCGAAAACTGTTGCGATCCCGTATACTTGTGGGTTATCACATACCTGGTGCATGATACGTCTCCAACGTATCTATAATTTTTGATTGCTCCATGCTATATTATCTACCGTATTGGACTATATTGGGCTTTATTTTCCACTTTTATATTATTTTTGGGACTAACCTATTAATCGGAGGCCCAACCCAGAATTGCTGTTTTTTGCTTATTTCAGTGTTTCGAAGAAACGGAATATCAAACGGAGTCCAAACGGAATGAAACCTTCGGGAACGTGATTTTCTCACCGAACGTGATCCAGGAGACTTGGACCCTACGCCAAGGCATCAGAGAGGCGGTCACGAGGGTGGGGGGCGCCCCCCCTGCGTCATGGGCCCCTCGGTGCTCCACCGACGTACTTCTTCCTCCTATATATACATACGTACCACCAAACGAACAGAACATGAGCCAAAAACCTAATTCCACCGCCGCAACTTTCTGTATCCACGAGTTCCCATCTTGGGGCCTGTTCCGGAGCTCCGCCGGAGAGGGCCGTCATCAGGGAGGGCTTCTACATCATCATAGCCTCTCCGACGAAGTGTGAGTAGTTTACCTCAGACCTTCGGGTCCATAGTTAGTAGCTAGATGGCTTCTTCTCTCTTTTTGGATCTCAATACAAAGTTCTCCTCCTCTCTTGTGGAGATCTATTCGATGTAATCTTCTTTTTGCGGTGTGTTTGTTGAGACCGATGAATTGTGGGTTTATGATCAAGTGTATCTATGAATAATATTTGAATCTTCTCTGAATTCTTTTATGTATGATTGGTTATCTTTGCAAGTCTCTTCGAATTATCCGTTTGGTTTGGCCAACTAGATTGGCAGTTCTTGCCATGGGAGGAGTGCTTAGCTTTGGGTTCGATCTTGCGGTGTCCTTTCCCAGTGACAGAAGGGGCAGCAAGGCACGTATTGCATCGTTGCCATCGAGGATAACAAGATGGGGTTTATTTCATATTGCATGAATTTATCTCTCTACATCATGTCATCTTGCTTAAGGTGTTACTCTGTTTTTAACTTAATACTCTAGATGCATGCTGGATAGCGGTCGATGAGTGGAGTAATAGTAGTAGATGCAGAATCATTTCGGTCTACTTGTCACGGACGTGATACCTATATACATGATCATGCCTAGATATTCTCATAACTATGCTCAATTATGTCAATTGCTCAACAGTAATTTGTTCACCCACCGTAGAATACTTATGCTCTTGAGAGAAGCCACTAGTGAAACCTATGGCCCCTGGGTCTATTCTCATCATATAAATCTCCATCACTTTAATCTTGCTTTGCTTTTTTACTTTTCCTTTACTTTTTACTTTGCATCTTTATACCAAAAATACCAAAAATATTATATCTATCAGATCTCACTCTCGTAAGTGACTGTGAAGGGATTGACAACCCCTAATCGCGTTGGTTGCGAGTAGCTATCGTTTTGTGCAGGTATGAGGGACTTGAGCGTGGCCTCCTACTGGATTGATACCTTGGTTCTCAAAAACTGAGGGAAATACTTATGCTACTTTGCTGCATCATCCCTTCCTCTTCGGGGAAAACCAACGCAAGCTCAAGAGGTAGCAAGAAGGATTTCTGGCGCCGTTGCCAGGGAGTCTACGCAAAAAGTCAAAATACCAAGTACCCATCACAATCCCTATCTCTCACATTACATTATTTGCCATTTGCCTCTCGTTTTCCTCTCCCCCACTTCACCCTTGCCATTTTATTCGCCCTCTCTCTCTATCCTCCCTCTCTATTTGCCTCTTTTCCCTCGCCATGTCAGAACCAAAAAGAGTTGGGGGTTCTCTCCCAAGTTCTAGTGCTTTAGACAATCCTGCTATCTTATCTAAACTCATAAATCGGAATGCTATAGAACAACTTGCCGGAGTTATCAATGAGAACCTTAGTAATTTTGATGAAGATGATTCTGGAATTTTTCGTTATTTACTTGATGAATCTTTGAAAGATGCTTGGGATAGGCCGTTAAGGATCCGGGCTAGCTATGTACCCCAATATCAAATTGAGGTTTACTTAAAAAGCTTTTATGTTGGGCTACCCGCTTCGTTCAAACAAGTTTTAGACTCTATTTTCGAAGGGGGTTTCCTTGAAGGGGACCCCATAGATACCTATGATAGGATGAAAACTATATTTGGGCACCCCATTAATGAGAAAGCTGAAATCACATCTCTCTTGCTTTCTTACCAA
Source organism: Triticum dicoccoides (assembly GCF_002162155.2). Classification (NCBI taxonomy): domain Eukaryota; kingdom Viridiplantae; phylum Streptophyta; class Magnoliopsida; order Poales; family Poaceae; genus Triticum; species Triticum dicoccoides. Next base: position 62,881,827 of record NC_041382.1, on the reverse strand, counting down.
AACAAATCTATTAAAGAGATAAAAGCTAGCCTAGATGCCAATTTCTGCAACATTCTTAATCTTTCTTCTACCATTAATGGACATGTACTTTGTCAAAATATAAATATTAATTCTGTAGATAACAAGTTTGCTCTCTTTCTCCCTAAAACCAAGAATGGCAATACCTAGATCTATCCTCGCTTTTATGCCTAGCTAGGGGCGTTAAACGATAGCGCTTGTTGGGAGGCAACCCAATTTTATTTTTATTCCTTGCCTTTTGCTCCTGCTTAGTAATAAATAAATTATTTAGCCTCTATTTTGGTTGTGTTTTTTGTGTTTAATTAGTGTTTGTGCCAAGTAGAACCGTTGGGAAGACTTGGGGAAAGTCTTGTTGAACTTGCTGTAAAAGACAGAAACTTTAGCGCTCACGAGAACTGCTGTCCTTTTTATTTGGAAAGATATATTTAGTTAATTATTTTTGTAGATTATCAATAGATAAATTCCTCACGTTCAGCAATTTATTTTAGAATTTTTGGGGTTCCAGATCTTGCGCTAGATACATATTACTACAGACTGTTCTGTTTTTGACAGATTCTGTTTTTCCTGTGTTGATTGCTTATTTTGATGAATCTATGGTTAGTAAAATAGTTTATAATCCATATAGAAGTTGGAATACATTAGGTTTAACACCAATATAAATAAATAATGAGTTCATTACAGTACCTTGAAGTGGTCTTTTGTTTTCTTTCGCTAACGGAGCTCATGAGTTTTCTACTTTAAGTTTTCTGTTGTGAAGTTTTCAAGTTTTGCGTGAATTCTTGTGATGGATTATGGAACAAGGAGTGGCAAGAGCATAAGCTTGGGGATGCCCATGGAACCCCCAAGATAATCCAAGGACACCAAAAAGTCAAAGCTTGGGGATGCCCCGGAAGGCATCCCCTCTTTCATCCACTTCCATCGGTAATTTACTTGGAGCTATATTTTTATTCACCAACATCATGTGTGTTTTGCTTGGAGCGTCTTGTATTATTTGTGTCTTTGTGTCTTAGTATGCCACAATCATCCTTGCTGTACACACCTTTTGAGAGAGCCATACATGAATTAAAATTTGATAGAATACTCTATGTGCTTCACTTATATCTTTTGAGCTATGTAGTTTTGCTCTATGTGCTTCACTTATATCTTTTGAGCTATGTAGTTTTTCTCTATGTGCTTCACTTGTATCTTTTGAGCGTTATAATTTTGCTCTATATGCTTCACTTATATCTTTTGAGCGTTATAATTTTGCTCTATGTGCTTCACTTAGATCTTTTAGAGCACGATGGTGGATTTGTTTTAAAGAAACTATTGATCTCTCATGCTTCACTTAAATTATTTTGAGAGTCTCTTAATAGCATGGTAATTTGCTTAATAATAATATGCTTGGTATTCAAGATTTGTGAAACTTTCTTTTGAGTGTGTTGAATACTAAGAAAAGATTGAAACATGATAATTGTTTTGAGATATGGAGGTGATAATATTAAAGTCTTGCTAGTTGAGTAGTTGTGAATTTAAAGAATACTTGTGTTAAAGTTTGTGATTCCCGTAGCATGCATGTATGGTGAACCGTTATGTGATGAAGTCGGAGCATGATTTATTTATTGATTGTCTTCCTTATGAGTGGCGGTCGGGGACGAGCGATGGTCTTTTCCTACCAATCTATCCCCCTAGGATCATGCACGTAATACTTTGCTTTGATAACTTCTAGATTTTTGCAATAAGTATATGAGTTCTTTATGACTAATGTTGAGTCCATGGATTATACGCACTCTCACCCTTCCACCTTTTCTAGCCTCTCTAATACCGCGCACTTTTCGCCGGTATCATACACCCACCATATACCTTCCTCAAAACAGCCACCATACCTACCTATTATGGCATTTCCATAGCCATTCCGAGATATATTGCCATGCAACTTTCCACCATTCCGTTTATTATGACACACTCCATCATTGTCATATTGCATATTCCGATACACCGCCGGAGGCATTCATATAGAGTCATATTTTGTTCTAAGTATTGAGTTGTAATTGTTGAGTTGTAAGAAAAATAAAAGTGTGATGATCATCATTATTAGAGCATTGTCCCAGTGAGGAAAGAATGATGGAGACTATGATTCCCCCATAAGTCGGGATGAGACTCCGGACGAAAAATAAAATAAATAATAAAAAAGAGAGGCCAAAGAAGCCCAAATAAAAAGAGGCCATAAAAAAGAGAAAAGGCCCAAATAAAAAAAATGAGAGAAAAAGAGAGAAGGGACAATATTACTATCCTTTTACCACACTTGTGCTTCAAAGTAGCACCATGATCTTCATAGTAGAGAGTCTCTCATGTTATCACTTTCATATACTAGTGGGAATTTTACATCATAAGAACTTGGCTTGTATATTCCAATGATGGGCTTCCTCAAATTGCCCTAGGTCTTCATGAGCAAGCAAGTTGGATGCACACCCACTTAGTTTCTTTTTGAGATTTCATATACTTATAGCTCTAGTGCATCCGTTGCATGGCAATCCCTACTCACTCACATTGATATCTATTGATGGGCATCTCCATAGCCCGTTGATACGCCTAGTTGATGTGAGACTATCTTCTCCTTTTTTGTCTTCTCCACAACCACCATTTTATTCCACCTATAGTGCTATATCCATGGCTCACGCTCATGTATTGCGTGAAGATTGAAAAAGTTTTGAAAAAGTTAGAGTATGAAACAATTGCTTGGCTTGTCATCAGGGTTGTGCATGATTTAAATACTTTGTGTGGTGAAGATAGAGCATAGCCAGACTATATGATTTTGTAGGGATAACTTTCTTTGGCCATGTCATTTTGAGAAGACATAATTGCTTTGTTAGTATGCTTGAAGTATTATTATTTTTATGTCAATATAAACTTTTGTCTTGAATCTTTCAAATCTGAATATTCATATCACAATTAAGAAGATTTGCATTGAAATTATGCCAAGTAGCACTCCGCATAAAAAATTCTCTTTTTATCATTTACCTACTCGAGGACGAGTAGGAATTAAGCTTGGGGATGCCAGATACGTCTCCAACGTATCTATAATTTTTGATTGCTCAATGCTATATTATGTACTGTATTGGACTATATTGGGCTTTATTTTCCACTTTTATATTATTTTTGGGAATAACCTATTAACCGGAGGCCTAGCCCAGAATTGCTGTTTTTTTGCCTATTTCAGTGTTTCGAAGAAACGGAATATCAAACGGAGTCCAAACGGAATGAAACCTTCGGGAACGTGATTTTCTCATCGAACGTGATCTAGGAGACTTGGACCCTACGTCAAGGCATCAGAGAGGCGGTCACGAGGGTGGGGGGGCGCGCCCCCTACGTCGTGGGCCCCTCGATGCTCCACCGACGTACTTATTCCTCCTATATATACATAAGTACCCCCAAACGAACATAACAGGAGCCAAAAACCTAATTCCACCACCACAACTTTCTGTATCCACGAGATCCCATCTTGGGGCCTGTTCGGGAGCTCCGCCGGAGAGGGCCGTCATCACGGAGGGCTTCTACATCATCATAGCCTCTCCGATGAAGTGTGAGTAGTTTACCTCAGACCTTCGGGTCCATAGTTAGTAGCTAGATGGCTTCTTCTCTCTTTTTGGATCTCAATACAAAGTTCTCCCCTCTCTTGTGGAGATCTATTCGATGTAATCTTCTTTTTGTGGTGTGTTTGTTGAGACCGATGAATTGTGGGTTTATGATCAAGTGTATCTATGAATAATATTTGAATCTTCTCTGAATTCTTTTATGTATGATTGGTTATCTTTGCAAGTCTCTTCGTATTATCCGTTTGGTTTGGCCAACTAGATTGGTAGTTCTTGCCATGGGAGGAGTGCTTAGCTTTGAGTTCGATCTTGCGGTGTCCTTTCCCAGTGACAGAAGGGGCAGCAAGGCACGTATTGCATCGTTGCCATCGAGGATAACAAGATGGGGTTTATTTCATATTGCCTGAATTTATCTCTCTACATCATGTCATCTTGCTTAAGGCGTTACTCTGTTTTTAACTTAATACTCTAGATGCATGTTGGATAGCGGTTGATGAGTGGAGTAATAGTAGTAGATGCAGAATCGTTTCGGTCTACTTGTCACGGACGTGATGCCTATATACATGATCATGCCTAGATATTCTCATAACTATGCTCAATTCTGTCAATTGCTCAACAGTAATTTGTTCACCCATCGTAGAATAGTTATGCTCTTGAGAGAAGCCACTAGTGAAACCTATGGCCCCCGGGTCTATTCTCATCATATCAATCTCCATCACTTTAATCTTGGTTTGCTTTTTTTACTTTGCCTTTACTTTTTTACTTTGCATCTTTATACCAAAAATACCAAAAATACTATATCTATCAGATCTCACTCTCGTAAGTGACCGTGAAGGGATTGACAACCCCTAATCGCGTTGGTTGCGAGTAGCTATCGTTTTGTGCAGGTACGAGGGACTTGAGCGTGGCCTCCTACTGGATTGATACCTTGGTTCTCAAAAAACCGAGGGAAATACTTACGCTACTTTGCTGCATCATCGCTTCCTCTTCGGGGAAAACCAACGCAAGCTCAAGAGGTAGCAGTGCATCGGGTCCAGTGAAAATATTTTGTGACAATACTGGTGCAATTGCCTTGGCAAAGGAATCCATATTTCACAAGAGAACCAATCACATCAAGAGACGCTTCAACTCCATCTGGGATCAAGTCCAGGTGGGAGACATAGAGATTTGCAAGATACTTACGGATCTGAATGTTGTAGACCCATTGACTAAGCCTCTTCCACGAACAAAACATGATCAGCACCAAGGCTCCATGGGTGTCGGAAACATTACTCTGTAATCTAGATTATTGATTCTAGTGCAAGTGGGAGACCGAAGGAAATATGCCCTAGAGGCAATAATAAATTTATTATTTATTTCCTTATATCATGATAAATGTTTATTATTCATGCTAGAATTGTATTAACCGGAAACATGATACATGTGTGAATACATAGACAAACAGAGTGTCACTAGTATGCCTCTACTTGACTAGCTCGTTTATCAAAGATGGTTATGTTTCCTAGCCATAGACATGAGTTGTCATTTGATTAACGAGATTGCATAATTGGGAGAATGATGTGATTGAGTTGACCCATTCCGTTAGCTTAGAACTTGATCGTTTAGTATGTTGATATTGCTTTCTTCATGACTTATACATGTTCCTATGACTATGAGGTTATGCAACTCCCGTTTACCGGAGGAACACTTTGTGTGCTACCAAACGTCACAGCATAACTGGGTGATTATAAAGGTGCTCTATAGGTGTCTCTGAAGGTACTTGTTGAGTTGGCGTATTTCGAGATTAGGATGTGTCACTCCGATTGTCGGAGAGGTATCTCTGGGCCCACTCGGTAATGCACATCACTATAAGCCTTGCAAGCATTGTAACTAATGAGTTAGTTGTGGGATGATGTATTATGGAACGAGTAAAGAGATTTGCCAGTAACGAGATTGAACTAGGTATTGAGATACCGACGATCGAATCTCGGGCAAGTAACATACCGATGACAAAGGGAACAATGTATGTTGTTATGCGGTTTGACCGATAAAGATCTTCGTAGAATATGTGGGAGTCAATATGAGCATCTAGGTTCTGCTATTGGTTATTGACTGGAGACGTGTCTCGGTCATGTCAACATAGTTCTCGAACCCGTAGGGTCCGCACGCTTAAAGTTCGGTGACGATCGGTATTATAAGTTTTGTGTTTTGATGTACCGAAGGTAGTTCAGAGTCCCGGATGTGATCACGGACATGACGAGGATTCTCGAAATGGTCGAGACATAAAGATAGATATATTGGACGACTATGTTCGGACACCAGAAAGGTTCCGGAAGGTTTCAGACATATAACGGAGTACCGGGGGTTACCGTAAATCCCCCGGGGGCATAATGGGCCTACATGGGCCCCCTCTTTCCTTCTCCTCATCTCCCTTTCCTTCCATTCTCCTACTAGGAATAGGAAAGAGGTGGCAAACCTACTTGGAGTAGGATTGCCCCCCCTTGGGCGCGCTTCTCCCCTTGGCCGGCCCTCTCCTCCTCCCCTCCTTTATATATAGGGGTAGGGGGCACCCCATAGACACACAATTGATCATTGATCCCTTAGCCATGTGCGGTGCCCCCTCCACCATAATCCACCTCGATCATATCGTAGCGGTGCTTAGGCGAAGCCCTGCGTCGGTAGCATCATCATAACCGTCACCACGCTGTCGTGCTGACGAAACTCTCCTAGGGAGCTTTGTTGGATCGGAGCTCACGGGACGTCATCGATTTGAATGTGTGCAGAACTCGGAGGTGCCGTGTGTTCGATACATGGATCGGTCGGATCGTGAAGACATACGACTACATCAATCGTGTTGTGCTAACACTTCCGCATTCGGTCTACGAGGGTACATAGACACACTCTCCCCTCTCGTTGCTATGCATCACCATGATCCTGTGTGTGTGTAGGAATTTTTTTGAAATTACTACATTCTCCAACATAAGGAAATATAAATAACAACTTTATTATTGCCTCTAGGGCATATTTCCTTCATGGACATGAATGTAAAGTCGGTGGAAACACGTACTCCCCCAAGCTCAGGCTTTTGGCCTAACCTGGTAGTCGATCAATAGCCTGGAGGGTAGTAGGGGTGTTGAGGAGCGGGCATCCCCTCGTCCCACTTCTGGGGCTCCTGCTGTGCCGCTTCCGCAGCAGCCTGAGCATTCCGGTAGGTGATGATATCCGCAGGCATGATCCTATATCCGCCCCTGGCAGCAGAATCAAACAAAGCAGGTGCAGGCAGTGGAATAATGTCACGAGTTTTAACACTAAAAACCAGGTTATAAGGAATGGGAATGTCAGGATAATCTCATGCAAGAAAATGATGGTATTCCATGGCTGCCCTGTCTAGGTTGACCTTGGTCAACGGGTAATCATGAGGGCGTATCTCGACCTCGAAGTGAGCCGCCAAACGAGTAGCAAAAATCCCACCATTTATTTCACCCTGAGATTTATTAAGATGGAGGCGACGAGCCACAATAGCTCCCACGCTATGGGTGTTGTCGCCCTCTAGTGCTCGGCGTAAAACATGAAAGTTTGGTGCACTAAGCGCACCTACTTTCTTTCTAGCAAGCAAGCACTTAGCAACAAATAAAGCAAAATAATGTATGACAGTAAAGTGTATGCTAGCAGCCGTGGTGGCTGACACCCCTCTGTCATCTCCCACTGTCAAGGTGCGATAAAAGTCCTCAAACCCAGCCGGCCTAGGCTCGGCTAAGCTCCCATCAGAAGGGATCAAGCATATATCACAAAATTCAGTAAGTGGTATCTAATGGTTTTCAGCATATAAATCGAAGCTCACTTAAGGAGGATTATTCCTAGGCAGGAAAGTAAAACTCTGAACAAAGATATTTGTGAGGATTTGGTGCTGGTCACACTCATCTGTGATGAAGTCGGTGAGGCAGGCGTTTGCAACATATTGCATGAACTCCTGAAGAATTCCAGCCTCTTCCAGGAATAGGGTGTGCGGCCATTCGCACGGCCGTACCTCCGCCAACCTCCGAGGGTGGAGATCACTGTCATAAGACTCCCCAATAACACCCTTGGAGTTCTTCTTAGAGCCCAACTTCCTGAAGATATTCATGTTCGCGTACAATTTTCTAGAAATAAATTTTTTGGGGGTGACAAAAATTTGTCAACAAAACTTTATAAGATTGATAGCAACTACTCACAGGGGTGCATAGAGGCCATAACAGGCATTCAAACTACTTAGAACTCTAAGAATTTAACATGCAAGCACATCTATAGCAGCACCAAGAGTAGCTAATTATTCAAAATATAAACCACTAAAGCAAAAACTAATTGGACAAATGATGGAGTCACATACCATGTAACAATCCCCCGAAACAGTTTCGGAAATGGAGCTTCGAGCAAAGAGATCGAAATCCGTGGGTTTGAGCTCAAGAACACTCGAGAGAGAGCAATGGATATTTTTTCTGGAGATAAGTGATGATGTGGGATGAAGAGGTAAGTGTGGAGGCCCACGTGGGGACCACAACCCACTAGAGCCTAGATGGATTGTGCCCACCTGGTGCACCTCCCTCTGGTATTATTTGCACCAGAAATTCAGAAATATTCAGAAAAAATCGTGTAAAATTTTCAAGGTATTCTAAGAATTTTTATTTTTGGGTAATTTTTTTATTGCACTGGAAATTAAGAAACAGACAAAACATGGCATTTTATTTTATTTAACTAATAAAACAGAAAACAAAAGGTAAGGACAGAAGGTAGTGCTTACTAAATTCATCAACTTCATACCGTTCAAAAAATGATCCTTAATAAGGTTGATCAGGTCTTATTAACAACCACTTTCGATTAGCATGAAATTGAAGAACTTTCGTAAATCACTAAGTTAGCTCAATGGGGATATGCATCTCCCCAACAATAAGTATTTCATATTTCTTTTTGACAATAGGTAGAGGTATTTGAAAACTTCCAATAGTGATTGTCGGAGATTTTTCAATAACATTAATACCATTCACTTGGAATCGTTTCTTCGGAAAGTGCACCATATGCTCATTGCCATTAATATGAAAAGTGACCTTTATTTTATTGCAATCAATAACATCCCCAGAAGTATTCAAGAATGGTCTACCAAGGATAATCAACATGTTGTCGTCCTCGGGCATCTCAAGTATAACAAAGTCAGTCAAAATAGTAACATTAGCAACAACAACGGGTACATCCTCACAGATATCGATAGGTATGGCAGTTGATATGTCAGCCATTTGCAAATATATTTCAGTAGGTATGATTTTATTCAAGTCAAGCCTTTTATATAAATAGAAAGGCATAACACTAACACCAACTCCTAAGTCACACAAAGCAGTTTTCACATACTTCTTTTTGATAGAGCAACGTATAGTTGGTTTTCCCGGATCTCCAAGTTTTATAGGTACTCCATCTTTAAAAGTATAATTAGCAAGCATAGTGGAGATTTCAGCTTCTGGTATTTTTCTCTTATTTGTGATGATATCTTTCATATGCTTTGCATATGGAGGAATTTTCAAGATATCAGTCAAGCGAGTACGCAAAAAGACTGGCCTCAGCATCTCAGCAAAGCGTTCAAATTCTTCATCATCTTTCCTTTTAGTTGACTTAGGTGGAAAAGGCATAGGTTGTTGAACCCACGGTTCTCTTTCTTTACCATGTTTTCTAGCAACAAAGACTCTTTTATCATACCTTTTATTCTTAGGTTGTGGGTTATCAAGATCAACAGGTGGTTCTATCTCAACATCATTGTCTTGTTCTTTATTATTTGGTTGAGTATCTTCATGAACATCAGCATTGTCATTTTCATTATCACTAGGTGAGTGTTCATTACCAGATTGAGTTTCAGCATCTGAGATAGAAACTTCATTATCATTGTCAGGAGGTTTTTCTATTTCAGGTTCACCAGGAGCATGTGAAGTCCTATCATTCTTATTTTTCTTTTTCTTTCTAGAAGAACTAGGTGCACTAGTGTTAGCTCTTTGTGAATCTTGTATTGGGGAACGTAGTATTTCAAAAAAAAAATCCTACGATCATGCAAGATCTATCTAGGAGAAGCACAACAACGAGCGGGGAGAGTTGATACATCTCCATCGTATCTATAATTTTTGATTGTTCCATGCCAATATTTTACACCTTTCATATACTTTTGGAAACTTTTTATACTATTTTTGGGACTAACATATTGATCCAGTGCCCAGTGCTAGTTCCTTTTGTTGCATGTTTTTTATTTTGTAGAAAATCCATATCAAATGGAGTCCAAATGGGATAAAAACTTACAGAGATTTTTTTGGAATATCTGTGATTTTTGGGAAGAAGAATCAACGCGAGACGATGCCCTAGGGGGCCACG
>NC_041382.1:62825292-62871385 GCF_002162155.2 Triticum dicoccoides | reverse complement strand
GGCCACCCATAAGGCGGTTGGTGCCCTTCTTTCGCCACAAGAAAGCCAATATCCGGATACAAATCATGTTAGAATTTCAGCCCAATCGGAGTTACGGATCTCCGGGAATATAAGAAACGGTGAAAGACCAGAATCTGGAACGCAGAAACAGAGAGAGACAGAGAGACAGATCCAATCTCGGAGGGCCTCTCGCCCCTCCGCCGCCATGGAAGCCATGGACCAGGGGGTAAAACCTTCTCCCATCTAGGGAGAAGTTCAAGGAAGAAGAAGAAGAAGGGGGGCTCTCTCCCCCTTTCTCCCGGTGGCACCGGAACACCGCCGGGGCCATCATTGTGTGACGGCGATCTACACCAACACCTCCATCATCTTCACCAACATCTTCATCACCTTCCCCCATCTATCTACAGCGGTCTACTCTCCCGCAACCCATTGTACCCTCTACTTGAACATGGTGCTTTATGCTTCATATTATTATCCAATGATGTGTTGCCATCCTATGATGCCTGAGTAGATTTTCGTTGTCCTATCGGTAATTGGTGAATTGCTATGATTGGTTTAATTTGTTGGTGGTTATGTTGCTATCCTTTGGTGCCCATCATATGAGCGCGCGCGTGGATCACACCATAGGGTTAGTCGTATGTTGGTAGGACTACGTATTGGAGGACAAGAGTGACATAAGCTTCAACCTCCATAGAAATTGATGCATACTAGATTGAAGGGGGACCAATATATCTTAATGCTATGGTTGGGTTTTACCTTAATGAACGTTAGTAGTTGCGGATGCTTGCTAATGGTTCCAATCATAAGTGCATAGAATTCCAAGTCATGGATGACATGCTAGCAGTGGCCTCTCCCACATAAAACTGAAGGAAATATGCCCTAGAGGCAATAATAAAGTTATTATTTATTTCCTTATATCATGATAAATGTTTATTATTCATGCTAGAATTGTATTAACCGGAAACATAATACATGTGTGAATACATAGACAAACAGAGTGTCACTAGTATGCCTCTACTTGACTAGCTCATTAATCAAAGATGGTTATGTTTCCTAGCCATAGACATGAGTTGTCATTTGATTAACGGGATCACATCATTAGGAGAATGATGTGATTGACTTGACCTATTCCATTAGCTTAGCACTTGATCGTTTAGTATGTTGCTATTGCTTTCTTCATGACTTATACATGTTCCTATGACTATGAGATTATGCAACCCCCGTTTACCAGAGGAACACTTTGTGTGCTACCAAACATCACAACGTAACTGGGTGATTATAAAGGTTGTCTACAGGTGTCTCCGAAGGTACTTGTTGAGTTGGCGTATTTCGAGATTAGGATGTGTCACTCTGATTGTCGGAGAGGTATCTCTGGGCCCTCTCGGTAATGCACATCACTATAAGCCTTGCAAGCATTGTAACTAATGAGTTAGTTGCGGGATGATGCATTACAAAACGAATAAGGAGACTTGCCGGTAACGAGATTGAACTAGGTATTGAGCAAGCAACGATCGAATCTCGGGTAAGTAACATACCGATGACAAAGGGAACAACGTATGCTGTTATGCGGTTTGATCGATAAAGATCTTCGTAGAATATGTTGGAGCCAATATGAACATCCATGTTCCGTTATTGGTTATTGATCGGAGACGTGTCTCGGTCATTGATACGTCTCCGTCGTATATACTTTTCCAAACACTTTTGCCCTTGTTTTGGACTCTAACTTGCATGATTTGAATGGAACTAACCCAGACTGACATTGTTTTCAGCAGAATTGCCATGGTGTTATTTATGTGCAGAAACAAAAGTTCTCGGAATGACCTGAAACTCCACGGAGATTATTTTTGTAAATAATAAAATATACCGGCAAAGAATCAAGGCCAGGGGGCCCACACCCTAGCCACGAGGGTGGGGGGCGCGCCCCCTGCCTCGTGGGCCCCCTAGAGCTCCACCTACCTCAACCTTGACTCCATATATTCGTGTTCGGGGAGAAAAAAATAAAGGAGAAGGATTCATCGCGTTTTACGATATGGAGCAGCCGCCAAGCCCAAAACTCTCTCGAGAGGGCTGATCTGGAGTCCGTTCGGGGCTCCGAAGAGGGGAATCCGTCGCCATCGTCATCATCAACCTTCCTCCATCACCATTTTCATGATGCTCACCGCCGTGCGTGAGTAATTCCACCGTAGGTTTGCTGGCGGTGATGGGTTGGATGAGATTTATCATGTCATCGAGTTAGTTTTGTTAGGGTTTGATACCTAGTATCCACTATGTTCTGAGATTGATGTTGCTATGACTTTGTTATGCTTAATGCTTTTCACTAGGGTCTGAGTGCCATGATTTTAGATCTGAACCGATTATGTTTTCATGAATATATGTGAGTTCTTGATCCTATCTTGCAAGTCTATAGTCACCTACTATGTGTTATGATCCGGCAACCCCGAAGTGACAATAATCGGGACCACTCCCGGTGATGACCGTAGTTTGAGGAGTTCATGTATTCACCATGTGTTAAAGCTTTGGTCCGGTACTCTATTAAAAGGAGGCCTTAATATCCCTTAGTTTCCGCTAGGACCCCGCTGCCACGGGAGGGTAGGACAAAAGATGTCATGCAAGTTCTTTTCCATAAGCACGTATGACTATATTCGGAATACATGCCTACATTACATTGATGAATTGGAGCTAGTTCTGTGTCACCCTAGGTTATGACTGTTACATGATCGATCGCATCCGGCATAATTCTCTATCACCGATCCATTGCCTACGAGCTTTCCATATATTGTTCTTCGCTTAATTACTTTTCCGTTCCTATTGTTATCATCACTACAAAACACCAAAACTATTACTTTTGCTATCGTTACCTTTTGCTACCGTTACCACTACTATCATATTACTTTGCTACTAAATACTTTGCTGCAGATATTAAGTTTCTAGGTGTGGTTGAATTGGCAACTCAGCTGCTAATACTTGAGAATATTCTTTGGCTCCCCTTGTGTCGAATCAATAAATTTGGGTTGAATACTCTACCCTCGAAAACTGTTGCGATCCCCTATACTTGTGGGTTATCAAGACTATTTTCTAGCGGCGTTGCCGGGGAGCACAGCTCTATTCTTTGAGTCACTTGGGATTTATATCTGCTGGTCACTATGAAGAACTTGAAAGACGCGAAAACAAAAATTTATCCCTCAACTACGAGGGAGGTAAGGAACTGCCGTCTAGCTCTACACTTATTCACCTTCTGTTTTGAGTAAGATTGTGACACCTAAACCTGCTTTTGCTATTAATTCTGATATGTCACATATTATTGATGATGCCACTTCTACTATGCATGATACTTATGATGAAACTACTTCTATGCTTGATACTACTGTGCCACTTGGTGAATTTCTTGACAAACAACTTGCTAGGGCTAGAGAGAATGAAATTATTGAAACTGATAATATTGATGAAAGTGATGATGAAGGCTCTCCTAATAAATATGAATTGCCTGTTGTGCCTGAGGGCTATGTTATGGATGAAGAAACTAAAAGAGACTTTCTTGCATGCAATGATAGAAGTGATCTTAAGAAATTTTTAGCTAAGCTTAAACAAAAAACTACGATGCTAGAATGAAATATGATCCTTCTTATGCTACTTCACCTATCTTTGTTACTGATAAGGATTATGAATTCTCTATTAATCCTGATATAATTACTTTGGTTGAATCTGATCCTTTTTATGGTTATGAATCTGAAACTGTTGTGGCACATCTTACTAAATTAAATGATATAGCCACCCTGGTCACTAATGATGAGAGAACTCGCTACTTTTATATCCTTAAAATATTTCCATTCTCATTAAAGGGTGATGCTAAGATATGGTTTAATTCTCTTGATCCTGGTTGTGTGCGTAGTCCCCAGGATATGATTTATTACTTATCTGCTAAATATTTCCCTGCTCATAAGAAACAAGCTGCCTTAAGGGATATATATATATATATATAATTTTGTGCAAATTGAAGAAGAGAGTCTCCCACAAGCTTGGGGGAGGCTTCTCCAACTACTTAATGCTTTGCCTGATCACCCTCTTAAGAAAAATGAAATACTTGATATCTTTTATAATGGACTAACCGATGCTTCCAGAGATTACCTGGATAGTTGTGTTGGTTCTGTTTTCAGGGAAAGAACACCGGATGAAGCTGAAATTCTATTGAATAATATGTTGACAAATGAAAATAATTGGACACTTCCTGAGCCAACTCCTGAGCCTATTCCTAAACCAACTCCGAAGAAAAGAGGTGTTCTGTTTCTCAGTCCTGAAGATATGCAAGAGGCAAAGAAATCTATGAAAGAAAAGGGTATTAAAGCTGAAGATGTTAAGAATTCACCTCCTATTGAAGAAATACATGGTCTTAATTTACCGCCTATTGAAGAAACACATGGTCTTGATAACCCGACACAGGTAGTAAAGGTAAATTCTCTCTATAGATATTATAAAGCTGAAATCCCTCCTACTAAGTTTGCTAGCCAATGTTTGGATGAGTTTGATAACTTTATGGTTAAGCAAGAAGACTTCAATGCTTATTTTGGTAGACAATTGAAACAAAATGCTTATATGATTGAACACTTGGGTGATTATATGTCTAGAGTTAAAGGTGAACTTAAACTCATTAGTAAACATGCTTCTATGGTTACCACTCAAGTAGAACAAGTACTTAAAGCTCAGAATGATTTGCTCAATGAATTAAATAGTAAGAAAAATGATAATGATGTTAGAGTTATGACTAGAGGTGGTAAAATGACTCAGGAACCTTTGTATCCTGAAGGCCACCCTAAGAGAATTGAGCAAGATTCTCAGAGAAATAATATAGATGCACCTAGTCCTCCTAAAAGGAAGAAAAAGAAAAATGATAGGACTTTGCATGCTTCTAGTGAACCTGTTATTGACACACCTGAGAATCCCAATGATATCTCTATTTCTGATGCTGAAACACAATTTGGTAATGAACATGAAACTAGTGATAATGTTAATGATGATGTTCATGTTGATGCTCAACCTAGTAATGATAATGATATAGAAACTGAACCTGCTGTTGATCTTGATAACCCACAATCAAAGAATCAATGTTATGATAAGAAAGACTTTGTTGCTAGGAAACACGGTAAGAAAAGAGAGCCTTGGGTTCAGAAACCCATGCCTTTTCCTCCTAAGACATCCAAGAAAAAGGATGATGAGGATTTTGAGCGCTTTGCTGAAATGATTAGACCTATCTTTTTGCGTATGCCTTTGACTGATATGCTTAAAATGAATCCTTATGCTAAGTACGTGAAAGATATTGTTACTAATAAAGTAAAGATACCGGAAGCTGAAATTTCCACCATGCTTGCTAATTATACTTTTAAAGGTGGAATACCTAAGAAACTAGGAGATCCCGGAGTACCAACTATACCATGCCCCATTAAAAGAAACTATGTTAAAACTGCTTTATCTGATCTTGGAGACGGTGTTAGTGTTATGCCTATCTCTTTATATCGTAGACTTGATTTGAATAAGTTGACACCTACTGAAATATCTTTGCAAATGGTTGATAAATCAACTGCTATACCTGTCGGTATTTGTGAGGATGTGACTGTTGTAGTTGCAAATGTTACTATTTTAACGGACTTTGTTATTCTTGATATTCCCGAGGACGATAGTATGTCTATTATTCTTGGAAGACCCTTTTTGAATACTGCAGGGGCTGTTATTGATTGCAACAAGGGCAATGTCACTTTTCATGTTAATGGTAATGAGCATACGGTACACTTTTCGAGGAAACAACCTCAAGTCCACAGGATCAATTCTATTGGAAAAATTCCATCAATTATTTTTGGAGGTTTTGAATTTCCTCTTTCTACTGTCAAGAAGAAATATGATATTCTTATTGTTGGGGATGTGCATATCCCCGTTGAGGTAACATAGTGTCATTCGAAATTTCTCCGGTTTCATGTTACTCGAAATGAGTTTGTTAACAAGACTTGATGAACCTTGTTAGTGGATTCCTTTTGATGAGCATGAGATGGATGAAGTTAGAAAGCACAACCTTCTGTACCCTCTTTTTACTTTCTTTTATTTATATTAAATAAAGCAAAAATAGTAATTTCTGTCTGTTTTCTGAATTATCTGTGTGTCGGTGTCAAAACCGGCGGATCTTGGGTAGGGGGTCCCGAACTGTGCGTCTAAGGCGGATGGTAACAGGAGGCAGGGAACACGATGTTTTACCCAGGTTCGGGCCCTCTTGATGGAGGTAAAACCCTACGTCCTGCTTGATTAATATTGATGATATGGGTAGTACAAGAGTAGATCTACCACGAGATCAGAGAGGCTAAACCCTAGAAGCTAGCCTATGGTATGATTGTATGTTATTGTTATGTCCTACGGACTAAAACCCTCCTGTTTATATAGACACCAGAGAGGGTTAGGGTTACACAAGGTCGGTTAAAAAGGAGGAGATATCCATATCCGTACTGCCTAGCTTGCCTTCCACGCCAAGTAGAGTCCCATCCGGACACGAGACGAAGTCTTCAATCTTGTATCTTCATAGTCTAACAGTCTGACCAAAGGATATAGTCCGGCTGTCCGGAGACCCCCTAATCCAGGACTCCCTTAGTAGCCCCTGAACCAGGCTTTCAATGACGATGAGTCCGGCGCGTAGTATTGTCTTCGGCATTGCAAGGCGGGTTCCTCCTCCGAATACACCACAGAAGAATTTGAATACAAGGATAGTGTCCGACCCTGCAAAATAAGTTCCACATACCACCGTAGAGAGAATAATGTTTCCACAAATCCAATTTGCTGACTTGTTTTGGCAACATGACGTTATGTCATGGCCCGGTGATTATTCGAACCGTTTCCTTTAACTAGCCTCACACATAACGCGAGGCCGTTTTTTGACACGTCTTGTCAAAGCAGAGATCGTGTCCCCTTATCACGGGATTCTCATCAATACGAGCGTGGGTAACCCAACCGCGCCATCGATTACGGCGCTTGGGGGATAAGCAAGTTTTACCAGGCTAGTGGGGACGCATAGTTTCGTCCGCCCATATAAAGGGATAAGGATTCACCTTTTCATCCACGCCTTCTTCCTCCTTTGCTCATCCATTTTCGCACACTCGAGCTCCAGCGCCCAAGTCCGCACTTCCCACCTCAACCCTTCTCCAACCATGTCCGGAGCGGGAGGCAGGTGGATGGTCTCCTTCGTTACGGAGGGACACATCAAGAAGCTGAGGAGAGCCGGATACCTGCCCGACGACATCGCGCACCGGCTCCCAGATGAGGGGCAACTCATCCCCACCCCAGGCCCCATGAGAGGGTAGTGTTCCTTACCCGTTTTCTCTGTGGACTGGGATTCCCTCTCCACCCATTCGTCCGGGGGCTCATGTTCTACTACGGCCTGGATTTCCACGATCTGGCCCCGAACTTCATCCTCAACATCTCGGCGTTTATCGTCGTGTGCGAGGCCTTCCTCCGAATCAAGCCCCACTTTGGCTTATGGCTGAAGATCTTCAATGTCAAGCCGAAGGTAGTGAGCGACCGCCAGGCGGAGTGCGGAGGCGCCATGGTGGGCAAGATGCCCAACGTCACATGGCTCGAGGGCTCCTTCATGGAGACCATAAAGGGGTGGCAATCGGGGTGGTTCTACATCATCGAGCCGCGTGACCCTAAATGGGCAGCGGCCCCCGAGTTCCGATCTGGCATCCCCACGCGGCTCACCTCCTGGCAAGAGAAGGGCCTGTCCTGGGGTACTTCAGGAGAGCTGACCGGACTCCAAACATGTATTCAAAACATGGTGAACAAGAAGCTCAAACTCGTCAACGTAGTCCAGGTCATGCTCATTCGTCGGATCCTCCCGTGCCAACAACGGGCTTTCAACTTGTGGGATTTCGACCCGGCCCAGCACCGAACTCTGAACAGGCTCTTCGACACAACTCACGAGGATGCTTGGAAGGTGCTATTCAAGGGCGCCGAGGTTCCCCCTCCCACTACCGAGGATCGCGGATTCTGCGTGAAGCGCCAAGCCAGCGCGGTAAGCTGTTTTACCTCTCACAGGATACTTGTTTTTCATAGTTTGACTCTATGCGGCATCTAAGCTCCCGTACCTTTCACAGGACTGGCAGGAGACGACCGGACAGATCGACTGTCTAGCTCCTTTGCCCAAAGGCCTAGCAGACGCTCTCCTGATGAAGATGCTAACTCCGGCTCCTTACAAGGTGCCAGAGAAGACCAAGAAGGCCAAGGGAACCCGAAAGAGTTCCCGACACCAGGCGTCATCGGACTCATCGTCCGATAACTCTGTGACACACTCCTCCCCCGAAAACGAGGAGGGAGAAGAAGATGCTCCCCCCTTCAGTTGGGGGAGACAAGAAAAGGAAGGCCGCCCCAACTGGGGAGGCCGAAGGGTCCAAGAAGGGAAGGACTCTCCTTCCGGATAGTTCCACCACCGCCGCCGAAGGCGAAGACGAGTGGCTGCTCAGGGCCAAGCCCCTGGCGAAGTCGTAAGTATTTGAATACCAGAGTAACTCATAGAATTCCTTTGTCGCACTGCTTCTCCTAACGCCAAATATGATTATGCGGGCCGCCATGAGCCCGTATCGATGTATCGTCGGACGGCTCCCTAGGCTCGTCGGATATGGATAGCGATCCACTTCCGACCGCCACCTCCCCTTGCCCTGCGGACGATGCCGAGGTATTGTCTCAAGAGGCACCGGGTCGAGGGGAGATAGTCCCGGAGGCGCCTCAAGGCGACCTTCCGGACTCCGGGAGCAGAGGGAACAAGGCCCCTGAGGGCTCCGAGTTCGGCCCTCAGCCGAACACCACGCCGGAACCTCCAGCGGTTCCGGACTCGGGCAGGCGGCCTCCTTCCAAGAGGGGCAAGACGCCTGTGCCGGTGACCTCTATCCATCCAGAGGCGCTGGACATTCTGCTGGGAGTGCTTCGCAGCTCTTCCATCGACGAGGAGCATCGTACTATTATGAGTGCGGTGATCCAGAAGGTTCAGTCTGCCAAGAGCGGATTAACTGAAGCCTGTGCCAACCTTCTAACAGGCTTTGAGGTAAGTGTTTAAAATATAGGAAAAATATTACAGCATAGACAGTAGCCCCTGATGCTCTGTTCGGTGTTCACAAAGAAAATCCGAACAGAGGATCAAACAATATCGCACGAGTCTAATATAATTATGTCAATATGCATATGCATGCTTCACTGCTGGCATCTACTGCACTGACTACGGAGGTCGCCGCACTGAAGCAGGACCTTAAAGGGTCCATGGACGAGCTCGGCCTTGCCAAGAGGCAGCTCGAGGAGAACAAAGGTAAGTAGTACCTAGTCTATGGATATGTTTAAAAGGAATGCGATTGAAAAATGACAGGATCATCATGAATTTGCCAGGGGCCACGACCGAAGTGGCGATCCTAAAGAAAGCGTTGTCCAAGGCCGAAGATAAAGCAACCAAGGAGCGCACCGAGCGGGAAAGGCAAGAGGCTCGGGTGGGCAAGGTGCAGCAAGAGCTCCAGGCTCTCGTGACGAAGCACGAGGCGTTGGATCTTGACTCGAAGACGTGAGAGTCTGAGGTTGCCGCGACCCTCGAGAGCGCAAAGAGCGCCAAGGCTGGAGCCCAAAAGGCCCTCCAGGAGATTGACGCGATGAAGAAAATAGCGGCGGGTAAGGCATTCTATATGCAAAGCAAGCATGTGAAAGTAAATTACCTATTACTTACCCGAATCCGGAGCTCTCTAGGAGCATTCGCAGATTTGCCCCACAGCGTGTCGGATGCCGCACAGTTTTACTAGGCCGAGGAGGGAAGCTCAACGGAGAAGCTGTTCTGGTCTCAGTATACTAGGACTGAACACCCAGTGCCTATGAGAGACCAGCTGAAGCAGCTGGTCGAGCAACACAAGGCGGCCGAACAGGCCATGAAGGGATTTATAGTCCGACTATGGCCTGGCGACGCCCTTCCGAACAGCTACTTCGGCCTGGTGAGGCGGCTTGTGGATGCCTGCCCACGACTGGAAGTCGTCAAACGGTCCGTGTGCATCGAAGGTGCACGTCGGGCTTTCGCCCGTGTGAAGGTGCAATGGGCCAAGCTAGACGCCGTGAAGCTGATCAAGGAAGGACCGTCGCAGGGCAAGGAGCATCGCACCCCCGAAATTTAGTATGAGGGTGTCCTGAAGGGTGCCCATCTTGTAGCGGATGAATGTCCAAAGGATGTAATATTTGAGTAACCTTGCTCGTGTGATCTTGTACGAGGAAACTTGTTTCATATGCGCTATGCAACACTTGTTTGAATTTAAAATATTGCCTTCTGTTTGGCTGTTTATCCAATTTGAGAGATGGCTAGTCCTCGGCTTCTGCCCCCATGCCGCGAGTGCTGGGGTGTTCGGGATAAACCCGAGCACTCTTGTTCCCATTTTTGGGTCCTTCGAGGGAGGTGCTCAGCACAATGAACAAGGCAACCGGACTAATAATGCTTTATCACTCTCACTTAGCCATAGAATTCTATAATTTTAAATTTCGGCGAAGCCCCTGGTATACAGAAGGCCGAATTCGGGGCGCGATACACGCCTTTAAGCCGGACATGACCGGATCCTCGCTCTAAGCGGCATAAGTCTTTAGGGACTCGAAACCTCGCCGAACAGCGACCAGTCTCTCGCCTTATCATGACAGTCAGTTTTAGCTTTCTCTACTGAGGTGCTTAGCCCAGCAGAACCGGGGCACAATCGCAGTAGTTCTCCTAGTGCTACCTTAGCCGATAGAGCGGAACATAAGGTACCAAAACATAGGAGCCGGGCAAACCCAACATTTGACCAAAGACATGATTCGGAGTTGATGCATATAATGCTATAAGTTCGGGGTGCCGCACTTGTGAAAGTGTTCGAACTTCTC
Organism: Triticum dicoccoides; assembly: GCF_002162155.2. Taxonomy (NCBI): domain Eukaryota; kingdom Viridiplantae; phylum Streptophyta; class Magnoliopsida; order Poales; family Poaceae; genus Triticum; species Triticum dicoccoides. The sequence continues at coordinate 62,860,489 of NC_041382.1, read as the reverse complement.
ACACCATAATGTGGGGTACTTAAGCCCCTGGTGTATTGGCCGTACCAAAGTGTACGGTTGCAACGCGTCATTAATGAACACACATATATATAAAACAAGAATGCAATAATAGTCGTAATTTTATGCATTGTTTATTCAAAAAGTGCTTTAAAGCAGAATGATACAGATAGTGCGATAAGCAAAAAGTAGGACTATGTCCCTTCCAAGGGCAAGCTGAGGAATAGTATTAAAGCAAATATTTCACTCGTTATCGTAATCCACCTGGGAGTTCCGTGGTGTGACATAGCTTTCTACCTCCTTGGTTGCTGCATCATGTGTTCGGCAATCATGCTGCCGGACAGGGTTTCCAGAGATTAAAGTCCTGAAAGAGAAAAATGACAAAGCGGGAAGCCCCTAGTGCGGTTTAAGCCGCGTATTGGGGCGTGCCGTAGTTGTGCTCCCCTCCCCGCCTGTGCCCATGGTATTTTTAATGCGTAATTATGTACGCGTGGCACACATTTCGCCGTTTGGCTTGGGCCGGGGTGGGGGCCGCATTGCTACGTGAGCTTAGATTATGCCGGACGGTCTAGTTGTCGATTACTCCGAGCGCGCCGGGTCTTGAAAACGCTGAACTGGTGGATTGCCTTGAGAGGCTGCTTTGCGCTTCTGCTGCGAGGGCCGCAGTGTGCTCCTCCGTGTGGAGAGAGCGCTCTGTGTTTCCATTAACTGTGATGACCCCCCGAGGTCCTGGCATCTTGAGCTTGAGGTATGCATAATGCGGTACCGCGTTGAATCTTGCAAATGCGGTTCGCCCGAGCAGTGCATGATAGCCACTGCGGAACGGGATGTAACGCCCCGGACACACCCGCCGGTGGTCGTTACTCCTGGTGGGATCTAGACTGGCCCCACAGATCAATACTAGTCTTTTCTGCGCACTTTGTCCTCACTCATGCGCACCCGGGAGCAACTTCCCGGTCGGTCACCCATCCTGACACTACTCCAAGCTGAGCACGCTTAACTTTGGAGTTCTGTCCGAATGGGCTACCGGAAAAGAAGGAATTCCTTATTGATATGAGTAGTCTATCATCCCTAATAAGCCAGGCCATCACATACACCCCCACTCAGAGGAACCGACGTCCTCGTCGGGCCACAGGAACGTTCCCTCTTGGCACAACCGTCCGTGCATCCAGTCCAGTACATGTGCCATGCCGTGTGCCACGACGGGTCACAAACGTCATGAACAACATGACCGCACACCTGTCTGCAACCATCCGTGTAACCGCGAGGGTCAGCTCTGATACCAACTTGTAACTCCCCGGACACACCCGCCGGTGGTCGTTACTCCTGGTGGGATCTAGACTGGTCCCACAGATCAATACTAGTCTTTTCTGCGCACTTTGTCCTCACTCATGCGCACCCGGGAGCAACTTCCCGGTCGGTCACCCATCCTGACACTACTCCAAGCTGAGCACGCTTAACTTTGGAGTTCTGTCCGAATGGGCTACCGGAAAAGAAGGAATTCCTTATTGATATGAGTAGTCTATCATCCCTAATAAGCCAGGCCATCACACGGGACTATATCGAAGATTAATTCTTCGCTTCGAAAGTTATCCGGGGATCCGAAGACCACTTCCAGTGTAATTGAGCCTGTGCAATGGGCCTCTACACCTAGAATGACGCCTTTAAAGGTCATTTTTGTGGGTTTGATCCTTGAGGGGTCTATACCCATTTTGCGCAATGTGTCCTGGTAAAGCAGGTTCAGGCTGCTGCCGCCATCCATAAGGACTCGAGTGAGGTGAAATCCGTTGATGATTGGGTCTAGGACCAGTGCGGCGAATCCGCCATGACGGATACTAGTGGGATGGTCCCTGCGATCGAAGGTGATCGGACAGGAGGACCATGGGTTGAACTTTGGGGCGACTGGCTCCAACACATATACGTCCCTGAGCGCACGCTTCCGCTCCCTCTTGGGGATGTGGGTTGCATATATCATGTTCACCGTCCGCACCTGTGGGGGGAACCTCTTCTGTCCTCCGGTGTTTGGCTGCCGGGGCTCTTCCTCGTCATCGCTATGTGGCCTCTTATCTTTGTTTTCGGCAATTAACTTGCCGGCCTGCTTGAATACCCAACAATCCCTGTTGGTGTGGTTGGCTGGCTTATCGGGGGTACCGTGTATTTGACACGAGCGATCGAGTATGCGGTCCAAACTGGATGGGCCCGGAGTGCTTCTTTTAAATGGCTTTTTCCGCTGACCAGGTTTAGAGCCTTTGAATCTGGCATTGACTGCCGTATCCTCGGTATTGTCACTATTAATGCAGCGCTTATGTTTATTTCGATGTGACCTGCCATTGCCGTCCTTGGTATCCGAAGTACCAGGGTTGTTTGATATGTTATTACTGCAAGCCAGCCAGCTGTCTTCTCCCGCACAAAAGCGGGTCATGAGTGTTGTGAGGGCTGCCATAGATTTCGGCTTTTCTTGACCAAGGTGCCGGGCTAGCCACTCGTCGTGGATGTTGTGTTTGAAAGCTGCTAGGGCCTCTGCATCCGGACAGTCGATGATTTGAGTTTTCTTTGTTAGGAACCAAGTCCAGAATTGCCTGGTCGATTCTTCTGGCTGCTGAATTATGTGGCTCAAGTCATCGACATCTGGTGGTCGCACATAAGTGCCTTGAAAGTTGTCGAGGAATGCGGCCTCCAGATCTTCCCAACAGCTAATGGACTCTGCTAGCAAGCTGTTAAGCCAATGCCGCGCTGGTCCTTTGAGCTTTAGTGGGAGGTATTTGATGGCGTGTAAGTCATCACCGTGGGCCATGTGGATGTGGAGGAGGAAATCCTCGATCCATACCGCAGGATCTGTTGTGCTGTCGTATGATTCAATATTTACGGGTTTGAAACCCTCTGGGATGTGATGATCCATTACTTCGTCTATGAAGCATAGGGGGTGCGCGTCGCCTCTGTATTGGGCTATATCGCGAGGTGGCTCGAATGGGTCTTGCCCGCTGTGTTCGGCCCGGCCGGATTTACTTTTACTGTATCCGGCGTGACGTTTATCGTCTCGCATAGTGGTGCGCCCTTGTGATCCGTAGATCGATCTTGCATGCTTTGCTTTGTACTCCAATACGTCTCACAGGTCTGGCGTATTTCCCCATTCCTTTTTATTTGAATGATGTCGGGGTGCGGGCTGAGTTTTTGGCTAGAATGCCTCTCCATCGCGGCCACGAGGTGGCCGATCAGCCGCGTCATACGCTTCTTCCTCCAGTCGGCGTAGCAACCTGCATTTTGGGTAACTCTTGGAGGGGTGTTCGAGTTTATATTCCTCGGCCGCGAGGACTCCAGTCCATCTGTCAGCTAGCAGATCTTGATCAGCTTGAAGCTGCTGCTGCTTTTTCTTAAGGCTATTTGCCGTGGCTATAAGACAGCGCTTGAAGCGCTCTTGTTCGACGGGATCCTCTGGCACGACGAATTCGTCATCGTCGAGGCTTGCCTCGTCTTCGGAGGGGGGCATGTAATTATCATCCTCCGCCTCTCCATTTGCCGCTCTCTCTGGAGGGCTGGCCTCTCCACCCTCCTGTCCTAGATCGTGCTGGAGGGGATTGTTGCCATCTTCGGCACTATCCGGAGTGTTATTATCTCCTATGCCGGTATCACCACTTTTGCTTTGGCGGGACTTAGGGCGGCGCCGCTGACGTCGGCGCTTGGGTTGCTTCTTGGAGGGGTCATCCTCCGCTATCTCGTCGCCATTGCCTTCTTTGGGTGTATCCACCATGTATATATTGTATGATGAGGTGGCTGTCCAGTGCCCTGTGGGCAGTGGTTCCTCTTCGTCTCCCGCATCGTCGTCCATACCGTCGATGTCTTCGGAGTCGAAGTTGAGCATGTCGGTTAAGTCATCGACAATGGCTACTAAGTGGGTGGTGGGTGGGCAGCAAATTTCTTCGTCATCCGCATCCCAATCCTGCCGGACATAGTTCGGCCAGGATCCTCCTGACAAGGAGAGAGACCTTAATGAGTTAAGTATGTCGCCAAAGGGCGAGTGCTGAAAAATATCCGCGGAGGTAAACTCCATGATAGGCGCCCAATCGGATTCGCTAGGAACGGGCGCAGGCGGTTCGGAGTCTGTGGCCGGAGAAGGATCCGGCAGTTTGACAACACGGCTCTCGTGAAGGGCAAGGTCGATGTTCGGCTCGATCGCCACTGAGGGTAAGGCCTCTGTGGCGGGGTCTATCCACCCATCCATGGACGGCGCAACCGGCTCCGAATTGAGGGTCGAAGCGGCTGCCGGTGCGATCTCCCGGACGCTGTCTGATGGTAGAGCTAAATCGTACTCATCATGACCGCGTGACGCACAAGGCAGAGGCTCGAATCCGTCGAAGATCAAGTCTTCGCGGATATCGGCCGTGTAGTTTAAGCTTCCAAACCTGACCTGGTGGCCAGGGGCGTAACTTTCGATCTGCTCCAGTGGCCAAGCGAGTTGGCCCGCAGTGCGAAGCCGCCGAATACAAAAATCTGTCCGGGGAGAAAAGTGTCACCCTGGACTGCATCGCTAACGATGACCGAAGGAGCCATCAAGCCTAACGGCGACGACACAGAGGAACTCTCAATGAAAGCAGCAATGTCGGTGTCAAAACCGGCTGATCTCGGGTAGGGGGTCCCGAACTGTGCGTCTAAGGCGAATGGTAACATGAGGCAGGGAACACGATGTTTTACCCAGGTTCGGGCCCTCTTGATGGAGGTAAAACCCTACGTCCCGCTTGATTAATATTGATGATATGGGTAGTACAAGAGTAGATCTACCACGAGATCAGAGAGGCTAAACCCTAGAAGCTAGCCTATGGTACGATTGTATGTTATTGTTATGTCCTACGGACTAAAACCCTCCGGTTTATATAGACACCGGAGAGGGTTAGGGTTACACAAGGTCGGTTACAAAGGAGGAGATATCCATATCCGTACCGCCTAGCTTGCCTTCCACGCCAAGTAGAGTCCCATCCAGACACGAGACGAAGTCTTCAATCTTGTATCTTCATAGTCTAACAGTCCGGCCAAAGGATATAGTCCGGCTATCCGGAGACCCCCTAATCCAGGACTCCCTCACCGTGCAATATAAAAATACCCCAAAAATAGAAGTTCTCCAAATGCACTGAAATTTAAATATGATTTTTTCCGGAATATTTGAGAATCTTCTATGCATAGCCGGTCCCAAGCCCGGGTAAAGGAGGAGGGTTGTGATAGGCTTGGCGAGCCAACGTAAAAACTAGCCAGTCCCATAGGTATGAAACCCATTTGAGCGAGAATATTACTAGGATGGGTGACCTCCTAGGAAGTCCTCGTGAAAGGGTTTCATATCTAAGGGTTGTGATAGGCTTGGCGAGCCAATGTAAAAACTAGCCAGTCTTTTGGGTATGAAACCCATTTGGGCGAGAGTAGTACTAGGATGGGTGACCTCCTGGGAAGTCCTCGTGAAAGGGTTTCATATCTAGCCTACCCCAACTTGTTTGGGATAAAAGGTTTCGTAAGATGATTTGAGAATATTTGGCACTGAGAACACAACAGGGGGAGCAAGCACCTGGCCACGAGGGTCCACGGTGCGCCCACCCCCTGGGCTTGCCCCCCTGCATCGTGGGCCCACGGTGGCTCCCCTCCACTTATTCTTGCACCCACACACTTCTTATTCCTCCCAAAAAAATCACCATCCAGCTCAAGCACGAGTTCTAGCTCATTTTGCTGTGATTTTCGATCTCCTTGCTCAAAGCACCTCTCACAAAACTGCTTTGGGGGATTGTTCCTTGGTATGTGACTCCTCCATTGGTCCAATTAGTTTTTGTTCTAGTGCTTTATTCATTGCAAATTTGTGCTGCCTAGGTGACCATGTTCTTGAGCTTGCATGTAAAATTTACATGGTTCCAAGTAGTTCTAATGCATGATATATGCTCTATGCACTTGTAGGAGTAGTTGCTATCAATTTTGTTGAGTTTGGTTTACTTTTATTTGAAGTTACTAAAAATTTCAGAATTTTTTTAGAAGAAGAAATATGTTTAGGAAAATGTATCGAGGTGGTTCTTCAAGGAAGCAAGGACCCAGGCTTGCAATGCGTGATGCTGATGATGAACCACCAAGGGATGCCCCAGTGCGGCCTTGTGAATGGCCTTCAGAGGACTTCATGGATCGAGCAGGAATTAAGGAAGAATTTAACGCATATTTGCGTAACTCTGATCGCGTGAGCTTCGAGGCAGAAAAGTGTCGTCAGTAGCACTATCTCACTAGTTCCTTTGTGAGGAGGCTTGAATTTTCATCTTCACGCAATTCTCCAATTGTCCTGTTTGATCTTTATGAAAATTCTTATACTATGGACTTAGAGGATTTTACCACTGCTTGCAAACTTCCACAATGGGGTAGTGCTAGTGAACCTCGCAAATCTGAATTTAGAGATTTTCTTGCTAATATAACTGTGGGGGAATCTAGAGATATAGCACAAGCTACCATAGGGAGCATTCATTTTCCTGCTATACATTATTTTGCTCTCTTCATAGGTAGGTGCATAAATGGTAAGGATGAAGCATGTCACATGTGTGTCCCTGACCTCAGCATTCTTAGGAGTGCTGTGTTTGAAGATAAATCTTATAATTTGGGAGCCGTTGTTGCACGTAGGTTGCATCATAATAGATTTAATGGAGATTTCTTTGCTGGAATTTATGCAACCCGTATAGCTAATTTTCTTGGTATAACCATACGTGAGGATGATATTGAGTTGCCTCCTGCTTATTTGGATTATGAGGCTATGGTTCGTCATCATTTTGTTGAGAGGAACAATCAGTTCCTCCAGTACCGACTAATCTTTGACAGACGATGCACCTATCACGTCGCTCTCCCTGCTTCTACTTTCTTTGACTTTCAGGCAAAAGGGAGATATTTTATAACCAGAGAGGACGCGGAAGAGTATAAGAGGAGGGCTGAGATAGCTCGCCTCCAAACTGCAGCCCACAATGAAATGACTCCTGCATCTCAGTACGACCCCAGTTACAACTTTGGATATCTATCAAGCCATCCATGGCATTAGACCAACTTAGGCCAAAAGCCTAAGCTTGGGGGAGTCCGTATTTCCCACCGACATTACATTCATGTTCACACACTCATTGCTAGTTGTCGGTGCTCATACTTTTTCCTTATATCATCCATACTACTTTATTTCTTTTTATGCTTTCTTCTTGTGTGTTCGATAAACCTTAAGAAAAACAAAAAAAAATTAGTTGTAGCTTTTAGCTAGCTTTATTTTCTACGCTTGTAGTAGTAATTAAAAAGAAAACCCAAAAAGATTTCCTGTTCTTCTTTTGCTTGTTGGGAGCTTTCCCGTGTAAATAGTTTTATTTCTTTTCTTTTCTTTGGGGGTCGACAGGAGGAGACCATAATTAAATTGTTGAAGTGACTCCTTTATGCATTATTGTTGATTTAACCAAGAGTCCATATTGCCTTGTCTTCTCCTGTTTATTGAATGCTTGCAGATTCCAGCTTAGTCCAATGCACGTGCACTGTTATTACTATTCACATCATTCGGTCGTGCAAGTGAAAGGCAATTATGACGATATATGATGGACTGATTGAGATGGGAGAAGCTGGTATGAACTCGACCTCTCTTGTTTTTGTAAATATGATTAGTTCATCGTTCTTGATTCAGCCTATTATGAATAAACATGTTTGCAATGACAATTAGAGATTATAGTTGCTTATGCCATGCTTAATTAGCTAGGAGCTTATAATGGTTTACCTTGCGTGCCAACATGCTATTAAAATGGTTGTGATGTGGTATGATAGGGTGGTATCCTCTTTTGGAAGATTCGAGTGGCTTGACTTGGCACATGTTCACGCATGTAGTTGAAACAAAATCAACATAGCCTCTACGATATTTATGTTCATGGTGCATTATATCCTACTCATGCTTGCATTCGGTGTTGATTAATTTTAATGCATGTTCATGACTATTGTCGCTCTCTAGCTAGTCGCTTCCCAGTCTTTCTCTAGCCTTCGCCTGTACTAAGCGGGAATACTGCTTGTGCATCCAATCCTATAAACCCCAAAGTTATTCCATATGAGTCCACCATACCTTCCTATATACGGTATCTACCTTCCGTTCCAAGTAAATTTGTATGTGTTAAAGTCTAAACCTTCAAATAAACATTCTGTTTTGTATGCTCGAATAGCTCATGTATCAACTAGGGTTGTCTGTATCTTCCATGTTAGGCGGGTTATTCTCAAGAGGAGTGGACTCCGCTCCTCACTCACGAGAAAATGGCTGGTCATGGGATGCCCAGTCCCATGCTTTATGCAAATCAAATCAAAATAATTGCAAACAAAACTCCCCCTGGGACTATTGTTAGTTGGAGGCACTCGTTGTTTCGAGCAAGCCATGGATTGATGCTTGTTGGTGGAGGGGGAGTATAAACTTTACCATTCTGTTTGGGAACCGCCTATAATGTGTGTAGCATGGAAGATATCGCCATCTCTTGGTTGTTATGTTGACGATGAAAGTATACCGCTCAAAATATTATTCATCTCTATTTCAAAATCGAGCTCTGGCACCTCTGCAAATCCCTGCTCCCCTCTGTGAAGGGCCTATCTATTTACTTTTATGTTGAGTCATCATCCTCTTATTAAAAAGCACTAGTTGGAGAGCACCGCTGTCATTTGCATTCATTACTGTTAGTTTACATTGAGTATGACTTGACTGGATCTCTTTTACCATGAATTACAATGTCTAGTCAGTCCTTGATCTTTAAAGGTGCTCTGCATTTATGTTTTGCGGTCTCAGAAAGGGCTAGCGAGATACCATCTTGTTATATCATATTATGATTGTTTTGAGAAAGTGTTGTCATCCGAGATTTATTATTATTGCTCGCTAGTTGATTATGCTATAGATATGAGTAAACATGAGACCTAAGAGTTATTGTGAATATGGTTAGTTCATAATCTTTGCTGAAAACTTGAATGCTGCCTTACATATTTACAACAACAAGAGCAAACAGAGTTTGTAAAAGTTTTTCTTTATCACTTTCAGTTTGTCAACTGAATTGCTTGAGGACAAGCAAAGGTTTAAGCTTGGGGGAGTTGATACGTCTCCGTCGTATCTACTTTTCCAAACACTTTTGCCCTTGTTTTGTCCTCTAACTTGCATGATTTGAATGGAACTAACCCAGACTGACGTTGTTTTCAGCAGAATTGCCATGGTGTTATTTATGTGCAGAAACAAAAGTTGTCGGAATGACCTGAAACTCCACGGAGATTATTTTTGGAAATAATAAAAAATACTAGCAAAGAATCAAGGCCACAGGCCCACACCCTAGCCATGAGGGTGGGGGCGCACCTGCCCCTTGGGCGCGCCCCCTGCCTCATGGGCCCCCTGGAGCTCCACCGACCTCAACCTTGACTTCATATATTCGTGTTCGGGGAGAAAAAAAATAAAGGAGAAGGATTCATCGCGTTTTACGATACGGAGCCGCCGCCAAGCCCAAAACTCTCTCCGGAGGGCTGATCTAGAGTCCGTTCGGGGCTCCGGAGAGGGGAATCCGTCGCCATCATCATCATCAACCTTCCTCCATCACCAATTTCATGATGCTCACCGCCGTGCGTGAGTAATTCCATCGTAGGCTTGCTGGACGGTGATGGGTTCGATGAGATTTATCATGTAATCGAGTTAGTTTCGTTAGGGTTTGATCCCTAGTATCCACTTTGTTCTGAGATTGATGTTGCTATGACTTTGCTATGCTTAATGCTTGTCACTAGGGCCCGAGTGCCATGATTTCAGATCTGAACCTATTATGTTTTCATGAATATATGTGAGTTATTGATCCTATCTTGCAAGTCTATAGTCACCTACTATGTGTTATGATCCGGCAACCCCGAAGTGAAATTAATCGGGACCTCTCCCGGTGATGACCATAGTTTGAGGAGTTCATGTATTCACCATGTGTTAAAGCTTTGGTCCGGTACTCTATTAAAAGGAGGCCTTAATATCCCTTAGTTTCTGCTAGGACCCCGCTGCCACGGGAGGGTAGAACAAAAGATGTCATGCAAGTTCTTTTCCCAAAGCACGTATGACTATATTCGGAATACATGCCTACATTACATTGATGAATTGGAGCTAGTTCTGTGTCACCCTAGGTTATGACTGTTACATGATCGATCGCATCCGGCATAATTCTGTATCACCGATCCAATTGCCTACGATCTTTCCATATAATGTTCTTCGCTTAATTACTTTTCCGTTGCTATTGTTATCATCACTAAAAAACACCAAAAATATTACTTTTGCTATCGTTACCTTTTGCTACCGTTACCACTGCTATCATATTACTTTGCTACTAAATACTTTGCTGCAGATATTACATTTCCAGGTGTGGTTGAATTGACAACTCAGCTGCTAATAATTGATATTATTCTTTGGCCCCCCTTGTGTCGAATCAATAAATTTGGGTTGAATACTCTACCCTCAAAAACTATTGCGATCCCCTATACTTGTGAGTTATCAGTCATGTCTACATAGTTCTCAAACTCGTAGGGTCCGCACGCTTAATGTTCGGTGATGATCGGTATTATGAGTTTTTGTGTTTTGATGTACCGAAGGTAGTTCGAAGTCCCAGATATGATCAAGGACATGACGAGGACTCTCTAAATGGTCGAGACATAAAGATCGATATATTGGACGACTATATCCGGACACCGGAAGTGTTCTGGGTGATTTCGGAAAAAACCAGAGTGCCGGAGGGTTACCGGAACCCCCCCGGGAGAAATAATGGGCCTAATGGGCCTTAGTAAATGGAGAGAGGGTTGGGCTAGGGCAGACCGCGCGCCCCTCCCCCTCTAGTCCTAATTGGACTAGGAGAGGGGGGAGGCGCCCCCCTTTCCTTCTCCCTCTCCCCCGTCCTTTCCCCCTCCTAGTAGGAGTAGGAAAGAGGGGAGTCCTACTCCTACTAGGAGGAGGACTCCTCATTCTGGCGCGCCATAGAGGGCCGGTCGGCCTCCCCCTTGCTCCTTTATATACGGGGGCAGGGGGGCACCTCTAGACACACAAGTTGATCAGTTGATCTATTCCAGCCGTGTGCGGTGCCCCCCTCCACCATATTCCACCTCGGTTATATCGTAGCGATGCTTAGGCGAAGCCCTACGTTGGTAGCAACATCATCACCGTCATCACACTGTCGTGCTGACGAAACTCTCTTGTGAAGCTTTGCTGGATCGGAGCTCACGGGACGTCATCGAGTTGAACCTGTGCAGAACTCGAAGGTGCCGTGCGTTCGGTACTTGGATCGGTCGGATCGTGAAGACGTACGACTACATCAACTGCGTTGTGCTAATGCTTCCGCATTCGGTCTACGAGGCTACGTGGGCACACTCTCCCCTCTCGTTGCTATGCATCACCATGATCCTGTGTGTGCGTAGGATTTTTTTTTGAAATTACTACGTTCCCCAATAGTGGCATCCGGGCCTAGTTTTATGCGTAGATGTTATATGCACGAGTAGAACATAAGTGAGTTGTGGGCGATACAAGTCATACTGCTTACCAGCATGTCATACTTTAGTTCGGTGGTATTGTTGGATGAAGCGGCCCGGACCGACATTACGCGTACGCTTATGCGATACTTTTCTACCGACGTGCTTTGCACACAGGTGGCTGGCGGGTGTCAGTTTCTCCAACTTTAGTTGAACGGAGTGTGGCTATGCCCGGTCCTTGAGAAGGTTAAAACATCACTAACTTGACAAACTATCGTTGTGGTTTTGATGCGTAGGTAAGAACGGTTCTTGCTCAGCCCGTAGCAGCCACGTAAAACTTCAACAACAAAGTAGAGGACGTCTAACTTTTTTTTGCATGGCATGTTGTGATGTGATATGGTAAAGACATGATGCTATATTTATTGTATGAGATGATCATGTTTTGTAATGGAGTTATCGGCAAATGGCAGGAGCCATATGGTTGTCGCTTTATTGTATGCAATGCAATTGCCCTGTAATTGCTTTACTTTATCACTAAGCGGTAGCAATAGTCGTAGAAGCAATAATTGGCGAGACGACAACGATGCTACGATGGAGATCAAGGTTTCGCACCGGTGACGATGGTGATCATGACGGTGCTTCCGAGATGGAGATCACAAGCACAAGATGATGATGGCCATATCATATCTCTTATATTGATTGCATGTGATGTTTATCTTTTATGCATCTTATTTTGCTTTGATTGACGACAGCATTACAAGATGATCTCTCACTAAATTTCAAGATAAAAGTGTTCTCCCTAAGTATGCACCATTGCCAAAGTTTGTCGTGCCGAGACACCACGTGATGATCGGGTGTGATAAGCTCTACGTTCATCTACAACGGGTGCAAGACAGTTTTGCACACGCAGAATACTCAGGTTAAACTTGACGAGCCTAGCATATGCAGATATGGCCTCAGAACACTAAGACCGAAAGGTCGAGCGTGAATCATATAGTAGATATGATCAACATACTGATGTTCACCATTGAAAACTACTCCATCTCATGTGATGATCGGACATGGTTTAGTTGATTTGGATCACGTGATCACTTAGATGATTAGAGGGATGTATATATAAGTGGGAGTTCTTAAGTACTATGATTAATTGAACTTAAATTTATCATGAACTTAGTACCTGATAGTATTTTGCTTGTCTATGTTGATTGTAGATAGACGGCACGTGCTGTTGTTCCGTTGAATTTTAATGCGTTCCTTGAGAAAGCAAAGTTGAAAGATGGTGGTAGCAATTACACGGACTGGGTCCGTAACTTGAGGATTATCCTCATTGCTGCACAGAAGAATTACGTCCTGGAAGAACCACTAGGTGCCAGGCCTGCTGCAGATGCTGCTGATGACATTAAGAATGTCTGGCAGAGTAAAGCTGATGACTACTCGATAATTCAGTGTGCCATGCTTTACGGCTTAGAACCGGAACTTCAACGATGTTTTGAACGTCATGGAGCATATGAGATGTTCCAGGAGTTGAAGTTAATATTTCAAGCAAATGCCCGGATTGAGAGATATGAAGTCTCCAATAAGTTCTATAGCTGCAAGATGGAGGAGAATAGTTCTGTCAGTGAACATATACTCAAAATGTCTGGGTATCATAATCACTTGACTGAACTGGGAGTTAATCTTCCTGTTGATAGTGTCATTGATAGAGTTCTTCAATCACTGCCACCAAGCTACAAGAGCTTCATGATGATATGGAAGGGATGAATAAGACAATTCCCGAGCTCTTTGCAATGCTAAAGGCAGCAGAGGTAGAAATCAAGAAGGAGCATCAAGTGTTGATGGTCAACAAGACCACCAGTTTCAAGAAAAAGGGTAAAGGGAAGAAGAAGGGGAAATTCAAGAAGAACTACAAACAAGTTGCTGCTCAGGAGAAGAAACCCAAGTCTGGACCTAAGCCTGAGACTGAGTGCCTTTACTGCAAACAGACTGGTCACTGGAAGCAGAACTGCCCCAAGTATTTGGCGGATAAGAAGGATGGCAAGGTGAACAAAGGTATATGTGATATACATGTTATTGATGTGTACCTTACCAGAGATCGTAGTAGCACCTGGATATTTGATACTGGTTCTGTGGCTAATATTTGCAACTCGAAACAGGGACTATGGATTAAGCGAAGACTGGCTAAGGACGAGGTGACGATGCGCGTGGGAAATGGTTCCAAAGTCGATGTGATCGCCGTCGGCACGCTACCTCTACATCTACCTTCGGGATTAGTTTTAGACCTAAATAATTGTTATTTGGTGCCAGCGTTAAGCATGAACATTATCTCTGGATCTTGTTTGATGCGAGACGGTTATTCATTTAAATCTGAGAATAATGGTTGCTCTATTTATATGAGTAATATCTTTTATGGTCATGCACCCTTGAAGAGTGGTCTATTTTTGTTGAATCTCGATAGTAGTGATACACATATTCATAATGTTGAAGCCAAAAGATGCAGAGTTGATAATGATAGTGCAACTTATTTGTGGCACTGCCGTTTGGGTCATATTGGTGTAAAGCGCATGAAGAAACTCCATACTGATGGACTTTTGGAATCACTTGATTATGAATCACTTGGTACTTGCGAACCATGCCTTATGGGCAAGATGACCAAGACGCCGTTCTCCGGAACTATGGAGCGAGCAACAGATTTGTTGGAAATCATACATACTGATGTATGTGGTCCGATGAATATTGAGGCTCGCGGAGGGTATCGTTATTTTCTCACCTTCACAGATGACTTGAGAAGATATGGGTATATCTACTTAATGAAAAATAAGTCTGAAACATTTGAAAAGTTCAAGGAATTTTAGAGTGAAGTGGAAAATCATTGTAACAAGAAAATAAAGTTTCTACGATCTGGTCATGGAGGAGAATATTTGAGTTATGAGTTTGGTCTACATTTGAAACAATGCGGAATAGTTTCGCAACTCATGCCACCTGGAACACCACAACGTAATGGTGTGTCCGAACATCGTAATCGTACTTTACTAGATATGGTGCGATATATGATGTCTCTTACTGATTTACCGCTATCGTTTTGGGGTTATGCTTTACAGACGGTTGCATTCACGTTAAGTAGGGCACCATCAAAATCCGTTGAGACGACGCCTTATGAACTATGGTTTGGCAAGAAACCAAAGTTGTCGTTTCTTAAAGTTTGGGGCTGCGATGCTTATGTGAAAAAGCTTCAACCTGATAAGCTCGGACCCAAATCGGAGAAATGTGTCTTCATAGGATACCCAAAGGAAACTGTTGGGTACACCTTCTATCACAGATCTGAAGGCAAGACATATGTTGCTAAGAATGGGTCCTTTCTAGAGGAGGAGTTTCTCTCAAAAGAAGTGAGTGGGAGGAAAGTAGAACTTGATAAGGTAACTGTACCTGCTCCCTTATTGGAAAGTAGTTCGTCATGGAAACCTGTTCCTGTGACACCTACACCAATTAGTGAGGAAGCTAATGATAATGATCATGAAACTTCAGATCAAGTTACTATGGAACCTCGTAGGTTAACCAGAGTAAGATCCGCACCAGAGTGGTACGGTAATCCTGTTTTGGAAGTCATGTTGCTAGACCATGACGAACCTACGAACTATGAGGAAGCGATGATGAGCCTAGATTCCGCAAAATGGCTTGAGGCCATGAAATCAGAGATGGGATCCATGTATGAGAACAAAGTATGGACTTTGATTGACTTGCCCGATGATCGGCAAGCCATCGAGAATAAATGGATCTTCAAGAAGAAGACAAACACTGATGGTAATGTTCCTGTCTACAAAGCTTGACTTGTTGCGAAAGGTTTTCGACAAGTTCAAGGAGTTGACTACGATAAAACCTTCTCATCCATAGCGATGCTTAAGTCCGTCCGAATCATGTTAGCTATTGCCGCATTTTATGATTATGAAATTTGGCGAAAGGATGTAAAGGATGCATTCCTGAATGGATTTCTGGAAGAAGAGTTATATATGATGCAACCTGAAGGTTTTATCGATCCAAATGGTACTAACAAAGTATGCAAGCTCCAGCGATCCATTTATGGACTGGTGCAAGCTTCTCGGAGTTGGAATAAACGTTTTGATAGTCTGATAAAAGCATATGGTTTTATACAAACTTTTGGAGAAGTCTGTATTTACAAGAAAGTGAGTGGGAGCGCTGTAGCATTTCTAATATTATATGTGGATGACATATTGTTGATTGGAAATGATATAGAATTTCTGGATAGCATAAAAGGATACTCGAATAAGAGTTTTTCAATGAAGGACCTCGGTGAAGCTGCTTACATATTGGGCATCAAGATCTATAGAGATAGATCAAGACACTTAATTAGACTTTCACAAAGCACATACCTTGACAAAGTTTTGAAGAAGTATTACAAGGTGTGAAGTTGAGTAAGACTCAATGGCCGGCCACTTTAGAAGATAGAGAGAAAACGAAAGATGTTTCCTATGCTTCAGCCATAGGCTCTATCATGTATGCAATGCTGTGTACCAGACCTGATGTGTGCCTTGCTATTAGTTTAGCAGGGAGGTACCAAAGTAATCCAAGAGTGGATCACTGGACAACGGTCAAGAACATCCTGAAGTACCTAAAAAGGACTAAGGATATGTTTCTCGTTTATGGAGGTGACAAAGAGCTCATTGTAAATGGTTACGTTGATGCAAGCTTTGACACTGATCCGGACGAGAATATTCACATGCTATAAAAACTACTTAGTGATAAAACAAACAAGCACACACGAGAATATTCACCCCACGCTATAACTCCCCGGCAACGGCGCCAGGAAAAGGTCTTGATAACCCACAAGTATAGGGGATCAATTGTAGCCTCTTTCGATAAGTAATAGTGTCGAACCCAACGAGGAGCTAAAGGTAGAACAAATATTCCCTCAAGTTCTATCGACCACCAATACAACTCTACGCACGCTTGACGTTCGCTTTACCTAGAACAAGTATAAAACTAGAAGTACTTTGTAGGTGTAACGAGATAGGTATGCAAGAATATAAAGAGCATGTAAATAAAAACTAGTGGCTGTTTTAGGTAAAGAAGTAATAAAGTTAGTATAGATTCTATGGAAAAGTGGTGGTAGGAGTTGCGAAATTGTCCCTAAGCAATTGACTACTTTACTAGACCGATAGCAAGTTTTTGTTGGGGAACGTAGTAATTTTAAAAAAATTCCTACGCACACACAGGATCATGGTGATCCATAGAAACGAGAGGGGAGAGTGTGTCCACGTACCCTCGTAGACCGAATGCAGAAGCGTTAGCACAACACGGTTGATGTAGTCGTACGTCTTCACGATCTGACCGATCCAAGTACCGAACGCACGGCACCTCCGAGTTCTGCACACGTTCAGCTCGATGACGTCCCGCAAGCTCCGATCTTGCAAAGCTTCACAGGAGAGTTTCGTCAGCACGACGGCGTGATGACAGTGATGATGTTGCTAGCGACGCAGGGCTTCGCCTAGGCACCGCTACGATATAACCAAGGTGGAATATGGTGGAGGGGGCACCGCACACGGCTGGAATAGATCAACTGGTCAACTTGTGTGTCTAGAGGTGTCCCCCTGCCCCCGTATATAAAGGAGCAAGGAGGAGGCCGGCCGGCCCTCTATGCCGCGCCAGGAGGAGGAGTCCTCCTCCTAGTAGGAGTAGGACTCCCCTCATTCCTACTCGTACTAGGAGGGGGAAAGGAAGGGGGAGAGGGAGAAGGAAAGGCCCCCCCTCTCCTAGTCCAATTAGGACCAGAGGGGGAGGGGCGCGCGGCCTGCCCTAGGCCAGCCCTCTCTCTCTCTCCAGTAAGGCCCATAAGGCCCATTATTTCTCCTTGGGGGGTTCCTTGCTATTAGTTTTGCAGGGAGGTACCAAAGTAATCCAAGAGTGGACCACTGGACAGCGGTCAAGAACATCCTGAAGTTCCTGAAAAGTACTAAGGACATGTTTCTCGTTTATGGAGGTGAGAAAGAGCTCATCGTAAATGGTTACATTGATGCAAGCTTTGACACTGATCCGGACGATTCTAAATCACAAACCGGATACGTGTTTATATTAAACGGTGGAGCTATCAGTTGGAGCAGTTCTAAACAGAGCGTCATGGCGGGATCTACATGTGAAGCGGAGTACATTGCTACTTCGGAAGCAGCAAATGAAGGAGTCTGGATGAAGGAGTTCATATCCGATCTAGGTCTCATACCTAGTGCATCGGTTCCAATGAAATTTTTTTGTGACAATACTGGTGCAATTGCCTTGGCAAAGGAATCCAGATTTCACAAGAGAACCAAGCACATCAAGAGACGCTTCAACTCCATCCGGGATCAAGTCCGGGTGGGAGACATAGAGATTTGCAAGATACATATGGATCTGAATGTTGCAGACCCATTGACTTAGCCTCTTCCACGAGCAAAACATGATCAACACCAAGGCTCCATGGGTGTTAGAATCATTACTGTGTAATCTAGATTATTGACTCCAGTGCAAGTGGGAGACTGAAAGAAATATGCCCTAGAGGCAATAAAGTTATTATTTATTTCCTTATATCATGATAAATGTTTATTATTCATGCTAGAATTGTATTAACCGGAAACATAATACATGTGTGAATACATAGACAAACAGAGTGTCACTAGTATGCCTCTAATTGACTAGCTCGTTAATCAAAGATGGTTATGTTTCCTAGCCATAGACATGAGTTGTCATGTGATTAACGGGATCACATCATTAGGAGAATGATGTGATTGACTTGACCCATTCCGTTAGCTTAGCACTTGATCGTTTAGTATGTTGTTATTGCTTTCTTCATGACTTATACATGCTCCTATGACTATGAGATTATGCAACTCCCGTTTACCGGAGGAACACTTTTTGTGCTACCAAATGTCACAACGTAACTGAATGATTATAAAGGTGCTCTACAGGTGTCTCCGAAGGTACTTGTTGAGTTGGCGTATTTCGTGATTAGGATTTGTCACTCCGATTGTCGGAAAGGTATCTCTGGGCCCTCTCGGTAATGCACATCACTATAAGCCTTGCAGTCATTGTAACTAATGAGTTAGTTCCGGGATGATGCATTACAGAACGAGTAAAGAGATTTGCCAGTAACGAGATTGAACTAGGTATTGAGATACCGACGATCGAATCTCGGGCAAGTAATATACCGATGACAAAGGGAACAACATATGCTGTTATGCGGTTTGACTGATAAAGATCTTCGTAGAATATGTGGGGGCCAATATGAAAATCCAGGTTCCGCTATTGGTTATTGACTGGAGACGTGTCTCGGTCATGTTTACATAGTTCTCGAATCCATAGGGTCCGCATGCTTAAAGTTCGGTGACGATCGGTATTATGAGTTTTTGCGTTTTGATGTACCGAAGGTAGTTCGGAGTGCCAGATATGATCACGGACATGACGAGGAGTCTCGAAATGGTCGAGACGTAAAGGAGACAATAAGGATCTCCTGGAGTTAAAAGAATAACACGGGAATAAATATTTGCCTTGGTAATAAAGGTAATGTTACTTTCTTGCCGTATGAACTAGTCACATTCTTCTCCATATTATTATGTTCTGCCTAATTGCACAACTTGCTTTATGATTGAGGCAGCGAACTAATTCCGGTGTTGATACGTTTCCAATGTATCTCTAATTTATGAAGTATTCATGCCAACGTTTATAAAGTCGGTGTAGGTTGAGTTGTTTCGATGAAGGTTGCTTTGGTGGTCTAGCAGCGGGACGGTGGAGCTGGTGCCCGCCAACGTCCACCAAGAAGAACACTAACTTCGTATCCTCTTGTGAAGGTGTGGTGTAGCAGTGTCCCTTAAACATGATCCTGCTAATCTTGTTTTTCTTGCTGGCTGATCAGTTGATTGATCTAGATAAATTGGTCACGAGGCCTCTAGGGGAGGAAGCACGAGCTCAAGGTGGTCTATTGGCATAGTTAGCCTAAGCACTGATGTAAATCGAGGGGATATGGGTATATTTACTTAATAAAGCACAAGTATCAAGAATTTCCAAAGTTCAAAAGCGTCTCTGAGATTTTTTTTTCCAGATCCGATTGTGCACCGGGATTGAATTGTCTCAGATAGCAAGGCTCCGAATCTGATCTAACATCTCATACATAAGTGTGACGATGGTTGTCGGGGAAGCGTATTGCTTCGTAGATAATTGGGTGCGCCCCGGGCAGAATTGAGAAGCATAAACCAATGAGAAAAGTATACTTTTCGTTCCTCAACTCTTCGCAAAGTTTAGTTTTCGTCCCTCAACTCTAAAACCGGACAGAGTGCATACCGAACTCTCGAAACCGGTCACTTTTCGTCCCTGCTGCTGAGTCAACCCGGTTTTGACCACACGTGAACAGTGCACCAGATGAACAGTAAATTTGAAAAAAATAGCAACAAAATTCAAAAAAATCTGAGATTTTATGGCATCGAAGATACTTAGGTGCGCCACATGCGTGCAAATTTTTATCATGTTTGGAAGTTCGAGGAGCACGCAGCAAAAAAAAAACAAAAGTAAATGTACACTGAAGTGAACAGTAAAATAAAAAAATAGCAAAAAAATAAAAAAATTTCTGAAATTTTTTGGCATCGAGGATGCTCAGGTGGGCAAGGTGCGTGCAAAATTTTGTGGTAAAATAAGATCCGAGGGTTTGGAAACCACCCAAAGCGGCACGCACACGTACGCTATTTTGTTTTTTTTGCACGACCTTCTCGGATGTCATTTTACCACAACAATTTGCATGCACCTTGCCCACCTGAGCGTCCTCGATGCCAAAAAATTTCAGAATTTTTTGAATTTTTTTGCTATTTTTTTATTTTACTGTTCACTTTAGTGTACATTTACTTTTGTTTTTTTGCTGCGTGCTTCTCGAACTTCCAAACATGATGAAAATTTGCACACACGTGGCGCACCTAAGTATTTTCGATGCCATAAAATTTCAGATTTTTTTGAATTTTTTTGCTATTTTTTTTGAATTTACTGTTCATCGGGTGTACTGTTTACGCGCAGTCAAAACTGGGTTGACTCAGCAGCAAGGACGAAAAGTGACCGGTTTTGAGAGTTCGGGGTGCACTTTATCCGGTTTTAGAGTTGAGGGACGAAAACTAAACTTTGCGAAGAGTTGAGGGACGAAAAGTATACTTTTCTCTAAACCAATTATTATTTTTTACCAGTGTTATCATAATTTATTGTGGATCAATCAGCTGAATATTGAGCAAGAAAAACAAGTTAAGTGAGAATGTGCTTTTAGCATCTCTTGTTCCGTGATGGGCCGAATCTTCTCAATATGGAGTCGAACCTTACACCTGGCGATAATGAGAAAACCTCCAGATATTTTTACTAACATTGGTTCACTCAAAGAGGGCGAAAATTAGATCAGAATTAGCTCCCAGTCCCAGTCACAAAGCAAGTTGTCACTATTGGACTAAAGCTAATTATACACGATCGAAGATCATGACCTTAAATTAAAGCAATTCAGTGCAGATGTTCTACTCGCGTGTAGATAGGAAGTCAAGCACTGCATTGCTCATAGGTAATGACATGCTATCACCCATCCAAAGAGGAGAGCAGGAACAATAAATTCATTCTACACTGCGTCAAGCACATCACACTAAATGATGAGATAATTATACTTACATACCAGTCTGAGCTTGCGCTTCCTCGCCTACGAGCCTCACGACAAATTTTTATGAATCAATCAGCTGATCATTCTAGAAGAAAAACAAGATTAGCTGGTACATGTTTAGGAGTCCACTGCGCCTGATTGGGTTTTCTAGTTTGTAGAGCTGAGTTTCTTAGTCCAAAGTCAGAAGTGCCCGTGTAGTTGCTAGACCACCAAAGCAACCTTACCACCTTGGCCCGTACATTCGGGCTGCCCTAGTGGGTGAGAAAATAAGGATCTTTTGACTTGTAACAACATGTTCTCTATAAAAAATTTTAACTGGACCAATGAGTACGGGACTCTTACAGCGGGTTAGAGCAGGAGGCAGCGGCGGAGGCTATGGAATTAATTCAGCGGAGAAGTTTGTCGCAAGATTTCTCTTGAATAGATAAGTACAGAGATCAATTACACTAAAGAGCATCGTCGGAGGGAGTGTAGAGGTGTCTCTGACGAATCTGTTTTAATTTGGTGCCACCAGATAAATCTAGGAGAGAAAATCCTTCAAATAGTTTGCTTTACTTTCAGTCTGCAGTTAGTGTCTGCGCCAACCACCAACATGCATCCAATAGAGATAAGAGTTAAAAAAAGACAACGACGCCACTATATAGTCAACCACATCACCAAGATGACCTGACAATAAACTGCCCACCATCCAATAACCATGTACCAAAAACAAAAGCAAATAAGGGTTCGTTGCCGCCTAAATTTAGCAGCCAAAACATACAAGGAGACAATTTTGATAGAAAGTAAAGTTAGAGGATGTGAAGAGAGAGAATATCATGATCAAAAGAATAGATAAGGAGCAACATCACTACACATGAAGAGAGAGAATATCATGATCAAAAGAATAGATAAGGAGCAACATCACTACACAACAACATGGTCGGTAACAATGTTTTCCGTCTAGGCCTAGGTAAATAAGCCGGGTCCGTAACAATGTGCCCATGACCAAATCAACATCGTTGCGGGCGTTGTCCTCGGAGCACGAAATACAAATACATTGTTACCGACCACAAAGGGAACATTATTACAGACGCAGCACAAAAACATTGTTACCCAGCCTGCCGTCGGATGCGTTGCCTTCATGGAAGTGACCCGGTGCTGAGGACTGAGGAGTGCATGTGTGGTGTCACCCATAACATTGTTAATGCCCAGCGCTACCAACGGCTAAGGAAGATCTGGTGTCATTAGCCTGGCTCAGAGCCTGAAAACCGAGTTAGCCTGGTCCAGCCATCTGCAATGGGATGCCGACTCGGTCGGATAACCGGAAGAAACCCACTCGGGATGGCGCTCCCACCCACCCTCTCCACCCACGGCCTAGGTTTTCCGGCGATCTACAATTCTAGCCTGTGAATTGTGGATCCTCTCCGCTCATCTTCTCCGGCGGGCTTCGATCTAGACGGCTATACCCATCTCCTATGGGTTCCTCTAGTGGATCAACCTTGGGTTTGGATTTCTCGCCGGGCTCCACCTTTGCAGACAAGGTTTTCATTTCTTGTGGGAGATCTGTCCATCCTTCGGATGACACGAGCCATTTCATTATGGGTGTGTCCTTTAGCCGACATGTTTTTCGTCTTAATGAGGATTCTGTGGCGGCTGCATTAGAATCATCAATTGGTGGATCGGCCATTGATTTGTCGGTCCAACTCATCAAGGGCAAGGTATTTTCATTTATTGTCTCCTGCAAGCAAGTTGACCTTTGTATTCTCAAGTTGAGATCGTATACATGCCCGCATTTCAAATGTTATTTTCACCTTTGGGGAAATGGTGGTCCAAATTGGAGACGTGAGTTAGTCATCTGGAGAAAGGAATGCGACGCTGAGTGGATTCTGGTTAGTCCATCTAAAAAGCGTGCAACTTTGGGTTTGATTGCTATGCATAAACGCCCATCAAAGTCTTCTTTTAGATCGGGTTCTTCGGCAAGGAAGAAACTTTCATTTGCCACGTTTCAACAGTACCCTGCTTGTAAGGGCTATAGATACACAGCTGATCAGTTCCTTGTTGACGCAATTGCTGAGGCTAGCTATGAAGTCAACCCTTCCGAGAAGGTGATCTTGCCATCACCGCCGGAGAGCAATCTTCAATGGACGGTGGCGACGCCACCCATCTCTTTCGGAACGATCAACGCCCCTGCCAAGAATACTGCCGTCATTTCCGGAACATCTGGCTTCGACAATCTGTTGCATGACACGCAAAATGTACAAGCACCTTGCATGCAGGATGTTGTGTCATCTGTTTGCGTTGCACCGGAACCTCAGGCCCATCATGGATCTCCGGCCCAACATGGTGATCCGCCTCCCATGGCCCAAGTTGCGGCCCAACCATCAGAGCCGCTTTTGGATAAGGTGAATTCTTCGCCTGGAAATTATTCTCAACTGATTATGGACTCTGCTGGGGATTCCGCTAGGGTTAATAATCTTATCGATGATATTGTGTTCAACGTTCGGAAGTGCCATAACTGTTTATCCATGTTGCACCACACCAATTCGTGCACCAACCAGGTCAGATGCCGTCAATGCTTTCGATCAGGCCACAGAGCCAAGGGATGCTCCGGCTCTGCACCTTCCCCAACTTACAGGTGGGTCCCACGAACCAATTCGGTTTCTCCGGAACGGTTAGCGGAGATATACTCGCCCGCCGCCTCGGTTTCCACCCTGAGGTCTGTGCCCAGTCCTATCTCGCCTGCCACCCCAACGCTCCCACCATTGCCTGCAGAGCCACCGCCCACCACGCCTCCGCCACCTACCTCTACGCCACTGCCCACCACACTGCCAGCCCCACCGTCGTCGCCGCCCAGATTGCCACCATCCTCTAAGACTCTCTCCATGACACCAGAGCTTGCCCAGGATTCAACAATGGCCACCTTTGCGCTCGACCCCATGCCGTTCGTCCCGCATGGTTTTGAGATCATCGACGGAGGCCCGCGGCGACTCCCGCGCACTTTCTACTCTCCGGCTGTGGCTCCTAATCGACAACATGAATACTACGCCATTGCCATTGTGGAGCCAGCCCCTCTGCCTGAGGAAACCCTCATCTTCAGAAACATGGTCAGTAATTTTGTTGTTCATAATCTTGGGCATGCTGTTCTTGATGCCCAGCCGTGGATTCAAGGAGTAGGGCTCTTTCGTTTCAATAGTCCATTTGCTAGGCAAGCTCTTGTAGATCATCCTCCATTTGATCTTGGCAACGATAGATTATTCTATTTGTGCCGCCTGATGAGGGTATAAACTACAGAGCTATCCAAGGTTTTAGAAGGGGCTGGGTCATGATTGTTGGAATTCCTCTGGATTATAGGCGCACGCAGTTTATTTCAGATGCTATCAGTACTTTTGGTCGTTTCCATCACTGGCACCAGGATGACCCCCTGCTTGTTCGTACTCTGGCATATGTATCTTTTCCTGCAACCACATTAGTGCCTCGGGATGTTGTGTATCGGGAGTTTGCTGACTTTGGTGGATCCCGCATTTCTTGGTTTGCTCCGATATACATCTTCTCTGCAGACATTGCTGATATTCTGCCACCGGATGAGGACCCTATGCCCTTTGATGGCAACCCGCATCCTCTCCCTGGACACCTTCAGTTTCATAACCATAACTGGGTTATGCCTGAGTTTCCTGAAATTGGCTGGGATGAGCTACCTCCGCCAGAGCATGACCATGAGCCGCATCACCAGGATGCCCCACATGATGAGCCACACAACGTTCAGCAGGAGATGGTGGATGAAAATCAAGTTGTTGTGGAGCAGTCGCAGGAATCCATGGTCCTGCAAGTTTCAAATGATTCAGTCAATAACATGCCAGTGGATGATTTTGTCATTGTTCAGCAACCCGGGGCTCCCTTGCAGCCTCCTCTGCATCACTACTAGATTTCCCATTATAACCGAGGGTCAAATTACCGTCGGATATTTTCCTTCACCGTCATCTTTCTTTATAACCCACGGTACACCATCGACAATCTCCCGTCGGCTATGCTTGGTCGGCCATTACAATAATAGCCGACGGTACCGTAGGGTAATACATTTTTCCATGGTATTTGGCTGACGGTGAGCCGCCGATCATATTTTGGTCGCGAGCCAGCTCCCCAAAACTCGACGATGCTCATATCTGACGGTTTCCCGTCGGGAATTTATTTCCTGACAGTTATCAATTCCCCTCGGCTTTTGCAATAGGTGACGGCATATTTGGCCCCTCGGGGTTCATTATAACTAAGAGGAGAACCAAACTGTCAGCTAGTATAATCGCTGATTGTGCATACACCCCTTCATTTATTCCTATAGTTGAGAGGCCGACGAACACCCTATATATATAGTCACCCTTAGAGGATTGTTATTCATTTCAAATATATCACAGAATTGCACAGCCCACACATGACCAAGTAACATATATTGTATATAGCACAACTTTCAAAATATCAGAAGAGTTGCATCAGAATTACATTGATCATGATGAACAATCTAGAAAGTTTAAAATGCAAAAAAAAACTAAGATATAATGGTCCAAGCATTATGCATAAGCTAGATTGACCAAAACCCCATGATTTCACTTTGTTGAACGTCTTGAAGAAAGATCACTAGACTCGTCACCCTTCATCACCATATGGATCATAATGCTCGTCGCCAAATAGATCATAACAATCATCGCCATATACATCATCACCCTTGCCATAGATCACGATTCTTCAGTACTGTCTCCCATTCCTAAGAAATGATTAGACTAGATGTAAGGGAGATGAAAACGACATACTGTAGTTGAAATTTAATTGATGATACAAAAAAGGAACTTAGATGTTCTAATTGACTGGTTAGATATCTAACAGTATGACTACGTACTCACCTTTTGGTCCTTCACATGCAATTTTCAGGGTTACATGAATCAGCAGGAACGCAACTCCAAATAATAGACTGAGTACTACACGTTGCTATGTGTACAAAAGGAATATACCAATAAACTGCACTAATGTCAATTTCATTATAAGTTTGCAACGGTTCAGAACACATCATGCTTTCCAAATTACTTGTAACATTAATATAATTTGAAGCACACATTTTTAACTGTAACAATCCTATGTCCAGAACCCGCATGTACTATGGTTACACCAAGATGGCCATGTGATACAGGTCAAAAAAAAACCTTATCTGAAAGACACATATGTCGTGTCGATAATCGATTCATTGGCTTATTGAAGTTGTAAAATGATAACCAAGTAAAAATGTACAACAGACATCTGCAACCCCACTGAAGTATATATACTAGCGCTTATATTTTGCAGTCTGATGACACAACAGAAGCAGTAGACTAGCATAACACTATTGGCTAGTTTGGGCATACAATAAATACAAAAAACAGATTAAGAATGTCATGTAAAGAAAGATATAAATATAATTTTTCATTCAAACAAATTAAATAGCAGTAGCACACTAATCTCCACCAACTATAGTTTCGGTTATATTGCGCATAGCAAATTAAGCAACTTCTTATGTTTCGTATGACAGGTCACAATCATTCTTCATGTTAAGCTACCATTATTTCTGTATGCACTTCCAAAAAAAATTCAATATTGTCCACTTTTTCAGATAAACAGAGAGGCGGCCCCCTAGTTCCATTACTAAAATGAAACCAAGTTTGCTGGACATTCTCAAAAGCATCAAGGTCTGGAAAGCTGAGGACCAAAAGAGGCAAAGCTAGTACAGGGGAAAACAAAAGCTAGAAAGGAGGACGCCTGATGAGGGTCAAACATGCCAGATCATATTGTCTAATGTTGAAATATTTTTCTCTGTGCAAATGATTTTACTGTAATTGATTATAGCAACATCTTTTCCTATATGAGTTCAACCAAATTGTGCCATCACACCTTAATTAAGATGGATTTAATAGATAGATATCTCAGTTATGAGCCACATCTGGGAAAATAGGGCATAAGCAGGTGCATACATCATATATAGTACAACAGTACCACGTAGGCAATGAGGTAAGCTAAGAAATCAGGCTCAAATAAAAAGAGCATGTCTCAAAGCAAGTTATCCGCAGCATGCTCATGTTGTCCAGAACTAAATTGGCGCATAAATAAATGGGTAAGACATGATGGACTAACCTTTTCGGTTAGTCTTGACGAGCATCATCTCACCCCCTTTCAGAGCCGCCTTCAGAATCTGATGTGGCCTGTATTTATCAAACTGTAAGAACCCCTGCTCTACATCTTTGAGAAAGAACACACATGACATGATGTTAACATGTCAGTGACTGCTTCAGCCTTAGGCATACAAGTTAAATGTTACAGAACTACAAAATACTGATAAGAAAAGCAAAAGCGAGATTACAAAACTTACAATTACATCTACGAACCAAAACTGAAGGAAAAAGAACTAGGAATGTACGTACTATGACATGAATGGAGGACCTCTTCAATGTTAGTTGGTTTGCTTACAGGGACTGCTAGTTAAGCTATACACTAGTATCAAGTATACATGCCAGTCCTGATTACACACGCTGATATAGGGTCTCTTCTCTTATGTACTATTCCCAATTGCTGCAACTAGCTAGCCTTGACCAAACATGCATGCATCAACACAAGCTAGCCAGCTCAACTCACCGGCGCAAATGGCCACTTGCTAGTTAATCAAACTATTTTTCAACACATAGGCTTGACTTTATTTTCCAAACTAATAGGCTCGTCTTTGTTTTTCAACAACCATACAACCATAAAAAAGAAAAAAAAACTAAACAGACATGCAAACAACCATGGCCTCGTTATAGAACTTGAACCTCACCACCACACTAGCCCTTCATGCCACCATCTCCTCCATCTCCCCGCTATTCAACTTGAACAACAGGAGCAAATCCTGCACCCCAACCACCAGAACACAATCCCACCATCCATTACAAAAGCACACGTACACACGCCACATATATGACCTGCTCGACGAATTGCGCAAAGCCCAAAGGAAGAGGCGACCGGACCTGGTACAGGCGGGCGGAGGCGGGTGTGGGCGTGGTCCACTCGGCGACATCAGGGGGGCACACGGATGAGGAGGAGCTTCAGGAAGGGGCCGATACATGGCGTAGGAGGTGAAGGGAGAGAGAGCCCATGAAGAAGACCGCCGCGATCCCGAGGAGCGGCGTCCAGCACTATTGAATGGGGGCGACGAGCCGACGAGGTCAAGCCGGCCAGAGCTCGCAGCGTCGTGGCCGAGGGCTGCCAGATCTGCGGGCCAACAAGACGGAGACGGGAGTCAAAAGGACATTTTCGCGTCGGGAGGAAAAGCTAAGGGGCTGGGTGACGTTGCTGGACCAGGGAGAGAGACGAGGGTGGAACTGCGCGCCGGATCGACGGGCGACAGCGGGATTGGCGCGTGGTGGCGGACTGGCGGGGATGGGGGAAAGAGAAGGAGCGGCGTGGGAGGTTTCATCAGAGGGAAAAGGGGGTGAGACATGGGAGGACATGGCCACGTACATAAAATTTGTTATCAAGCGGGAAATATCGGACGGTCTTTGTAAGATTGGCTGATGCTATGGTCACATGTGTTGGACCCAAATCAGCTCGAAAAAAATGACCCAAATCAGGGAATCAATCTATATTTGACATGAATCGTTGTACCTAGATCTTATTGCTTCTGTAAAGAAATATAAAAGCGTTTAGATCACTACTTTATATGTTATAGCAGCTCTATTTAATAATACTCCCTCCGTCTCAAAATAAGTGTCTCAACTTTATGCTAATTTTAAGACACTTATTTTGGGACGGAGGGAGTATATTGGTATGCATATATAAAGTTATAGTTGAATGTGTGTGCTATACCGAGAAAGATTTTCTCCTCGCTTTATATATAAAGAAAACTATAAATTACAACCGGCCATACAACAAGAAACGGAAAATGAATCAACGAGATACACAACTCCACGGAACAACGACGACCTCAGATCATGTCATCAACGACTCCGACAAGGGAGCTATTCACCGCCGGACGAAACCCACACTCTCCCTCCCAAGGTCAAACTTGTTGTCCCGTCGCTGCCTCCGAAGAGGGCACCCCTGCCCTCTCGTCCTGGATCGAAGGACGCCGTCCTGTCGGTAGGCAGAGCAACTCACCCCCGAGCACGAATGGACAGGGCAACCAGTTGCCGAGGATAGGACAACAGTCGTGGCGAGCTCACCCCTAAAGGAAACTCATACATCTCCATCATCTCCGGCCAAGACCCAAACACCCACCGCAGCTGTCGAGCATGGACACTATTGAAGACCAGCAGACCACCACCGCACTGAGCGCTGACCACGAAGAGCTTCCAAGCTGGCACCTTCAAGAAGAAAGCAACGCCGATGTGCCGCCGTAGCCCAATCCGGAGATTTTCGGCTTTTGCCTGCGGCCAAGAGGCGGAGGGTCGGGTGTAGGTCTCGATGTTGCCCACAAGAAGGAAAACAGCGCCATGGGCGTCACCAACATCGTGGCCGGCCTCATTGGTCAAGGGTTTCCCCCGACATAGAGCCTGCACCCAACGCCCCTCCGACCTGCAGAATCTACAACCGGAGTAATAAATTACCGATATAGAGATAAAACTCCTCAATGGAACTTGCAAGTCAACAATTAAAATTGTGAAATTTATACATACTTCTGTATATAAAATCAGCTTATGCGCGGATACATAGCCTGTGAGTAGACACTCTAGAATACTAGCTATTGCTTAATACTTACAAAGAAATGTATCATCTTGAATTATCTGGAATATAATTACTATTGGTCATTCCACATGTTTATTAACGTCATCCATTGAAGCATATCACCGAGAGTGAAAGTTAACCGTCTGTTATTGCTATCTCCCGTTGGGTATTTTCCAAATAACCGAGAGTCACATATGTACCATCGGCCATTTGTACTAATAGGTGAGAGTTTTATTTTTCACCTTCGGCTATTAAATTTCACCGTCCGGCATTACATGTAATCCCCGAGGGTGTAGCAAAAACCGTTGGACATTATAATGAACCGCCGGGCATTTAATTGGATATCCGAGAGTTGGATTTTTACCGTCGGGCAATCTAGTATACCGTCGGCTATTGGTAGTAATACTTGTGAGTTGGCAATAACGGTCGGCCATTGGAACTACCGTCGGCTATTACTCTAATAACCGACGGCCCATCGGCTATTATATTTCACCGTCGGAAATATGGGGATTTCTAGTAGTGCATATTGGACAGGTGCTCACAGTCTTTGGGCCTGTCTTGCCTCTGGACATGTTGTGGCAGCACTCGTTTCAGAAGATGATGCCCTCGCTCTGCTTTTCTGAAATCCCAAAGCTCATGTTCATGTCTGGATTTGGGTCTCTTCTGCTCTCTAGCAAGTCTTGGGATGTTTCCTTTAATGGATATGATCTAAGCTTTGTTCGGCCACCTGTGCCTGCCTCTTCAAGTTTCAGTACTCGCCTGCTTTCTCCAGCAAAAAGGCCCATTGCTCGGGCCCTTTGTTTTGATGATATTTTTGAACCTGTAACTGAGTCTTTTGAGTTCATTGCTGCACCAAGGGTCACTCTGAAACGTGAACGCAAGAAGAAATATGCAGCTTTGGTTGAGACTGAGGTCCGTCGCAGTGCACGTCTCAGTGCCTTACGGGATGGATACTGTTTGCCAAGCAGTGGCAGTAAATCTACTGGTCTGAACAGGTCTCCGCACACCCTGAAGAAACGTAAGACCAAGTCAGCTAGGGCTGATGAGGATGCTTATGTGCCTCCACCAACTGCCATTGTTGACCTTCAACGCATTGGGGCTCGCCTGCGCATTGCTCCAGAGAAGATCACTGCGGATAAGGTTGTCGCTAATCCGGCTCAATCTACCAGCAGCAACAGTTCTGATGATCGAGTGCATATGTCTGCTTTCTGGTCCATGGCGTGCCACTTTAAACATCATCTATCTTTATTTATGTCTTTGTGTTTCGAACTCTGTCATTTTGCTTTGCTTAGCCAGACTATGTGGATCATTGTGTGGTCTACTTTTGCTGCATCGTCTTTTGGTTTGTAATGAATCAGACTGGGCTTAATGAATGGAAGGTACTATGTTGGAATGTGCATGGTCTTATTTCTGAAGCACGGCAGCTTGCTGTCAAATAGAAAATTGATGAAAGTGGTTGTTCAGTGGTTTGTCTACAAGAAACTAAGTGCATGCACATTGATCATAGGTTCATTAGAAAGTTCTGTCCTCGACGCTTTGACAATTTTGCATATGTGCCTTCGGTCGATGCATCAGCTGGTATGGTTGTTATTTGGAATTCTTCTTTTTTTGAGGGCAAATTAATTGAGGCCAAAACTTTTGGCATTATTGTGGAGTTTCTTTCCAAACCATTGTTGAGGAAATCGTTAACTGGTAGCTGCTCGGTTGTCTGGCGAGTAGGGGATTAATAGGCTAATCGGCCATTTAATCAATTAATCGGATGATTTATCGGTTTATCGGCTACTCGGTGACCCTATGAGTAGGGATTAATCGACAAGTTAACTGGTTAATCAGACGAATTCTTGAACAGGGTTCCAAACATACATCTGAAGTTTGGAAACTAGTGACCGTTTATGTCCCTTGTCAGAGTCCTGCACGTGATGAGTTTGTGCAGTGGTTATATAATCTGGACATTAATTGTGATGACAAATGGCTTCTTTTGGGAGATTTTAACTTTATGAGGTCACTTGAAAACCGTAACTTGCCTGGTGGTAATGTCAGTGACATTTTTTTGTTCAATGAAATCATAGGTCACTTGGGTCTTATTGAGCTGCCAATTAAGGGAAGGCAATTCACTTGGTCTAATATGCAGTCTGAGCCCCTTCTTGAACAAATTGACTGGTTCTTCACCTCGGTTGCTTGGACCTCCGATCATCCAAACACTTTGATTTTGCCTCTTGCGTGATCGACATCATATCATGTCCCTTGTGTTGTCAAAATTTCCACGGCCATCCCCAAGGCTAGAGTTTTTCGCTTTGAAAATTACTGGGTTGACTTACCTGGCTTTCATGAGTGTGTTGCACAGGTTTGGGACAGCACGGCGCGTAAACCTACAACTGCTGTAACGATATCTGCTAAGTTCCAAGCGCTCAGACATGCATTAAAACAATGGCATTTAAAGCTCTCCACAGTTAAGGCGCTAATCTCTGATTGTAATAAAGTTATTTTGTACTTTGATGAGCTGGAGGAGATCCAGCCATTAAGTTGGCCTGAATTCAATTTTAGACGAATAGTTAAGTTGCATCTGCAAGATATTTTACACTGGCAATATGTTTATTAGAAACAACGCCGCACGATCCGAAACATTAAGGTTGGGGAAGAAAATTCTAAATTTTTCCACGCTATGGCCACCGAAAGATAACGAAGGAATACGATTTCTTCAATCAAGAATTCGGCGGGTGAGGTGGTCTCTGATCACCAAATGTTGGCGGGCATGTTTTGGTCTGATTTCAATCAACGCATGGGCCATGCAAAAGGAATACAAATGGGTTTTGATCTACCCAATTTAATTCAGAGAGTTGACGGTCTGTAAGATCTGTCTTTGCCGTTCACGGATTCTGAGGTTGATGCTGTAATTAAGAACATGCCATGCGACCGTGCTCCGGGCCCGGATGGCTTTACTGGTCTGTTCTTAAAGAGGTGCTGGTCTATTCTCAAGGAGGATTTTATGCAACTTGTCAATGAATTTTATGAGGGGAGGTGTAATTTGGAATGTCTCAACAATTCCTTAATCACCTTGGTCCCCAAGAAGCTAAGTCCAGAAGTGGTTGGTGATTTCAGGCCGATCTCCTTGACAAACACGTGTTTAAAGTTCCTGACTAAGCTGCTAGCCAATCGCCTACAAAAAGTGATTCTGAGATGCATACACCGCAACCAATACGGTTTTCTTCGTTGCCGATCTATACAAGACTGTCTAGCCTGGTGTTTCGAATATATTCATCAATGCAAAGCATCTAAACGACCCATCCTCCTCCTCAAGCTTGATTTCACTAAGGCCTTTGATACACTTGAGCATGAGGCCATCCTCCGAATCCTACAATGCAAGGGTTTTGATGCTCGTTGGAATGGCTGGATTAATAGCATTTTGTCCACAGGTTCTTCTTCTGTCCTCTTAAATGGTGTGCCGGGTAATCATTTTGTTTGCAGATCAGGTGTACGCCAAGGAGACCCGCTATGTCCGCTATTATTTGTCATTGTGGTGGATTTGCTTCAGTCTGTAGTCAATGAGATGTGCTCAAGAGGCATTCTCACTTTACCAATCCCAACAAACTCCAATGACTACCCGATCGTACAATATGCCGGTGACACACTTATTGTTTTGCCTGCGATTGATGACCAGCTGATCGCTTTTAAGGAGATGCTCACTACCTTTGCAACATCAACTGGTTTACACATCAACTTCAGTAAGTCATCTCTTATTCCAATCAATATGACTGATGTAGAGGGCGCTCGGGTCGCCAACCTACTAGGCTGTGATGTAGGATCTATGCCTTTCACATACCAAGGGCTACCTATGGGCACTTCTAGACCCACGATCTATGATTTGCTGACACTTGTGGATCTTATTGAGCGAAGGCTGTCTGCTTCCTCGTGTTTGCTAAATCAAGGCAGTCGGCTGCAACTGCTACAGTTAGTACTTTGTTCAATGCCAATCTACTTCTTGTGCACATTATCTCTCCCTAAGGGCATCTTGCAACAGAGTGAGAGAATCATGCGTCAATGTCTGTGGAGATGCAACACAGATAATCCTCAACAATCCTTAGCTGCTTGGGATCGGGTCTGTAGACCTAAGAAGTGTGGTGGTTTGGGTGTGCTAAATTTGGGTCTCCAAAACAAAGCCTTGTTACTCAAGCATCTTTTCAAGTTTTTTAACAGAATGGACGTGCCTTGGGTCACATTAATTTGGGACACTTATTATGCTGCTTCGCCGCCACAGGTTACACAGAGTTGTGGCTCTTTTTGGTGGAGGGATGTCATGAGATTGTACACCAACTTCCGCAAGTTAGCCGTCCCACAAGTGCATGCTGGCAACACGGTGGTATTCTGGCTTGATCGATGGCAGCTGGGAAATAATGCGGTCCTTTTGTGCGAGAAATTCCCTAGGCTCCATTCTTTTGTCATTAATGACACAATCACTGTCAGAGAGTTTTTGGAGCTTTCAGAGATCTCGGAGCACTTTCATCTGCCTCTATCGCAAGAGGCATATACTGAACTAACTCAACTCCAAGACTTGCTCACTTGAGTCAACTTGAATGAGGAGGGTAAGGACATATGGAAGTGGCCTTCCAAATCTCGGGAGTTCAAATCAAAGATATATTATGAGTCTTGCTTCTCACATTTGGTGGTCGATCCCATCTTCAAATGGATTTGGAAGTGTGCCTGCACGCTAAAGTTTAAAGTGTTTGGATGGCTTCTTTTAATGGACCGTTTAAACACTAGCGATATGATGCAACGCAGGAACTGGATCATCCAGGATGATACGTATGTTCTTTGCCTCTCTGCTACACATGAGGATCGTGCACACCTTTTCTTTGCCTGCAACTTCATCCAGAGGGTTTGGAATTACCTTGGAATTTCTTGGAATGCTCAACGCAACCAGAATACATATGAAATGGCTCTTGGTGCTAGGAGGGACTTTGGTTATCCTTTCTTCACTGAGGTGGTTTTTACTGCTACTTGGAACATCTGGATTCAAAGGAATGGGAAAATCTTTAGAAATGAGAGACCTACCTTCATTTCTTGGAGGAGGAACTTCATACATGATATTTCCTTATTAGCTCATAGAATCAAATGTAAATATAGGGATAGTCTAGTTTCCTGGATAGCCTCTCTCTCATAGATCTCTTGTAAGTATTACTTTCTTTGCTTCTAGTTTCTCTGTAATTATGTAGACCTTTTTTTATCTAATAAAACACTGTGAGGCTGTTGCCTTGCAGTACATAGTCAAAAAAATGGGATGCCGACTCCTTATTTTTTTTCGTAAGACTTATATATATATATATATATATATATATATATATATATATATATATATATATATATATATATATATATATATATATATATATATATATA
>NC_041382.1:62794160-62825058 GCF_002162155.2 Triticum dicoccoides | reverse complement strand
AACATTGTTCCTGGCCAGCAGTAGATCTTCCGTGACCGTTGGTAGCACTGGGTACCAACAATGTTTCGAGTGACAACACGCGCTGCTTCTTGCTGGGTCCGTAACAATGTACCACTTTCATGAAACCACATTCTACCAACCCTGCGTAACAATGTTTTCCCTTTGTTGTGGAACAATGTTTCCCGTGGTGCGAGGGTAGGCTCGCTAACAATGTTTTTTGCACTGCGTCCGTAACAATGTTAGCAACGATGGCCCACGACGCACGGAAAACATTGTTGCTGGTCCTGCACGAACAAAGGAACATTGTTACGGTTCCAGCGCAACAACAGAAACATTGTTATGGAGGGTCGGTGGAAATGTTTTCAGTTTGTGGGCGTGCAAAGGGTGCACAGTCAGTAACGATGCTGTTCCCGCCCGTAACAATGTTATAAATGACAGCAAACACAGCTTCTTTGCGCTGTGTCACTTGGATGAAGGCAACGCTGATGACCAAAACATTGTTGCCACTCCCCCGTATTGTGATGATCCATCGATCTTGCCATGCACGTGATGTCGTGTGATCAGACCACGATGGGTGCTTCAGAAAACATCCACACAATATTTTGTATAGAAGCTTTTCTGTCATCAACATCCGTCAACAAGGGAACATCACGGTTTATATTGGAAGATGGCAGTCACACCATCATCACCAACTCGGTTTTTTATAAGAGTAGAGAAATTTGAACTAAAACCATGACGAGTAATTTGGAATGGAGGGAGTATATGATACTTTCCATTGTAACAAGATCATGACACTATCCACTATGGAGGTAGTAACATTATGAGTAGCGAAATAAAGCACCGATCATCAGTAACATTGTTCCTGGCCTGTGGATCTTCCTTAAAAGAGCTTATAAGATTTATAAACAAAAGTATATGATTTGCAACGTAACTCACAAATGGTACCTAATCCAAATGTTCCCTTGTTGACGCTGGTCCCGGTTCTGGCTCTGGTCCGTAACATTGTTATACGACCAGGACTACGTAAATAAGCTGGGTCATAACAATGTTTTCCGTTCGCAGGGCATGGTCGGTAATTATGGTTTCCTTCTACTAGGCCAGATGGGTTCATAACAATGTTTCCCTTGTAGACGCAACTCACAAATGGTAAACTCTTCAGCGGATTTAAAGCCTTTCATAAGAAATTATTTAAGTTTATGAATATATTATTGTTTCATGATGTCATGCAGAACGAGCTCCCAGTAAAGAAGTTTTTAATGAATAAGGCCTTGATAAGTATTCAATGGATACTTGTTCATTGATACCAATTCCGAGCTAAACCCAATAAACATCGGGGGAGTATGCCGATACGGGGGAGCAATTCCTTAGTTCAGTCATAATAAGTCTTTGTAGATATTTCAAATGGACTACACCATATGGATGTATATAGACATATTTTAGAGTGTAGATCCACTCATTTTGCTCCGTATGTAGTCCCTTGTTGGAATCTCTAAAAAGACTTGTATTTGGGAACCAGGGAGTATATCCTGCCTGGTGGCTGTTTATCCTTTTCGGAAATGAATTTGGGGAAACCCTTAATTCAGAAATATCTAATAATATATGTGAGTATTTGTCGCTCAAAACTAAAACCACTACAAGTATCATGGAACGTAGGGAGTATATGCTCTCTAATTCATGATGATGAATTGGAGAGCATATACTCAGGCACTCTATTAGCAAGACATCCCTTTTCTCCACAGCAAAAGGAAGTAGTGGGGTGAATGAAAATTTTCCCTTCGATATTGGATTCCTCCGCTGCAACCAACGGGCCATTGTAAACGAGACAGCAAAATGAACCAAGAATTGTTCATCCCATAGTAGGTAGCAGGACTTGTAGCTTTGAGAATACACCTCACGTAGAAATGGTGCTAACAGTAAGATCCTCCACTGCAACCGATGAGCCAGCCAGTCGGACATCTCAATGAACCCTGTCATGAACAAATTTGCTGATCTATGCCATAATCGATGCTCAGCTCCCGCATAGGTGGGATGACATCCATGGCAAACACCATCAGGTGAGTGCATGACTGATTTTCCCCTGCACGGATAACAAACTGGACAAAGGCATTGGGGATGCAACTGTGGCTAATGTAGCTGGCAAAATTCCTCCGGCGAGACACATCGAGTATATAGCCTGGCTCTTGGAAATGGGGGAACTGAGGCAGAAGAACTGATTCACACACAGTATCGGGAAGCACAGCTTGGGGAACTTCGATGTGGACGTACTCCTTGTCTTCTAGAAGTGCATCAGAGGCATATCCCCACTCTCTCCACTTCTTGGGAAACCTCTTTGGATCAATGACGCAGCCCTCATCCATGGTGACATCGCCAGTGACCACGTCTCCGCTGTACTCGCATACAAAAGCGCCTGGCTGTATCAAGTCCAGTGTCCTGACACCCCAATCCGTCTGCATGGACCTGAACACCTCCAGCCGGTGCTCCATCCCAACTTGGGTCGACCTGTTGAAGCAGCTCCTCGTGGTGCAACCACAAAGAGCACCACACTCATACACTACTGGTCTTCCCCTGATGAGGGTGCCATCCTCATTGTACACCGCACCTCCACCATTCTTCCTCAAGCAGCTGTAGTCCGACCCACACACCACACAACTGCAGCCCTGATACAGCTTTACCGGTGGAGGCACGAGGGACAATGGAAATTTTGGGTGGGTAATGTAGTCGAAGTCAAGGAGAGACCTGTCTTCATCCAGGTCATTGAAAATGGGGACAGAGAACGCCTCGTTGCCCTTTGAAAGGTCCGGCGAGATGTAGCCGTGCGGGAGGACTTGGTTGACGATCTTGTCTTTCATGTCCTTGGCCAAACACCAGCTCATGCTGCCGAGCTGCTCCTGGCCAGCATTCTATACAAAATCTTTTGTGGATGTTTTCTAAAGACCATGACGAACTGGGAGTTGTAGATTGGAAGTTCGTCCGTTCAGATCTTCCACACCCTAACTTGGCAGAGGCCTTAGCAGCGGCGGGGCCTTCTTTGTTTCCTCGCGGTCGGGAACCATGCTGTTCCTTTAGCTGGGCCATGGATGGTGACAACAGGATCCCTAACAATGTCTTTCGGGTAGCCGACGGTGGACGCAGCAAACTCCAATTCGGGAATCATAACTTTGTTTAGAAGGTCCGGTTCTGCCTTCACAGCCTACGCTTAAATACATCCCAAACCCGTAACATTGTTCCTGGCGAGTGTATCTTCCTTAATAAAAGAGCTTATAAGACTTATATAAACAAAACTATATGGTTAGAAAACGTAACTCACAAATAGAACGTAATCCAAATGTTCCCTTGTTTTACGACCAGGCTTATGTAAATATGCTGGGTCCATAACAATGTTTCTGTAACAATGTTAGGGCAGTAACAATGTTTGATATCCGCAATGCAAGGTCGGTAACAATGTTTTGCATAACAATGTTCCCCGGATGGCGCATGGTTGGGAACCACGCTGTTCCTTTAGCCGGGCCATGGATGGTGACAACAGGATCCCTAACAATGTCTTTCGGGTAGCTGACGGTGGACGCGGCAAACTCCAATTCGGGAATCATAACTTTGTTTAGAAGGTCCAGTTCTGCCTTCACAGCCTACTCTTGAATACATCCGAAACCCATAACATTGTTCCTGGCGAGTGTATCTTCCTTAATAGAAGAGCTTATAAGACAAAACTATATGATTTGAGAACGTAACTGACAAATAGTACGTAATCCAAATGTTCCCGTGTTGATGCTTGTCCCGGTTCTGCCTCTGGTGCGTTACATTGTTTTACGACCAGGCTTATGTAAATATGCTGGGTCCATAACAATGTTTCCGTAACAATGTTAGGTCGGTAACAATGTCTGATATCCGAAATGCAAGGTCGGTAACAATGTTTTGCATAACAATGTTCCCCTGATGACGCACGGTCGGGAACCACGGTTCTTTATGTCTCGACCATTTCGAGACTTCTCGTCATGTCCGTGATCATATCAGGCACTCCGAACTACCTTCGGTACATCAAAACACAACGTCTCGACCATTTCGAGACTCCTCATCATGTCCGTGATCATATCTGGCACTCCGAACTACCTTCGGTACATCAAAACACAAAAACTCATAATACCGATCGTCACCGAACTTTAAGCGTGTGGACCCTACGGGTTTGAGAACTATGTAGACATGACCGAGACACATCTCCGGTCAATAACCAATAGCGGAACCTGGATTTTCATATTGGCTCCCACATATTCTACGAAGATCTTTATCGGTCAACCCGCATAACAGCATACATTGTTCCCTTTGTCATCGGTATGTTACTTGCCCGAGATTCGATCGTCGGTATCTCAATACCTAGTTCAATCTCCTTACCGGTAAATCTCTTTACTCGTTCTGTAATGCATCATCCCACAACTAACTCATTAGTTACAATGCCTACAAAGCTTATAGTGATGTGCATTACCGAGAGGGCCCAGAGATACCTCTCCGACAATCGGAGTGACAAATCCTAATCATGAAATACGCCAACTCAACAAGTACCTTCAGAGACACCTGTAGAGCACCTTTATAATCACCCAGTTACGTTGTGACGTTTGGTAGCACAAAAAGTGTTCCTCCGGTAAACGGGAGTTGCATAATCTCATAGTCATAGGAACATGTATAAGGCATGAAGAAAGCAATAGCAACGTACTAAACGATCAAGTGCTAAGCTAACGGAATGGGTCAAGTCAATCACATCATTCTCCTAATGATGTGATCCCGTTAATCAAATGACAACTCATGTCTATGGCTAGGAAACATAACCATCTTTGATTAACGAGCTAGTCAATTAGAGGCATACTAGTGACACTCTGTTTGTCTATGTATTCACACATGTATTATGTTTCCGGTTAATACAATTCTAGCATGAATAATAAACATTTATCATGATACAAGGAAATAAATAATAACTTTATTATTGCCTCTAGGGCATATTTCTTTCAGTCTCCCACTTGCACTAGAGTCAATAATCTGGATTACACAGTAATGATTCTAACACCCATGGAGCCTTGGTGATGATCATGTTTTGCTCGTGGAAGAGGCTAAGTCAATGGGTCTGCAACATTCAGATCCATATGTATCTTGCAAATCTCTATGTCTCCCACCCGGACTTGATCCCGGATGGAGTTGAAGCGTCTCTTGATGTGCTTGGTTCTCTTGTGAAATCTGGATTCCTTTGCCAAGGCAATTGCACCAGTATTGTTACAAAAGATTTTCATTGGAACCGATGCACTAGGTATGACACCTAGATCGGATATGAACTCCTTCATCCAGACTCCTTCATTTGCTGCTTCCGAAGTAGCAATGTACTCCGCTTCACATGTAGATCCCGCCACAACGCTCTGTTTAGAACTGCTCCAACTGACAACTCCACCATTTAATATAAACACGTATCCGGTTTGCGATTTAGAATCGTCTGAATCAGTGTCAAAGCTTGCATCAACGTAACCATTTACGATGAGCTCTTTGTCACCTCCATAAACGAGAAACATATCCTTAGTCCTTTTCAGGTACTTCAGGATGTTCTTGACCGCTGCCCAGTGGTCTACTCTTGGATTACTTTGGTACCTCCCTACAAAACTAATAGCAAGGAACCCCCCAGGGAGAAATAATGGGACTTATGGGCCTTAGTGGAGAGAGAGAGAGGGCTGGCCTAGGGCAGGCCACGCACCCCTCCCCCTCTGGTCCAAATTGGACTAGGAGAGAGGGGGACTTTCCTTCTCCCTCTCCCCCTTCCTTTCCCCTCCTAGTACGAGTAGGAATGAGGGGAGTCCTACTCCTACTAGGAGGAGGACTCCTCCTCCTGGCGTGCCATAGAGGGCCGGCCGACCTCCTCCTTGCTCCTTTATATACGGGGGCAGGGGGACACCTCTAGACACACAAGTTGACCAGTTGATCTATTCCAGCCATGTGCGGTGCCCCCTCCACCATATTCCACCTTGGTTATATCGTAGCGGTGCCTAGGCGAAGCCCTGCGTCGCTAGCAACATCATCACCGTCATCACGCCGTCGTGCTGACGAAACTCTCCTGTGAAGCTTTGCTAGATCGGAGCTCGCGGGACGTCATCGAGTTGAACGTGTGCAGAACTCGGAGGTGCCGTGCGTTCGGTACTTGGATCGGTCGGATCATGAAGACGTACGACTACATCAACCGTGTTGTGCTAATGCTTTTGAATTCGGTCTACGAGGGTACGTGGACACACTCTCCCCTCTCATTTCTATGCATCACCATGATCCTGTGTGTGCATAGGATTTTTTTTGAAATTACTATGTTCCCCAACAAAAACTTGCTATCGGTCTAGTAAAGTAGTCAATTGCTTAGGGACAATTTCGCAACTCCTACCACCACTTTTCCACAGAATCTATACTAACTTTATTACTTCTTTACCTAAAACAGCCACTAGTTTTTATTTACATGCTCTTTATATTCTTGCAAACCTATCCCGTTACACCTACAAAGTACTTCTAGTTTTATACTTGTTCTAGGTAAAGCGAACGTCAAGCGTGCGTAGAGTTGTATTGGTGGTCGATAAAACTTGAGGGAATATTTGTTCTACCTTTAGCTCCTCGTTGGGTTCGACACTCTTACTTATCGAAAGAGGCTACAATTGATCCCCTATACTTGTGGGTTATCAAGACCTTTTCCTGGCGCCGTTGCCGGGGAGTTATAGCGTGGGGTGAATATTCTCGTGTGTGCTTGTTTGTTTTATCACTAAGTAGTTTTTATTTCGTGCTCTTATTTTCTATGTTTAGTTATGGGTAGGAAACACAAAATACCAAAAAATAGTGGTACCTACTAAACCAATGGTTGAAGAACCACTCAAAATCTATCACACTACTGAAGCTTTTTACTTGGATCATCTTCGATCCCTATGTGCTCGGGCTGAAACCCCAAAGCTTAGTTGAGGGCAAATATTTAGATGAGCATGCTTGTTATGTGCGACACCGCATATCTGAAAATGGGAAACTTTTACTGGATCAAAATCATCGTTTGCAATGCTATGCTTGTAATTTATGTGAAATATATGATTGTACTTGTTGTTCTGAAGACCCTAAGAAACACCTTCCTTACCAATGTGAGTTTAGTGATAATGGAATCATATCTTCGTATACTAAGGGTGTTTATAATTACTATGATGTTCAAAAAATTGAAGAATTTGTTGCTTTTAGGGGTACTTGCGAAATTGCTTCTTTTATTGAAGAGTGTGATACTACTCTCTACAAATCTGAAAATTTGGCCATACTTAAATATTGCTATGATAATTATGCTTCTAATCCTTATATTAAACCATATACTGAGGAATCCTCCGCTGTCCAAGAAGAGGCTAAAATTTTGCAGGATTCTATGGAAGAAGAAATTAATGACATTGTGAGCTCATTGGATGAAAAAGATGAGGAGGAGAGCGAAGAACAAAAGGAGGAAGAGCGGATTGATCACCCGTTCCCACCATCAAATGAGAGTAACTCTTTATCCCATACATTGTTTAATTTCCCTTCGAATTTACCGAAGGATGAATGCTATGATGATCGTTATGATCCCGTTGATTCTTTTGAACCCTTTTTGATGGTGCTTGCTATGATTGTGGCCAAGATGCCAATATGAATTATGCTTATGGAGATGAACTTGCTATAGTTCCTTATGTTAAACATGAAATTGTTGCTATTGCACCCATGCATGATAGTCCTATTATCTTTTTGAATTCTCCCGACTACACTATATCGGAGAAGTTTGCCCTTATTAAGGATTATATCAATGGGTTGCGTTTCACTACTACACATGATGATTTTGATAGATATAATATGCATGTGCTTGCTGCTCCTACTTGCAATTATTATGAGATAGGAACTACATCTCCGCCTCTCCATGTTTCCAATATGATAAAATTGCAAGAAACTTTTTATACTATGCATTGGCCTTTACTATGTGTGCATGAATTGTTCTTCTATGACATGCTGATGCATAGGAAGAGAGTTAGACTTCGTCGTTGCATGATATATGTTACTTTGTGCTCACTACTAAATCACAAATCATAGTTAATTAAAATTTGTTTTGATATTCCTTGGGTTCAGGGTGGATCCATTACTTGAGCACTATATGCCTAGCTTAATGGATTTAAAGAAAGCGTTGCCAGGGAGACAACCCAGAAGTTTTAGAGAGTCGTTTATTTCTATTGTGTGCTTTTATAAAGTTTAAAAACAAAAAAGAGGGGAACCTAAAACTTTTTCAAAAAGAAAAGCGAAAGTAAGAAAGACGAGCATTGTTAAAGTGGGAGCTAGCCTTGAACTTTGTTCATGCCCATGGAAACTTTGTGACCCTTGATTACAGAAACTTTTCAACAAAAATAATTA
This sequence comes from Triticum dicoccoides, assembly GCF_002162155.2. Taxonomy (NCBI): domain Eukaryota; kingdom Viridiplantae; phylum Streptophyta; class Magnoliopsida; order Poales; family Poaceae; genus Triticum; species Triticum dicoccoides. The sequence continues at coordinate 62,816,655 of NC_041382.1, read as the reverse complement.
TCCCCTTGTACAATTCCATTGTATTATAAAATTAATGTGCCAATATTTGCCTTTAGGATGTTTACATTGCTTGTTGGTTTGTGCGGTGCAAAACAGAAACTTTGGCTGTCGTGCGCGATTTTACATTTTTTACTGGAACGTCAAACGGTTCTGAAACTTTTTTGCACTGTCTTTATATACAAATTGTTAATTGTTTCTAAATTTTTCAGAATTTTTGGAGTAACATAAGTATGGTGAATGTTCAAATTACTACAGACTGTCCTGTTTAAGATAGATTCTGTTTTTGATGCATTGTTTGCTTGTTTTGATGAAACTATTGATTTATATCAATGGATTAAGCCATGTAAAAGTTATATTACAGTAGATACAGTTCAAAAACAAAATATTAGTTGGTTTGCAATAGTACTTATAGTAATGATTTGCTTTATTATACTAACGGATCTTACCGAGCTTTCTGTTGAGTTTTGTGTGGATGAAGTGATCAAAGATCGAGGAGGTCTCAATATAAGGAGAAGGAGGAGAGGCAAGAGCTCAAGCTTGGGGATTCCCAAGGCACCCCAAGTAAATATTCAAGGATACTCAACCGTCTAAGCTTGGGGATGCCCCGGAAGGCATCCCATCTTGCTTCAACAAGTATCGGTATGTTTTCAGTTTCGTTTTGTTCATGTGATATGTGCAAATCTTGGAGCGTATTTTGCATTTAGTGTTCACTTTTCTTTGATGCACCCTGCTGGTATGAGATAGTCCATGGTTGATTTATAGAATGCTCTTTGCACTTCACTTATATCTTTTGAGTATGGCTTTATAGAATGCTTCATGTGCTTCGCTTATATCATTTGAAGTTTGGATTGCCTGTTTCCCTTCACATAGAAAACCGCCATTTAAAGTCCCGTAGCATGCACGTATGGTAACCGTTGTGTAACAAATTTGAAGCATGATGTGTTTCTTTGATTGTCTTCCTTATGAGTGGCGGTAGGGGACAAGCGATGGTATTTTTCTACCAATCTATCCCCCTAGGAGCATGCGCGTAGTGCTTGGTTTTGATGACTTGTAGATTTTTGCAATAAGTATGTGAGTTCTTTATGACTAACACTACAAAAAAAGACACATCCGTGACATTTTGGGCCGAACGGATTTTTTCTGTCATACCTATGACACTTCTATGACGATAATTGTGACAAAACCCGGTATCATCATAGATGTGGTGGGGTCCTACTTTTATGACAAAAAATCATGACAGAAAATGGGATTTTCCTCCTGGGCGGGCCAGAGACGCAGCTACATGACATTCTTTGGGCAGTCCATGACGGAAAAAACTATGGTTGAAGCCAGGGCACGAAAAATATCGGGGAGTCCCCGGTTACGGTGGGTGGTCGGGGGCCGAGCGATGCGCGTTTGTCTCGTACGTATGCATGTGTGTGCGAGGCGTTGGGCTCTAACTGAACCCAAGCGATTGCACTGCAGGCTACGCGTTACTGAACCCGAGCGATCGATCGATGGCTGTTAACTAAACCCGATCGAGCAATTCCTTCACTACTGCTGCTAACTGAAGCCGATCGATGCTGCCTCTGGATGAATAGTGAGCGTTGGGGGGGGGTGGCTGAACAGTTCCCGGTGGGGGTGGATGAACAGGACCCCGTGGTGTTGCCTCTAGATGAACAGTACCCCGATCGATCGAGCCGGTTGGGGCTGGATGAACAGGACCCCATGGAGGGCAGGATGAACAAGACCACCCCGTGGATGGTAGGATGAACAGTAGACAGTGGAGGGCAGGATGAACAGTAGCCCGTGGAGGGGTGGTTGAACAGGAGCCTGTGGAGAGCGCTGGTTGAACAGTAGCCAGTGGAGTAGCGCGCGGTGGAGGCTGGATGAACATGAGCCCATGGATGAACAGTCGCAGGTGGAGGCCGGAGGAGGTCAACGGTGGATGAACAGTAGCTCGTGGAGGCTGGAGGGAGTCGACGGTGGAGATGAACAGTATCCCATGGAGTCCCGTTTTGTGGTACGCCACACCCCTCCTGATGAACATGACCCCCGTTTCGACCGTAACGCTGCAACACAAGTCTGTTTCCTCCGTTTTGCGGTATGCCACACCCCTCCCGATCAACAGGACCCCCATTTAGACCGTAGGAGGTCCGTTTCCTCCATTTTGCGGTACGCCAGACCCCTCCCGATGAATAGGATCCCGTTTCGAACATGGCCAGTCGAACACAAGGCCGTTTACTCCGTCCTGCGGTACGCCAGGCCTCGTTTCCATCGGTTATTCCGTCCAAGCCCTCCCGATAAACATGACGACGCATTCCGTTTCGACCCAGCCGGTTGGCTCCCCATGAACACGACGATGACGCTGTTTCTTCATTCCGACCCAGCCATGTACACGAGCCCTGGCCGTACGTATGCGCGAGTAGGCGTTCGAGACCCTGCCCGTATGTATGTACGTGGCCGTATTTTCTTTCTTGCACACTGGCCGCTGTACGTACGTGTACATGCTACATGCGCGCCTCTACTACGACACGTGCACGCCTCTACATCGACCAGTATGTACGTACACGTTCGCGACCATAATGACAACGCTACGTACGCTTCGACCAGGTAGGTCCCGACTGTCAGGCATTTCCTTGCGTGCGAAGATGTAGCTGGTGGGTCCCAGCAGTCACGGGGGCGAATCTTTTTTTGCCCGGACGCACTTCCTTGTGTGCGAAGATGTAGTTGGTGGGTCCCAGCAGTCAGGGGGAAACGTTTTTTCGTGAAATACGGTGGCCCATCCGATGGGTCCCCGTTGTCAGCTGGAGGAATAATTATTTTGCGCGTAATAAGGAGGCACTTCCTTGCTGTCGTCATAGACCCAGCTGCCAGCCTCTCCACGTGCAGTCCACGTCCGATGGAAGCTGTTCCTTGACCACATTGACCACGCTGCGCCGAGAGCACCAGGGCGGTGGACGACGGCGAGGCCTAGGAAGGAGACGACGCGGAGCCGGGGAAGACGTGGCAGTGGAAGCCCGCACGGAGAGGAGTATGAGGGTTCACTGGTTCGGCTGCGGTGTGAGGCTGCCATCGCCACATGGCCTGGCTAGCGGTTGGAATAGTAGGGGGCGGTGAGGCCTCTGCGGAAGCACAGCCGGCCACGGGAGGCAGGAGCATGCGGCACGACCGGCCCTGCTTTGGGCGGCTGGAGCAAGAAGATCAGAGATTGAAGAAGCACAACGGCCATTGGATGGACATCGTACGGTCACTAGAGCTAGAATCGTTCATATTGACTAAGTTGATAAAGCACTCCTCCACGTCAACTTAGTAGGCCCACAAGTCAGCCACTCACCAAGGTGGGTCCCAACTAGCAGGGGGAGTATTCATTTTTGTGTGCATAATAAGGCGACACTTCCGGTGGGTCTGAGCTGACAGCGGGGGGAACGTTTTTTCGCGAAATACGGTGGCCCATCCGGTGGGTCCCAGCAGTCAGGGGGGAAACGTTTTTTCGCCAAATACGATGGTCCGTCCGGTGGGTCCCTGCTGTCAGGTGGAGGAATAATTATTTTCCGCGTAATAAGGAGGCACTTCCTTCCGGCTGCCGTGGACCCAGCTGTCAGCCTCTCCACGTACAGTACTCTTCTGATGGAAGTCGTTCCTTGACAACGTTGACCACGCCGCGCCGAGAGCACTAGGGCGGTGGACGACGACGAGGCCTAGGAAGGGGACGACGGCGAGGCCTAGGAAGGGGACGACGCGGAGCCGGGGAAGACGCGACAGTGGAAGCCCGCGCAGAGAGGAGTACGAGGGTTCACTCATTCGGCTGCGGTGTGAGGCTGCCATCGCCGTAGGGCCTGGCCAGCAGTGGGAATAGTAGGGGGCGGTGAGGGCTCCGCGGCAGCACAGCCGGCCACGGGAGGCAGGAGCATGCGACACGGCCGGTGCTGCTTTGGGCGGCTGGAGCAAGAAGACCAGAGGTTGAAGAAGCACTATGGCCGTTGGATGGACATTGTACGATCACTGGAGCTAAAACCGTGCATATTGGCTAAGTTGACAAAGCCCTCCATCCCCGTCAACTAAGTAGGCCCACAAGTCAGCCTCCCACTATACTGGGTCCCAGCTAGCAGGGGGAGTATTCATTGTTTTATGCGTAATAAGGAGGCACTTCCTTGCGTGCGAAGATATAGCTGGTGGGTCCGAGGTGTCAGCGGCGGTAATGTTTTTCTCGCGAAATATAGAGGCCCTTTCGGTGGGTCCCAGATGTCACGTGGAGGAGCTGTCAGCCTCTCCATGTACAGTCCACTTCAGATGCATGTCGGTCGTTGACCACGTTGACCAGGTTGCGCTGAGAGCACCAGGGCGGTGGACGACGGCGAGGCCTAGGAAGGGAATGACACGGAGCCAAGGAAGACTCGGTAGTTGTTTCCCACGCGGAGGGGAGTACGACTGTACGAGGGTTTACTGGTTCGTCTGCCGTCACCAGAGAATAACAGCAGGTGTGGGTGAGTAGAGGGATGGCTAGGCCAGCGATGGGAGTACGGTGGGGCGGTGCGGCCTGCGCGGCAGCACAGCCGGCCGCGGGGAGGAGAGAGCAGGCAGTCCCATCGGCGCTTGTTTGAGCGGCTGGAGCAGGAAGAGCAGAGATTGAAGAAGCACGACGGCCGTTGGATGGACATCCAACAGTCACTGCTTGTGCGTCAACCTTTTTTAGGAAAGCCTCAAATCTGTGGAAAACATCATACTACCCATCTGCCATTATTTCTAATAATTTACAGCCCATTTGCTAATTCATAAGGTTTTTTTGGAGCCCATATTCTTTTTCTTAGCATTACAACCCATATTGTGGCCACGGTTAAAAAAAGTATACGAAATTTTGCATATTTCGGTGCGGAACGAACTGTTTTTAATCCCGAAATTTCGAGTCATGTTCAAACTGATTTTAAAAATAAATATATGAAAGTGCGTTATATCGACTAGAGGGGGGGTGAATAGGCGATTTTTATGAAAGTCTTCAAAACATGGGAGTTATGAAGACAAACAACGAAGATTTTGCCTATTTACTATGCAGCGGAAGTTAGATTACACTAGGCAAGCCATGGTCAAGTATTCAGTAGAGTGAAAGCACAAAGACAAATAGCTACAGTGTAATAAGGATCAGGTAGGAAGAAGTTATGAAGCCAAACAGATCATACATTCACGTTGTGAAGACAAAAGATAGAGCAAGCATGCAATGGCTTCACAATGAGTAACAGTAAGAATAAGGAAGTGAAGATGAAACCAGTGATTCGTTGAAGACAATGATGTGTTGGACCAGTTCCAGTTGCTGTGACAACTGTACATCTGGTTGGAGCGGCTAGGTATTTAAACCTTAGGACACACAGTCCCGAACACCCAGTCCTGAACACGCAGCTCAGGACACCAAGTCCTCACCGTATTCTCCTTGAGCTAAGGTCACTTAGTCCTCGCCCAATCACTCTGGTAAGTCTTCAAGGTAGACTCCCAAACCTTCACAGACTTCGTTCACTGGCAATCCACAATGTCTCTTGGATGCTCTGAATGCGACGCCTAACCGTCTGGAGGATTCACAGTCCTCAAGTGTAATAAGTCTTCAGATCACACAGACAAGAAGACTTAAGTGATGCCCAATATTCTTTGGCACTGGGTGGTTAGGGCTTTTCTCCTCGCTAGGAATTTTCTCTCAAAGGCTTCGAGGTGGGTTGCTCTCAAACGACAAAAGCCGTGCACTGAAATCTGAGCAGCCAACCGTTTATGGTTGTAGGGGGTGGGCTATTTATAGCTACTTGGCAACCCGACCTGATTTGTCCGAAATGACCCTGGGTCACTAAGGAACTGACACGTGTCTCAACGGTCAGATTTCAAACTCTCATGGCAACTTTACTTGGGCTACAAGCAAAGCTGACTTGTCCGGCTCTGGACAAGATTCGCTCTCATTGTCTTCACTCGAAGACATAGGTTTTTAGTTTGGGCATCACTTCAGTCATTCTAACTGGTTCTCCTGGACCCCACTTAACAGTACGTGGTTCCTATGACTCAACACAAAGGAAAAGAACTACGAAAGATCTAAGTCTTCAAGCTCCATAGGCTTCATAACGTGTCTTCCTTTGTCATAGTCTTCAATGTGAATATCTTCATATACCACCTTTGACTTCAATGTCTTCATACATTTTTAGGGGTCATCTCTGGTAGTAAAACCGAATCAATGAGGGACTTCTACCTGTGTTATCCTGCAATTCTTACAAACACATTAGTCCCTCAACTAGGTTTGTCGTCAATACTCCAAAACCAACTAGGGGTGGCACTAGATGCACTTACAATATATACCAATATAAAATCCAAGAAATTGTCGACGCATAAAAATCGATGCATTTTAAAATCTTGAAATGAAAAAAAGAAATTTGAAATTAATTGCCAGTTTGATGTGTTTTAAAAATGTACATCCCATTTCTCATTACTGATAGGCCATTTTCTCGGCCAGCCGAATGAAAGCTCTCCTCGTCTTGAAAGATTTCCAGCCCAACAGGCCTGACAAAGCGACTTACTTGGCAAATAACAAAAAACTGGGTTGTGGCCGTGGACCCATCTATCAGCCTCTCCATGTGCAGTACTCTTCCGATGGAAGTCGGTCATTGACCACATTGACCACGCCGTGCCGAGAGCACCAAGGCTGTGGACGACAACGAGGCCTAGGAAGGGGATGACGCGGAGCTGGGGAAGATGCGGCAGTGGATGCCCACGCGGAGAGGAGTATGAGGGTTCACTGGTTCGACTGTGGTGTGAGGCTGCCGTCGCCGCAGGGCCTGGCTAGTGGTGGGAGTAGTAGGGGGCGATGAGGCCTCAACGGCAGCACGGCCGGCCACTGGAGGCAGGAGCAAGCGGTCTCGCCGGCGCTGGTTTGGGCGGCTGGTGCAAGAAGAGGAGCGATTGAAGAAGCAGCATGACTGTTCGATTCAAATCCAACGGTTACAGCTGCTAGAATCATTTGCTGACTAAGTTGACAAGCCCTGCGTACGCGTCAACTTAGTAGGCCCACAGGTCAGCCTCCCAACCGGTGCGCCCCAGATGTCAGTGGGAGGAATCATTTTTTCGCGTGATAAGGAGGCAGTTGATTGCGTGCAGCCAGGCCAGCGGTGGGAGTAGGGTGGGCCGGGGAAGCCCACTCGACATCACAGTGGGCCACAAGCGGAGGGAGCAGGCAGTCCCGCCGACGCTAGTTTAGGCGGCTGGAGCAGGAAGATCCGAGATTGAAGAAGCACGTCGGCCGTTGGATGGACATCCAATAGTCACTGCTGCTAGAATCGTGTGTTGACTGACAAAGCCTTGAGTAAACAAGTCAGCCTTGAAATCTGTGGCGTGTACAACCCATTTGCTATTATTTTTATAATTTTTACTCATTTTCTAATTCATATGGAATTTATTGCAGCCTGTTTTCCATTTTAAAAATTGATGCCCATTTTCTGGTCAGTACCAGGGTTAAAAAAATTAACTAAATATGTGGGAAATTTTGAAAATTCGCAAATTTTTGCTGGGGAACAAAATATTCTTAATCCAAAAATTAGTAGCCATACTAAAACAAATTTAAAAATAAATTAGTAATATGTCATGTTAAATCCAATGAAATACGTATAAGATATCAGTGAAGAACAAAAACAAAAAAACTAATATCCCATTTGCTATAATTTTTTTGGAATTTTCAACCCCTTTTGATATTACTTTTAACAGACACTGACCATACTCTTTGGCAAGACCGGAGTGCATCCCTCCTCGTCTTGAAAGATTTGCAGCCCAGTAAGTCGGAGAAAACAAATAGGCCTAGATTGGGTATTCTTCAAAAAGAAATACTGGGCTACCTATTTTCCCAAAGGAAAAACTGCTGGGCTGGTCATGTTGTTACACAGGCCACAGAGACCGCACAACCCAGTTTATAGCCTGCTCTTCCGAATTACTACTAAAAAAGTTGTGCAATTTTGTCATTAATTGACTATACGTTGAAAATGATGTGGGTCCCAGATATCAGCAGGGTGGATTAGAGTAAAAAAAGGAGGCGTTCATCTGAGTAGTAAAAGCGGCGCTTCCTTGTGTTCGGGAGTGGACCTGGTGGGTCCGTACTGTCATACTCACAACTACAGTCATCTCCCGATTCACTATGTTGATAGGGACCATTTCGGAAAAAAAACTATGTTGACAGGGCCGGACGGCGGCGCCGCGGCGAGCGCACCAAGGCGGAGGATAAAGTGCTGCTGCCAATGTGCTGGGCTGGGTTGGACATTCTTATTGAAAAATAAAAATGGACCAGATCTATTTATGATGTTGACTATGATTTGCATGGGTCCGCTAGTCGCAGGAAGAAAATACTGGGAGGAAGAAGACTGGTTGCTATCTTTGCCGAAGAATAATATCGACTGAATGTAACGACACTATCATAGGAAATAATATCCTCCTGTTAAATCGTTAATTTAAAGAACTGGTGCATGAGCATTTATCTTTATTTATTTATTTATTTATGTTTAGGGGACCATGACCATGTACCTGGGCCGGATTCATGTGAGAGCCTCCCTTCCAGTTAATTACGGGCTTCTCTATTGGGCCTTCATCAGTGGGCTGCATGTTATCAACAAGTGGAAAATGTGTTCAGTATGAAAAATAGTATGCTCTACGTACGGTACGAGGCACTAAAGGATCGAACCGTGCAACGACTTCCAAAACATTGTGTTTGTCGTTCTAACAACACATTTATTCAACCAACAGACGAAGTATACTACTGATTGTACATTGAAAACAGTAGCAGGAGCAACCAGGGTCGGGGGTGCAACAGAAGCAGTAAGCAGGCCAGAAGAGTGAAGACGCAACTCTCTCTTCCAAACCAAACATCAGCCATCATTACAAAAGGGCTACCAAAAAAGAACAAGTGTATGCATCAAACTAAATAAAGATCCTACTACACCAAGTGTACCCATCTAAATAACTGGCTCAGTTAGACGTTACTATTTATTAAGCTATGGAGATTGGCTGACGGCTTGAACCAGATGGGTGCCTGACGGGGGAAACTTCAGCCAACAGGTCGAAGTCTGATACTTGCGACCCTCTCTCCTACTTTGAGCTGCAGAATGTGGCGGCACATGTCAGGGTATGGTGCATGCAGAGACGCATGGCACGCTTTGTACACACAATTTTTCCTGATGAACGAAACCGCGCTGCCATCATGATCCTTGCCGTCGGTTATCTCCTGGTTAATCGGATAATTCAGTCTGACAAACAGAGAGTGTGTACCAAGGCTACTTACCAACCTCCAGCCAAAAATTCCTGAAGGCCCAGAGAAGCTGGGATCCTGCTCAAAGACCTTGCAGTGACTGTGATTGTATTCCACGAAACAACACGCCCGGTATGTGCGAACGATCATCAATCGTTCGCCGTCGTCTGATCGAGCCAGGAACCACATGCAACTGCCATGCCACTTTTCTTTGAAAGGTTTTGGGATTAGGAAGTGTAGGGACACCAGGCGGCCTACAACGTAGGGTCATATCAAAGTCAGACAACTTGCTTGAGTGATCACAGTAATGGTACTCCCTACAGTACCTGCTACTATGACCTAACTTGCTTGAGTAGAGTAGTAGTGGAGTAGGACTCTGCTCTACTACTAGCACCGGAGGAGTAGTATGTTCTAATCTAAAATAGTTACAAACTTCAATGCTCGAGCGTGGAACGACTATGAACCTCCATCGGTGCTAACTCCAATCCTGCAAGTCATGGATTTGTTTCTTTTTAACTTTCTGTACGAATCTGTAGCCAGCCTGCAAGTCATGTACACTGTACTGACAGTGGAACCCACAGAGTACTTAGAATACAAGATTAAGGATGCAATTAACTTTTTATAGAGGGAGAATCATACACGCAATTAACTCAAATGGATTGGACGTGACTCTATTATTCTCCAACGGCAACCAGCAAATTTCCTCCCGCGGGCCGGAGTAGGTTTCTCGGTTTGCATGCGGGTTTAACGGACGGGTTAGATGGAGGCGAGGAGGCATGTTCAGCCGGGCGTGTAGTGGACGACGCAGTACTATTCGATTTGACAACTACAACTAGTATATTATAAAAAACAAAGAAGAGTAGTAGAGATAGAGATAAGAATAGAGACTAGGGAGGAGCACCATCTACTTCTTCGTGGGCTACTCCTGCGCTCCATTCGACGGCCGCAACGTCCCCTACAGCCACTCCCTCCTCCACTCCATTCGGCGGGCGTTGTTGAAATTTGGGGAGCGCACTCTCGCGACTGCTAGCAGCGACGACTTCACCAATGACGACTTCTTCCCCGACCTCGGCAACCTCTTCCTCAATGACATGGGCGACAACCTCAACGCCAATGGTGCTGCTCCCGTTGCACCATATGTGTTTCTGTCCTTCCTGTTCGAAATCGTGGTAGAATTCATGTTTATAATCTGTGTCCTAGATTCGATATGTTCATCTACTACGCTAGTCCGCATGATTAGTTTAATCTCTGTTATAGCCGTCATGATTTATTTTGTAGTAAATCTCGTAGTAACTTGCTCATATATTCAACTGGCGGAACGTCCCCTACAACCACTCCTGTTTCATGGACGGCCTGGTCGATGCCTCCAAGGAGCCCTTTGTCTACTGCTATGAGTGCCCGGTGCCATTTTGGGGCTCGCCGGCGGACATTGTGCATCACCTGACGCAGGCGTGCGACGATCACTATTGGCCCATGGCAAAGAACATCAAGTACAAGACGTGCTACCCGTTCACCGTGCCGGAGTCGCTGGAGGATCAACGCCGCCTGCTAGTCTCGGAGGAGGACGACAGCGTCTTCCTCTTTATTGTGGCCACCGGTGAGGCCCGCGCAGGCCGCTGCCACATCTCTGTAGTGTGCGTCAGGGGCGACGCTGCTGATGTTGACACTGACATGAGGCTGATGTATGGGTGCGTGCTCACTATTACTACCCCTCGGAGGTACGTGGGCGGCGACACTAGCTACGTCAAGCTGACTTGGACTCTGCCGAGCTGGGACCTTCCCGCCGATGTGGACATGGAAGACACATGGTGTTATTTGAGCCCCAACAATGTGCATGGGGACTCCAAGGAGGTTCACCTGGACATCTGCATTACTAAGTTAAATGTTGATCATTAGTCTTCGCTCAATGTAATCCGCTGTCTAAGCATGTGGAGACTTCCATGCATGATCTTGCTCTATTGGAGTATCGCGCATGAATAAAAGTGTACCCATTTATGGTTTAGTCTAGAATCTTCCATGTATGAATGTTTACTACAGTACTGGTCAAAGACTTATGATGAACCATTTCTTACATATCCTCTTCCCCCTTCCAAGTCATCCTGATTTAATCCCTCCGTCTAGGTGTATAAGGGCATGGTTAATACTTAAATAGTATAGCCAACTATTGACTATAAGAAAGTGCCATGTAAGCTGTAGCCAACATGTATAACAATGGATACTCAAAAACTAATTCTTGACGATCATTTCCTGCAAAGCACAATAAGAGTTATTTCTTCACAAGTTTTGGATGCAGGTTGAACAGTTGAACGCTTTTGTTTGCAAAAGATACTTTTTTATCTATTTCACCCGGATGTTTGTGAGCTCTAGAGATGAGATAATATCTGAACAAACCTATTGATACCTGAGAGAGTCCTGGATTAGGGGGTCCTCGGATAGCCGGACTATATACTTTGGCTGGACTATTGGACTATGAAGATACAAGATTGAAGACTTCGTCCCATGTCCGGATGAGACTCTCCTTTGCGTGGAAGGCAAGCTTAGCGATTCGGATATGTAGATTCCCTCCCTTGTAACCGACTCTGTGTAACCCTAGCCCCTCTGGTATCTATATAAACCAGAGGGTTTTAGTCCGTAGAACAACAACAATCATACCATAGGCTAGCTTCTAGGGTTTAGCCTTTCCGATCTCGTGGTAGATCAACTCTTGTAATACTCATATCATCAAGATCAATCAAGCAGGAAGTAGGGTATTACCTCCATCGAGAGGGCCCGAACCTGGGTAAACATTGTGTTCCCCGCCTCCTGTTACCATCCGCCTTAGACGCACACTTCGGGACCCCCTACCTGAGATCCGCTGGTTTTGACACCGACATTGGTGCTTTCATTGAGAGTTCCACTGTGCCGTCACGATAAGGCCTGATGGCTTGTCTCGTTGTCAGGGACAACGTTACCTCTGGGGGAGCCCTGGCTGTAGGCCAAACTCTCTGATTAGGCGGCTTCGTCATGACCGCCCCGTCGGCCGTCGCGCTGACGATGACTTCTCGGGTCATCAAAAACAGCCTCCACGTCGGCTCGGGATTCACCGAGTAGATGGATCCAATGGAGCTCTCTTCTTTGAATGAGCTCTTGGATCGCATCGCCGCCTTGGGAGTCGCTACGGACTATGATCGGATCGGGCTTAAACCCGACCAAAGGGATATTAACTCTACGTCGGTCACCCATCAGATAGCGGTGGTGGAGGAGCGATGCAGCAATTCTTCCTCTATTTTGAGGACAAACTATGTCCGTATTCCCGAGCTCTCCGAGCCGGATACCCGTCTACGGGAGGACATGGCCCAAGCTTCGAACCTGGAATCGAACAACGGGCTAGTACCGTTGGGCAACGTCCCAAAGCCCGATCTACCAAGCTCGGAAACTCCTTTGGGCCTCAGACCGGGTCAGGGTTTGGACTTAAATCTACCCACCCACCCTCACATAAGTGATCTTTCCCATATTAGACAAGAGCCCCAAGAGACAGTACATCACTATTGGGCCAGATTCCTCCTTGTAATAAGCAAGGTGAAGGACTATCGCGAGGATGACGCAATTTCATTCTTTTGCAAAAATTGCAGGGACAAGGGAATCCTCAACGCCATAAGTCGCCGTGATATAACACACTTCGCTAACTTGGCATCCATAGTACAGAAGTACTGTGCGATGGAAAGCACTTGGAAAACCCAAACACGATTCTGGGATCCTCCGGCTCTAACTAAACCCTCTGTCCGAACTAAAAGGGTGTACTCTCGTAAGTCACCAAATCCAATTACAAAGAAGCCAAAACCAACTACAGGGCGCGGAACCGTATTGGAGGGACGGCTCAATGGGCCATGCAAAATTCAAAGTACATCGAATACCATGCCAACAGACAACCTTAGAGCATGTTGGATACCCCGGCAGGTGGCCAGGAGCGGCAAGGATCTCCTCGTCAACAATACCGCAGAGCACCCTCCCGTGGAAAATAACAATACAGTACTAACAGTCCTCGAGACTTTCACCTCAAACAATAGGCGCAAGCGGGCACTTCGCAGCCTCACCGAAGTCTGCCACGTTGCAACGATAAATCCATGGAATGACACAACCATAACCTTCAATGCCAGTGAAAAACCTCAATTCCGCACAGCCCGAGCTCCAGCCAGTTTGGTCCTTAGTCCAATTGTGGACGGCTTCTGGCTTACTAAAGTACTCATGGACGGTGGCAGCGGATTAAACCTCATCTATGAGGAGACTCTTAGAAAAATGGAAATAGACAAGAACCGCATTGAGCAAAGCAGCACGACCTTCAGAGGAATCATCCCTAGTCGGGAGGCACGATGTGCGGGAAAAATCACACTAGATGTGGTATTCGGCACGCCGGAGAATTACAGGTCCGAAGAAATCACATTCCAAGTGGCCCCGTTTAGTAGCACATACCACACCCTTCTAGGGCGAGAGGCATTCACGATCTTCCAAGCTATACCCCATTACGGGTACATGAAGCTCAAGATGCCCGGGCCCAATGGAATCATCACTCTAGCTAGTGATCCGGACATAGCACTCCATGCCGAAAATAAAACCGCCGCACTGGCCCTCGAAGCTTTATCCGAAGCCCTCGCGGCTGAAGAACTAACTACGTTGCGCTCTACAGTGGACAGGGACGACGTGATACTCGACAAAAGACCCAAGTCCACCTCTTTTAAACCAGCGAACGAAATAGTCAAATTCCAGGTCCACCCAACGGACCCTACAAAAATAGCATCTATTGAGGCACAACTGAACCCCACAATAGATGCTGCACTGCAGGAGTTCTTACACGAGAATTGGGACATCTTCGCCTGGCATCCTTCAGATATGCCAGGCATCCCACACAGGCTGGCCGAGCATAGCCTAAACATTCTAAAGGGATACAAGCCGGTCAAGCAAACTCTTTGGCGTTTCTCCGAACCCAAGCGACAAGCCATGGGAGAAGAACTAGCCAAGTTACTCGAGGCCGGATTCATTAGAGAAATAAAACACCCGGACTGGCTAGCAAACCTGGTGATGGTACCAAAGAAGGACAAATCCTGGCGCCTATGTGTCGATTTTAAGGACCTTAACAAGGCTTGCCCCAAGGATCCCTTCCCCCTCCCCCGCATCGATCAAATTATCGACGCTACTGCGGGACACGACTCATTGTGTTTCCTTGACGCATACTCCAGATACCATCAAATCAAGATGGCGGAGTCCGATCAAGCCGCAACGGCATTCATTACTCCATACAGCCGCTTCTGTTTCAACACCATGCCTTTCGGGCTCAAAAACGCCGGTGCGACCTATCAACGCATGATTCCGACATGCCTGGAAGCTCGAATCGGCAAAACAGTGGAGGCATACGTAGACGATGTGGTAATTAAAACCAAACACATCGAATCTTTGATAAGCGACTTGAGGCTCATGTTTGACAATCTCTGAACATATGACATTAAGCTCAATCCGGAAAAAATGGGTTTCTGGCGTACCCGCCGGAAAGCTCTTGGGCTTCATCATTTCCAACAGGGGAATTGAAGCGAATCCGGCTAAAATCCAAGCTCTGTCTGTCGGAGTAATTGGACACGGATACCCCGAAGACGACGAGATGACATTTCAAGACATCGGGGCTAGCAAAGCCCCTCAGTCCAATAGTTGGGTTTTGTAGTAATTTCAAAAAATTTCCTACGCACACGCAAGATCATGATGATGCATAGCAATGAGAAGGGGGGAGTGTGATCTACGTACCCTTGTAGATCGACAACGGAAGTGTTAACTTGGTTGATGTAGTCGTACGTCTCCACAGCCCGACCGATCAAGCACCAAAACTACGGCACCTCCGAGTTCTAGCACACGTTCAGCTCGATGATGATCCCCGGACTCCGATCCAGCAAAGTTTCGGGGAAGAGTTCTGTCAGCACGACGGCGTGGTGACGATCTTGATGTACTACTGTCGCAGGGCTTCGCCTAAGCACCGCTACAATATTATCGAGGACTATGGTGGAAGGGGGCACCGCACACGGCTAAGAATATGATCACGTGGATCAACTTGTGTCTCTAGGGGTGCCCCTGCCTCCGTATATAAAGGTTCAAGGGAGGGGGGGGCTGGCCGGCCAAGGAGAGGCGCGCCAGGAGGAGTCCTACTCCTTCTGGGAGTAGGACTCCCCCCCCTTTCCTAATCGGAATAGGATTCAAGGAGGGGGGAAAGAGAGAGAGAGAAGGAGGGGGGCGTCGGCCCCCTCTCTCCTTGTCCTATTCGGACTAGGGGGGAGGGGCGCGCGGCCCAGCTCTGGCCTCCTCTCCTCTTCTTCCACTAAGGCCCACTAAGGCCCATATAGCTCCCGTGGGGGTTCCGGTAACCTCCCGGTACTCCGGTAAAATCCCGATTTCACCCGGAACACTTCTGATATCCAAACATAGGCTTCCAATATATCAATCTTTATGTCTCGACCATTTCGAGACTCCTCGTCATGTCCGTGATCACATCCGGGACTCTGAATAACCTTCGGTACATCAAAATGCATAAACTCATAATATAACTGTCATCGTAACCTTAAGCGTGCGGACCCTACGGGTTCGAGAACAATGTAGACATGACCGAGACACGTCTCCGGTCAATAACCAATAGCGGAACCTGGATGCTCATATTGGCTCCTACATATTCTACGAAGATCTTTTATCGGTCAGACGTCATAACAACATACGTTGTTCCCTTTGTCAACGGTATGTTACTTGCCCGAGATTCAATCGTCGGTATCCTATACCTATTTCAATCTCGTTACCGGCAAGTCTCTTTACTCGTTCTGTAATACATCATCTCGCAACTAACTCATTAGCTGCAATGCTTGCAAGGCTTAAGTGATGTGCATTACCGAGAGGGCCCAGAGATACCTCTCCGACAATCGGAGTGACAAATCCTAATCTCGAAATACGCCAACCCAACATGTACCTTTGGAGACACCTGTAGAGCTCCTTTATAATCACCCAGTTACGTTGTGATGTTTGGTAGCACACAAAGTGTTCCTCTGGCAAATGGGAGTTGCATAATCTCATAGTCATAGGAACATGTATAAGTCATGAAGGAAGCAATAGAAACATACTAAACGATCGGGTGCTAAGCTAATGGAATGGGTCATGTCAATCAGATCATTCAACTAATGATGTGATCCCGTTAATCAAATAACAACTCTTTGTACATGGTTAGGAAACATAACCATCTTTGATTAACGAGCTAGTCAAGTAGAGGCATACTAGTGACACTCTGTTTGTCTATGTATTCACACATGTATTATGTTTCCGGTTAATACAATTCTAGCATGAATAATAAACTTTTATCATGATATAAGGAAATAAATAATAACTTTATTATTGCTTCTAGGGCATATTTCCTTCAGTCTCCCACTTGCACTAGAGTCAATAATCTAGTTTACGCAGTAATGATTCTAACACCCATGGAGCCTTGGTGCTGATCATGTTTTGCTCGTGGAAGAGGCTGAGTCAACGGGTCTGCAACATTCAGATCCGTATGTATCTTGCAAATCTCTATGTCTCCCACCTGGACTAGATCCCAGATGGAATTGAAGCGTCTCTTGATGTGGTTGGTTCTCTTGTGAAATCTGGATTCCTTCGCCAAGGCAACTGCACCAGTATTGTCACAAAAGATTTTCATTCGACCCGATGCACTAGGTATGACACCTAGATCGGATATGAACTCCTTCATCCAGACTCCTCCATTTGCTGCTTCCGAAGCAGCTATGTATTCCGCTTCACACGTAGATCCCGCCATGACGCTTTGTTTAGAACTGCACCAACTGACAGCTCCACCGTTTAATGTAAACACGTATCCGGTTTGCGATTTAGAATCGTCAGGATCAGTGTCAAAGCTTGCATCAACGTAACCGTTTACGATGAGCTCTTTGTCACCTCCATATATGAGAAACATATCCTTAGTCCTTTTCAGGTACTTCAGGATGTTCTTGATCGCTGTCCAGTGATCCACTCCTGGATTACTTTGGTACCTCCCTGCTAGACTTATAGCAAGGCACACATCAGGTCTGGTACGCAGCATTGCATACATGATAGAGCCTATGGCTGAAGCATAGGGAACATCTTTCATTTTCTCTCTATCTTCTGCAGTGGTCGGGCATTGAGTCTGACTCAACTTCACACCTTGTAACACAAGCAAGAACCCTTTCTTTGCTTGATCCATTTTGAACTTCTTCAAAATCTTGTCAAGGTATGTGCTTTGTGAAAGTCCAATTAAATGTCTTGATCTATCTCTATAGATCTTTATGCCTAATATGTAAGCAGCTTCACCGAGGTCTTTCATTGAAAAACTCTTATTCAAGTATCCCTTTATGCTATCCAGAAATTCTATATCATTTCCGATCAGTAATATGGCGTCCACATATAATATCAGAAATGCTACAGAGCTCCCACTCACTTTCTTGTAAATACAGGCTTCTCCGAAAGTCTGTATAAAACCAAATGCTTTGATCACACTATCAAAGCGTTTATTCCAACTCCGAGAGGCTTGCACCAGTCCATAAATGGATCGCTGGAGCTTGCACACTTTGTTAGCTCCCTTTGGATCGACAAAACCTTCCAGTTGTATCATATACAACTCTTCTTCCAGAAATCCATTCAGGAATGCAGTTTTGACATCCATCTGCCAAATTTCATAATCATAAAATGCGGCAATTGCTAACATGATTCGGACAGACTTAAGCATCGCTACGGGTTAGAAGGTCTCATCGTAGTCAACCCCTTGAACTTGCCAAAACCCTTTTGCGACAAGTCGAGCTTTGTAGACAGTAATATTACCGTCGGCGTCAGTCTTCTTCTTGAAGATCCATTTATTCTCAATTGCTTGCCGATCATTGGGCAAGTCAACCAAAGTCCACACTTTGTTCTCATACATGGATCCCATCTCAGATTTCATGGCTTCAAGCCATTTTTCGGAATCTGGGCTCACCATCGCTTCTTCATAGTTCGTAGGTTCATCATGATCTAGTAGCATGACTTCCAGAACTGGATTACCGTACCACTCTGGCGCGGATCTCACCCTGGTTGATCTACGAGGTTCAGTAGTATCTTGTTCTAAAGTTTCATGATCATTATCATTGGCTTCCTCACTAATTGGTGTTGGTGTCACAGAAACAGTTTTCTGTGATGTACTACTTTCCAATAAGGGAGCAGGTATAGTTACCTCGTCAAGTTCTACTTTCCTCCCACTCACTTCTTTCGAGAGAAACTCCTTCTCTAGAAAGTTTCCGAACTTAGCAACAAAAGTCTTGCCTTCGGATCTGTGATAGAAGGTGTATCCAATAGTCTCCTTTGGATATCCTATGAAGACACATTTCTCCGATTTGGGTTCGAGCTTATCAGGTTGAAGCTTTTTCACATAAGCATCGCAGCCCCAAACTTTCAGAAACGACAACTTTGGTTTCTTGCCAAACCATAGTTCATAAGGCGTCGTCTCAACGGATTTTGATGGTGCCCTATTTAACGTGAATGCGGCCGTCTCCAAAGCATAACCCCAAAACGACAGAGGTAAATCAGTAAGAGACATCATAGATCGCACCATATCTAGTAAGGTACGATTACGACGTTCGGACACACCATTACGCTGTGGTGTTCCGGGTGGCGTGAGTTGCGAAACTATTCCGCATTGTTTCAAATGTACACCAAACTCGTAACTCAAATATTCTCCTCCACGATCAGATCGTAGAAACTTTATTTTCTTGTTACGATGATTTTTAACTTCACTCTGAAATTCTTTGAACTTTTCAAACGTTTCAGACTTATGTTTCATTAAGTAGATATACCCATATCTGCTTAAGTCATCACTAAAGGTGAGAAAATAACGATATCCGCCACGAGCCTCAATATTCATCGGACCACATACATCTGTATGTATGATTTCCAACAAATCTGTTGCTCTCTCCATAGTACCGGAGAACGGCGTTTTAGTCATCTTGCCCATGAGGCACGGTTCGCAAGTACCAAGTGATTCATAATCAAGTGGTTCCAAAAGTCCATCAGTATGGAGTTTCTTCAGGCGCTTTACACCGATATGACCTAAACGGTAGTGCCACAAATAAGTTGAACTATCATTATCAACTCTGCATCTTTTGGCTTCAACATTATGAATATGTGTGTTACTACTATCGAGATTCAATAAGAATAGACCACTCTTCAAGGGTGCATGACCATAAAAGATATACTCATATAAATAGAACAACCATTATTCTCTGATTTAAATGAATAACCGTCTCGCATCAAACAAGATCCAGATATAATGTTCATGCTTAACGCTGGCACCAAATAACAATTATTTAGGTCTAATATTAATCCCGAAGGTAGATGTAGAGGTAGCGTGCCGACCGCGATCACATTGACTTTGGAACCGTTTCCCACGCGCATCGTCACCTCGTCCTTAACCAATCTTCGCTTAATTTGTAGTCCCTGTTTCGAGTTGCAAATATTAGCAACAGAACCAGTATCAAATACCCAGGTGCTACTGCGAGCATTAGTAAGGTACACATCAATAACATGTATATCACATATACCTTTGTTCACCTTGCCATCCTTCTTATCCGCCAAATACTTGGGGCAGTTCCGCTTCCAGTGACCAGTCTGCTTGCAGTAGAAGCACTCAGTTTCAGGCTTAGGTCCAGACTTGGGTTTCTTCTCTTGAGTAGCAACTTGCTTGCTGTTCTTCTTGAAGTTCCTCTTCTTCTTCCCTTTGCCCTTTTTCTTGAAACTAGTGGTCTTGTTGACCATCAACACTTGATGCTCCTTTTTGATTTCTACCTCCATAGCTTTCAGCATTGCGAAGAGCTCGGGAATAGTCTTATTCATCCCTTGCATATTATAGTTCATCACGAAGCTCTTGTAGCTTGGTGGCAGTGATTGGAGAATTCTGTCAATGACGCAATCATCTGGAAGATTAACTCCCATCTGAATCAAGTGATTATTATACCCAGACATTTTGAGTATATGCTCACTGACAGAACTGTTCTCCTCCATCTTGCAGCTATAGAACTTATTGGAGACTTCATATCTCTCAATCCGGGCATTTGCTTGAAATATTAACTTCATCTCCTGGAACATCTCATATGCTCCATGATGTTCAAAACGTCGTTGAAGTCCCGGTTCTAAGCCGTAAAGCATGACACACTGAACTATCAAGTAGTCATCAGCTTTGCTCTGCCAGACGTTCACAACATCTGGTGTTGCTCCAGCAGCAGGCCTGGCACCCAGCGGTGCTTCCAGGACGTAATTCTTCTGTGCAGCAATGAGGATAATCCTCAAGTTACGGACCCAGTCCGTGTAATTGCTACCATCATCTTTCAACTTTGCTTTCTCAAGGAACGTATTAAAATTCAACGGAACAACAGCACGGGCCATTTATCTACAATCATACATAAACAAGCAAGATACTATCAGGTACTAAGTTCATGATAAATTTAGGTTCAATTAATCATATTACTTAAAGAACTCCCACTTAGATAGACATCCCTCTAATCCTCTAAGTGATTACGTGATCCAAATCAACTAAACCATGTCCGATCATCACGTGAGATGGAGTAGTTTCATTGGTGAACATCACTATGTTGATCATATCTACTATATGATTCATGCTCGACCTTTCGGTCTCCGTGTTCCGAGGCCATATCTGTATATGCTTGGCTCGTCAAGTATAACCTGAGTATTCCGCGTGTGCAACTGTTTTGCACCCGTTGTATTTGAACATAGAGCCTATCACACCCGATCATCACGTGGTGTCTCAGCACGACGAACTTTCGCCACGGTGCATACTCAGGGAGAACACTTCTTGATAATTTAGTGAGAGATCATCTTATAATGCTACCATCAATCAAAGCAAGATAAGATGCATAAAAGATAAACATCACATGCAATCAATATAAGTGATATGATATGGCCATCATCATCTTGTGCTTGTGATCTCCATCTCCGAAGCACCTGTCATGATCGCCATCGTCACCGGCGCGACACCTTGATCTCCATTGTAGCATCGTTGTTGTCTCGCCAATCTTATGCTTCCACGACTATCGCTACCGCTTAGTGATAAAGTAAAGCATTACAGCGCGATTGCATTGCATACAATAAAGTGACAACCATATGGCTCCTGCCAGTTGCCGATAACTCGGTTACAAAACATGATCATCTCATACAATAAAATTTAGCATCATGTCTTGACCATATCACATCACAACATGCCCTGCAAAAACAAGTTAGACGTCCTCTACTTTGTTGTTGCAAGTTTTACATGGCTGCTACGGGCTTAAGCAAGAACCAATCTTACCTACGCATCAAAACCACAACGATAGTTTGTCAAGTTGGTGCTGTTTTAACCTTCACAAGGACTGGGCGTAGCCACACTCGGTTCAACTAAAGTTGGAGAAACGGTCACCCGCAAGCCATCTATGTGCAAAGCACGTCGGGAGAACCGGTCTCGCGTAAGCGTACGCGTAATGTCGGTCCGGGCCGCTTCGTCCAACAATACCGCCGAACCAAAGTATGACATGCTGGTAAGCAGTATGACTGATATCGCCCACAACTCACTTGTGTTCTACTCGTGCATATAACATCAACATATAAAACCTAGGCTCGGATGCCACTGTTGGGTTTCGTAGTAATTTCAAAAAAATTCCTACGCACACGCAAGATCAAGATGATGCATAGCAACGAGAAGGGGGGAGTGTGATCTACGTACCCTTGTAGATCGACAACGGAAGCATTAACTTGGTTGATGTAGTCGTACGTCTCCACGGCCCGACCGATCAAACACCGAAACTACGGCACCTCCGAGTTCTAGCACACTTTCAGCTCGATGACGATCCCCGGACTCCGATCCAGCAAAGTGTCGGGGAAGAGTTCCGTCAGCACGACGGCCTGGTGACGATCGTGATGTACTACTGTCGCAGGGCTTCGCCTAAGCACCGCTACAATATTATCGAGGACTATGGTGGAAGGGGGCACCGCACACGGCTAAGAATATGATCACGTGGATCAACTTGTGTCTCTAGGGGTGCCCCTGCCTCCGTATATAAAGGTTCAAGGGAGGGGGGGCTGGCCGGCCAAGGAGAGGCGCGCCAGGAGGAGTCCTACTCCTTCTGGGAGTAGGACTCCCCCCTTTCCTAATTGGAATAGGATTCAAGGAGGGGAAAAGAGAGAGAGAGAGAAGGAGGGGGGCGCCGGCCCCCTCTCTCCTTG
>NC_041382.1:62790517-62793823 GCF_002162155.2 Triticum dicoccoides | reverse complement strand
AACCTCCCGGTACTCCGGTAAAATCCCAATTTCACCCGGAACACTTCCGATATCCAAACATAGGCTTCCAATATATCAATCTTTATGTCTCGACCATTTCAAGACTCCTCGTCATGTTCGTGATCACATCCGGGACTCCGAACAACCTTCGGTACATCAAAATGCATAAACTCATAATATAACTGTCATCGTAACCTTAAGCGTGCGGACCCTACGGATTCGAGAACAATGTAGACACGACCGAGACACATCTCTGGTCAATAACCAATAGAGGAACCTGGATGCTCATATTGGCTCCTACATATTCTACAAAGATCTTTTATCGGTCAGACCGCATAACAACATATGTTGTTCCCTTTGTCATCGGTATGTTACTTGCCCGAGATTCGATCGTCGGTATCCTATACCTAGTTCAATCTCGTTACCGGCAAGTCTCTTTACTCGTTCTGTAATACATCATCCCGCAACTAACTCATTAGTTGCAATGCTTGTAAGGCTTAAGTGATGTGCATTACCGAGAGGGCCTAGAGATACCTCTCCGACAATCGGAGTGACAAATCCTAATCTCGAAATACGCCAACCCAACATGTACCTTTGGAGACACCTGTAGAGCTCCTTTGTAATCACCCAGTTACGTTGTGACGTTTGGTAGCACACAAAGTGTTCCTCTGGCAAACGGGAGTTGCATAATCTCATAGTCATAGGAACATGTATAAGTCATGAAGAAAGCAATAGCAACATAATAAATGATCGGGTGCTAAGCTAATGGAATGGGTCATGTCAATCAGATCATTCAACTAATGATGTGACCCCATTAATCAAATAACAACTCTTTGTCCATGGTTAGGAAACATAACCATCTTTGATTAACGAGCTAGTCAAGTAGAGGCATACTAGTGACACTCTGTTTGTCTATGTATTCACACATGTATTATGTTTCCGGTTAATACAATTCTAGCATGAATAATAAACTTTTATCATGATATAAGGAAATAAATAATAACTTTATTATTGCCTCTAGGGCATATTTCCTTCACCAACTACCCGGCCGGCTGCTGGCTGCTGGCTGCCGACTGCTCCACCAGGCCGGCTGCTGGCTGCTGGCTGCCGACTGCTCCACCAGGCCGGCTGCTGGCTGCCGACTGCTCCAACCAGCCGGCTGCCCGAAGTCAACTGCAGCCTGACTCGACCTCGGCGTGACGGCCGTACCCGGCACTGTTCACGTATCACTCTAGCCATCATGTACAATGTCCCTTGTCCCTGGGCACTATTTATGAAGTGACCCAGGGGACAAGTGTGACACCCCACCATGCCACTAGCTAGCTAGCTACCATACCTACATAGCTTACTCTCTAAACTAGCCATGCCTATATATATGGGCATCCATCCATCCAGGAGGGAGGGACTCACGCACACACAAGCAAGCTAGCTAGCCAGCCATCCACACACACATATGAGCACACACCCATTCGGCCATGCACACACTTGTGCTCATCCGGCCACCCGCATATGTAAAGCCAGATGTCTATGGCACTGAGCTAAGATACAGCTCTAGGAGCACTCTGTATCAGATATACCAGATAT
Organism: Triticum dicoccoides; assembly: GCF_002162155.2. NCBI lineage: Eukaryota > Viridiplantae > Streptophyta > Magnoliopsida > Poales > Poaceae > Triticum > Triticum dicoccoides. Next base: position 62,792,239 of record NC_041382.1, on the reverse strand, counting down.
ACTCAGACATGCAGGAGTAGGGGTATTATCTCTCCGGAGAGCCCCGAACCTGGGTAAACTACCGCATGCTATTCGCATACCCACTCCCAGACCTATCAGCAGCAGTCTTGCCCTCACATGAAGCCACCTTGTGGAAGTCGTCTTGCACCCCCTGTGAGAATACCACGACATCTGGCGCCCACCATGGGGCAGTACTATGCTACCGCGCTGCTGCTGGTTTCACAGTCCGGGCGGGACCATCTTCGCCATTACCGCCACGGCGTCGCGTCGTCTCTCCGGTAGCGCTCGGGGGCTCGACTTCGACCCACCCCTGGAGCGACCGCGCGGGATGGCGCGTCCTCGTTGTCGGCCTCGCCGCCTTCGTCATCACCATCGTTGCGACGCCGGCCGCCCGTCCACGCGTGCGCCGCGCGCAGTACCTCGCTTCGGTCGGCCGCATCCATCCATGGACCGCTCGCGTATGCTCCCCTCCGCGTTGTGCCTTGCTCCGGCCGAAGCGCGTGTTCACTCCTCCACACACCATCTATGCAAGCTAGCTAGATACAAGTCAAACCATGGTCAAACCATTAGCCAAATACCACCTATGCATTAGTCAGACACTGCCCATACACTTGCCAGATGCAAACTATGCATGCCTCGTTACATGCCTTGGATAATAGTCAGATATTCCTCATACACGAGACATACAATAGTCAGATTACCTGTACACATCCCGTACGCTAGCTGGATACTAGCTATGCACAACTCGCCTCTTGTGCGTCCACTGTGCCGGCTGCAGTTCTGCACCCGCCGCAGCTCCGCTGCTCAGCAACTCCAGCGCCTCCTGCTGCGCCGCCTCACGCCGCTCTGGCCTCGCGCAGCCGGCCACCACCCGGTCCGGCTGGACCACCTCCTGCTTGCTGGCTCTGGACGGCCCGCGCCTGCGTCGCCGAGCCGCTTGCATCTGCCTCCTGCAGAACCGGGCAAGCGGCATCCAACGCCACCGCCCAGACCGGCGCTCCCTGTTGCTCGTCCTCGACCAACACGTTGTGCTTCTCCCCATCGCACTCTCCAAGCCGCCAGCGCACGGCACCATCCACGGCCTCCCCCGCCGTCGGCTTCGCTGCGACCCCCGGCCGCGTCCGCATCTCCTGCACGCACTGGCCGCCCTTCGCCAACTGATACGCGCATCCTTGCCGGCTCCTGCGCGTCCGGCTCCCTAGTGTCGCTTCCGCCAAGTCAGCCTGGCTGACTGCTGGCCCCCCGCCCGTGGCTGCCTGGCCCCGCACAGGCCGACTCCTCACCCGGCCGGCCTGGCCGGCTGCTGGCCCCCGCTTGCCCCGTGGCCGGCTCACCGGGTCCGGCCACTCCCGCTGCGGCACACACCCATGCCCGGCCGGCTTCGGACCTCTCCGCCTACTCCGCAGGACCCAGCCGTCGGCTCCCGTGGCCGCCCCATGACCTTGCCGACAGCGCCCTCGCGTGCGGGCCCTGCCTGCCGCCGCGGCCGAGTCGCCCGATGTCAACTCCCCGCCTGCCAGCCCCCGCACGCCCGCCTGCCAGCCCACGCACGCCCGCCTGGTCTCCCCCGTGCGCGGGACCTGCCTTCGCTTCCATCCCGGGCTGGAGGCCCGCCTCTCCTCCGCGCGACGGCTCGCGTCCGGCGTCCCGCCCCTCGACGCCGGCTGCTGCACTTTCGCCCGCTGGCTCGCCGCATCCGGCTGCGCTGCGCGCGCACATGCC